>NC_135339.1:53928131-54234397 GCF_023851605.1 Tamandua tetradactyla
AATGCAAGCAGCAGCCTTAAAAAGCTGAGAGAGGAATTCCTGGCGGACAGCCAGTAAGGAAACGAGGCGGAGTGGGGCTCAGTTCTCCAACTGCAAGCCTTCAAATGCAGGTTCTGATTCTTTCCAGAACTTCCACATAAGAACCCAGCTGGCCAGTACCTTGACTTCGGCCTTGTGAGACCCTAAGCAGAGAACTGAGCGAAATCTGCCTGGGTGTCTGATCTATAGAACTGTGTGATTATAAATGGGTGTTGTTTGAAGCTGCTATATTGTGGTTGTTTTTTACTATTAGATGCTGCAATAGAAATTTAATACAGGCAAGAAGATTACGACTCGGATAATCAGGCTCAGAGGCTAATAGTACTGGTTCCCTGGACACATGAGGCTCCTGGACACAGGGAACAATGTGAACTCACAAACTATATAAAAAACTTTAAAAAGCACACATTTATTTGAAAATAGTGCCACACAGTTTTATTAAATCATCAAGTTTCTTTGTTCCCCTCCCTACCCTCCCAGAATATAAGCACCACTTGGGCAGAGCATTGTCTCTTTTGCTTACCATTGTATCCTCGATGCTAAGAACAGAACCTGAGACCCAGGAGGCACTTAAAAAACAATTATTGAATAAATAAACAAATAATTTGGGCTATAATTACATCAAATTGGTATTGCAGCATCAATTATTCAACTTCTGGCAATAACTTTCGTTTTTAATTTGTTAGAAAGATAATAAATTTATTTTTACACATAAATGCAGTTAGATGGCCAAATCATTCACAACGTAGTTTGGGGCTTCACGAGCAGGGAAGGTAACAAAAAGGATATTAGTTATTAATTTGTCCAAAACAAGCATTATTTTTGTCTACCCCCTTAAAGTACAGATGGGGAACTAAAGTCTAGTAATAAGCATTGTAACTCTAAGCTAAGTTATGGTACTGGCTCTAACTTTTTATGATAGAAAGTTTTTTAAACAAACTATCCAAGTTTGATACTGATTAGTGCTACTGCTAAATCAGCTGAGTAAAGAGAAAATGAAAAAAGAGACTAAACTAAGCAGGCTTCAAATCCATAGTTGCTGGAGCATGAACTCAATTCCATTCAGTTTGATTAAACAAAATTGGTCTGCCTCAGAAATAAATCCGCAGAAGCTTCTTAGACTGACAGTTGTGCCCGTTTTGTATTATCTCATTACTTATGCTGAAAGTGCTTATTCCCTTGTCCCTCAGTTTTTTCTCAGATGCAATGATGCTTAATTTTACCACAGTATTAAAGTGGGAAATTGAGCATTTTGAAAGTATGAGAAGATATAGAACTAATTTGTTTGGACAACTGGTTTATATCTGAGATGTATAAAGGGGAGCATCTCCAATCCCGTGTGTAGTTCATAGTTTCTTTTCCATGTGGGGGAATTAATTCCTAGGCTGCTTGGCAGTCTAGGAGTTGGTACAAATCACCCAGCTTCTGTTTCATGAGTTTTTGAAGTGTTCTTTTTTACATTTGTTGAATGTTTCCTCAAACTTAAATATAGAATGGATTAGAAGGCATGGAAAAAAAAATACAATGACATCTGAAAACAAGATACTCATTTTTTAAAACGTTATTTCTCTTATTCATCTGTAACTGCACCTGTGTATAGTAATCTTGATTACATTGCCCTCTAGTGGTATCTTGAGGGCTTAAAGTGCAATAAGCATTTCCTTTTTTTTTTTTTTAACATGGGCAGGCCCCAGGAATCAAACCCAGGTCTTCTGGTATGGCAGGCGAGAATGCTGCCATTGAGCCACTGTCGCACCACCCTAAGCATTTCCTTTTAGGTGATCTTTCCTTCAACATTTATTGAGCATCTGTTATATGCTTAGCACTGAGGTAGGCTCCGGGGATAGTGAGATTATTAAGGCATAGTTCCTACACCTATTCAGTTTTCAGTCTAGCAAAAGAGGCATCTCACCATAGCACCGTGTAAACAGGAATGACAGTAAAAGTATGTACAGAGATCTCTGACTATGCAGAGGAAGGAGTTATCAATTCCTCCTAAGTGTGTTGGAAGTGCTTTTCAAACACATTACACGTGAGTAGGGACTTGCAACATGCACAGAACTTTTCTAGCTCTGTGTGTGTATATGTGTGTGTGCATTCAAGCATATATTGCTCCAAGATTGAAGGAACAGCTTAAGTAAAGAGAGCTGGTCGTTAAAATGCACAGTGTGTCCAGGTGACTGCTAGGTGCCTTTCATGCAAGATTCACAAAGTGCTTCAACCTAATGTAATCCCACTTCCCCTCACAAACTCACAAACCACTTCACAAAATTGTCACAGGTTTTTATTAGAAAGGTTGGGACAAATTGAACAAGCTTTTACATCATGGTCAAGATTTTGCTCTACCATGTCTGCATCTGTCATGATTGTAATTCATATAATAATATATAAATGGTTATGTTCTTAATGATAATACAGATTGCTGTTGTCACAACACATACTTTTGTTCTCATCCTCCCTTTCCCATATGTACAATACTGATTTTCCTTTATCAGTCCCTTTCAAAATTCCTACTGTTCCTTAATTTGTGGGGAAAAAAATCGGAACTTGAAAAATACACTTATTTAACTAACAAATTGGATTTACTAACTTACTTTGTGGGTGAATGTCTTTTCTTTTTGCTGTGCAGAAGATGCAGGCATCTTCCTGGCTTCTGGAGTGCAGTGGAGTCAGTCAGCACTTGGGCAGAATTCTGAGCTACTCCCAGCTCAGCCACTGACTGGCTGTGTGTCTTGGACAATTTCTCCTGGTGTCCACTTTTTTCACTTCTCTGAAACAGGAGAGACGTAGAGGTGTGAGCAGGGCAATTGTATATTGCTCTAGATTCTTTCCTCTTTAAAGGCAGTGCCCTGGAAGGGAGCATATATGGGTTCTGAAGGCAGACAGATCTGAGATCAAATCCTGCCTCTGCCACTTACTAGCTGTGTGTCACTGGAAAGTTTCTCAGCCTCTCTGAGCTCATTTCCTCATCTGTAAAATGGAGATAGTAATGCCTACTTGCAGGACTGCTAGAGGGGTTGCTACAGTATATGAAAAATTCCTGGCACAGAGAACATAAATACAAATTAATTCCCCTCCCAAACCCCCTTATTCATTGTAATAAGCATAAATTGTACCAAAATTCCACTTATATATAAGCATAATAGAACAATTTTTACATGTAATCCTTACCCTGAAGTTACCCAACTTCGAAAAAGGGCCTTACCATTTGAAACTCAATCTCATCTGGCTCATCTCATTGGGTCCTCCCACAAGTCTCTGAGGTACAGAATCTTAAAATCTCTCACCCACAATTTCCTGAGAGTTTACTCTGCGCCAAATGAGATGCGAGGATTAAAGCACTCAATCACTGCCCTACAGAAGTCCCCAGTCAGATGGAATGAGGCAGATGAAAACACCAGCAACAATTCAGTGTTTAAGTGCTATGAGACAGTGTAGTGGAGGGCACAAAGGAAGCACAGAGGAGGGGCACCTAATTTAAGTTGATCTTTGGAGTGAAGAGGGAAGTCAAACTGAATCAGGCAGGAGAGGAAGAGTTTCTTTTGAAGGGGATGGGAGGAAGTATGTGTGCGTGTTGTTGGTGGGGGAAACAGAGATGGGGTCAGGAGAGAATGGAGGGGGGGGGGGTGGTTTCCAGAAAGAGAAACAGGTATTCTTGAAGCTAGAAGAAAAAGTCCACGCTCATGATCAAATTAATCTTTTTAGGCCATTATATGTTGGCCGTGTAGTTATATGTGTGACATGAAGAACTGAGCATTGTGAAATGAACCACCTTTGTACCTCAAGTAACTGAAGCTTCTTTTAAAAAACTGTTACCTATAGTTGAAGTAACCGAGCCACATTCCAGTAAAGGCTGAATCAAAATCACCAGTAAATCAACAGTGTTTCTAATCCTAAACAGAGAAGCAATAATTGTTTATGGAGTCATGGTGACAATACTAACTCATATGCAGAAATATTCCTGTTACGTATTCTTCTTTAAAGAAACTTGCATATTTTATAAACTGCAAAGCCTACCTTAAAAAGTGGAGAAAGTTTCTTAGTTAGGAAAATGATTAATTTGTTCTTTCTTTCCCTACTCTTTATCCATGCAACTTAGCTATTCGGATGATGTGGATGTCTTGGATTCACTCCTTCTTTAGCTTAGTTGAAAAGAGAGCTCTCAAAAATCAGAATGCCAATTATGACGTAAATGATCAGGCATGGAGAATGAAGAACAGGCTTCCAAGCTGCGATGGTGATGGAGTTTTGCTATAAGATGCAAAGCAGATTTTTCCCTTCCTAACTTGGGCAGAAATGAATTCATTTCTTCTCCAGCCTTGATTCCTGGCACGAAAACCAAACATTTACATTTTTAGAGTCCTTTTTTTTGTGAACGTTTGGTGTGTAGAACTTTTCCTCCAAGGATAATTTTAGCACTAAGAATGCATCAAATTATTTCAAATCCTGGCAAGCTCCAAAACGTGAGTGGGTGACATAGGAAGGGTCTATTCTCAGGAAATAACAATGGTGTAAGTACAATCTAAGAGACTTAGAAAATAATTTACACACACACACAAACAGACATATTCCTTCACTACCCAGAAATTGAAATTAATTTAGCATATTGAGATTATTCTACTTGGGCATTTCTTTTAAATGCCAAGGAAGAAATTTACTTTGGCATTAATGATAAACATTTCTAGCCCACAGAGAAGAGGGCACAGACTTTGGGCTTAAAAAGTATTATAGGAGAATTATTGTTGCACGTTCACCCTCTTACCTAGTATACCTCCTCCCCTTTCCTGGGGCCTTCTCCAATGGACCACCAAGATTAATAGTAAGGTACAGGTTCAGGGGTACACCAATAGCCCCCTGTGGCTTCAGAATAATGTGCACAAGAGCAAAAAGGAACATCACAAAAGAATAAGTAACTTATACTTTTTATTTGTGTATACAAATTTATACACATACTCACAAAAATTCTTTTTAATTTCTCCTCCTTCCTCACAAGTTTTGAGAAAAAAATACAAGATGTATTTTATTTTGTGTAGGGTCTTCCAAATATTTTGCTATTGTCCTTGGTAGGAGGTAAATAGTAGAATTGAAGTGACTGCTCTACCTGTATGTATTTTGTTTGTTTTTGTTTTTTAGCTTTTTGTTTTTGGAGGGGAATATTTCCATATTTTTTTAGAGTCTAAAACAATATGAGAGCTCAATTTAATAATTCTGTGCACTTATATGATGACAGTTAATCTAATGATAAATACTGGCTTAATTAGGGGATTTAATTTTTTTCATACATGTAATAGTAAATGAAAATTACCCATAATTCCATGGAATGGAGATAGTTGTTGCTAAGACACACACATGTATATATATATATATATATATATATATATATATATATATATAAATACATATTACACATGCCAAGTTACCCACATCAGTAGGGTCACAATGAGGTGGTCACCAGGCCGGGCCGCAAGTATGCCAAGGTACTGTGCATCCTGGATGAGTGGGTGGTACCATGCCACAGAATGCTTGATACACACGCACCCATTACAGCTTTGCAGTAGGTACAAAAAGAAGTAAATGGAAGTACATTGAAACCAGGAAGAGAAGTCCCTTCCTCTTAAAGCATCTCTCCAGTTCCTTGCTCTGATAAAGTGTAACATTCTGCTTGCTGCAAAAGAGAAATGCTTGATGGGTTCATCTCCATTATCACAGAATAGGCTGTGAAGAGTGTATATAGAGTTGAGGCAATACGCTGATCATTGGCCACCATCTAAATAGAGGGAGGGAAGGGGCCTGCCTGGACACTCACTTTAGGTGAATTGAGGAGGGCCGAATTTAAACAAAAGTAGCTCCCCTTCCTCTGGTTTCCCAGGGCAGAATCTGGGAGTCCTTGTGAGATTCCAGCCCTCATTATTTGACCTGGGAAGTCTGCTTTGGCTAGAGTGTGCCTCTCCCATAATTCCTGTTTGATCAATTACTTACCAGACTTTCAAAAAACATTCTCAAGAGTTCAAAAAAGAACAAATGAAGGCTTTCGAGTTGTTTATGACCTGCAGGGCCCTCTAGAGCACAGGGCCCAGCAGGGCTCCTCTTTTGTTTATTGGGTTGGAACAGAAACACTCTCCAATCACAGTGGAGGTGCTTGGTGCCCATTGGCAATCCTTTTGTCTTCTGAGAAATGCATTATCAAATTTCTTCTAGCCATTCTTTTCCAGCTTCCCTATTTCTGCAGTTGCCCAAGCTTTTCTCAGAAGCCCCACTTCTGGCAGGCAACATGGCCTTCTGTTTTACCAAGATTTCAAGCCACATGATTTGAACTTCTTTTTCCTCTGCCTCAAATGTTCTTCTTTACATCTCTGATTAGGAAACACTCTTCCTGTGGTGCCTACCACAGCCCTGATGAGTGGACATTGACATGATCTTGCTCTCCAGCCACTGTTAATGATAATATGACTCAAAGCCAGACCATCCATTGGCCAGGACTGGCCAATGTAGTCCTTCCTTTGAAAAAGTAAACAAATAAACACAAAGATTGCAATTATTACCTGTAAACAGGCTTGCACTTGTATATAGGGTGGAGTCAGGGTGGGAACTGACCATCTGGGCCTTGTGCTGTGTAAGCAGAGAGTGGAAGGGAGCCAAGGCAGGTGAGCAGACAGAGTAGAAATGGGAGAATCTGCAACTCCAGAGTAAGTAAAATGGAGAGAATGGCTTCCAAATCACTCTCCAGTTCCTACAAGTCTGTATCTCCAAACTTGGGTCCTAGGAAGTTCCCCATAACCCCATCAACAACCCCCAATTTTTACTTTGCTAGCTTGAGTGGTAACTCTCTACTTTGCCAATTTTTAGGTCAGGGGTTTTCTCTCTAGAAGTCCGGAAGCAGGCAGAAGAGAGGTGGAAGAGCAAGAAGGCATGGCATGAAAGGGTAGACTGTAACAGGTTCTTGTGTCATGGTTCAGACATGAGTTGGTGGGGAGGGAAAGAACAGAAGTGGAGGGGAAGCCTTAAGTTTGTATTTGGATTGGACTGGGCTTTTTAATTTTTGGAAGCAAAAAGTATTTATCTTATAACTGAAAATTTCTGGAAAACTGTTTTTCAAGGGCCAGCCAGGAATGGAAAGTTTATACAACATGGTAGAAGGTGGAGGATGGAGGAACTAAAATCCATTTTTCTGCTTGTTGTTAACAAATAGGCTGAAAGCACGCACACGTACACACACTGTGAAGTATGATTATTGTCTAATAAAGCTGAAGTTCAAAGTTAAGTTACCTGCCAGAAAGTGGAGGTATCAGAACAGTAACCTTGAGACTTATGACATCAAGCCCAGTGCTCTTTCACTTTATCTCAGGTCCTTGCTTTAAACAAAGCAAGGTGTGCAGTTGGCATTTTAAAAAGAGGAAGAATTCAGATGAGCGCAAGAGTGAGGGCACTGCAGGCAGGCATGAGTGTTAGGTCTAGGGACACCATAGTAAGAGGGCCCAAAGGCAGAAAGCAGGGGGAGACGGGTCACGTAAGTGGAAGCAAGGCAGGGGAGCTTGGACTCTGCCGTGGCAGGTTTCTGAGGCAGTGAGGGAGAGGATGAAAGTGTTTCATGAAAATCACTCCTGTGGTGGGGAGGGAAGACTCAGCACAGAAATCGGATGGGTCTGCTCAGCAGCGGAAGGTGAGATAATGAGGGTTAGAACAGTGCTGGTGACCACAGAAATTGGCAGGACATGATGGAAAGTTTGATAGAGGGAATAAAGGAGAGGCTTACATAATAGGGTACTTAGAGAAAAGAAGCTGTTTGGGGCTGTTCCTAATCTGCTGAGGTAAATAGCATGAAGGGCAGACTGTCAGTCATGGCCACTGTTAAGAGCCCAGGACTGCCTGGGAAGGCAGATTGGTCTAATTTAGTTTGGCTTTTCTTCTGTTCTTTTCCTTGAATGACAACACAGTGTGAATGCTAAGGCATGTGGCTCAGGCAATTCACAGGGGTATTGCCCAGGAAAGGCAGCTGGCTGCCAAGACACAACACAGGGTGGCATTCACTTAAGTGAACTGATCACAGCAAAGGGTCTGGCCTTAACCCTGTGTGGCAGGACACATCTTCCCCCCAGCCGCCTCCCTGGGGTCTGGCACTCACCCAACTCTCCTTTGGGTCAGGCACACACTAATCAAGAATAAGAAGGGGGTCTTTTGTCATGCCGGACCTTTTTCTACCAGCGGGGACTGGAAACCCTCTGCAGCTCCATTCCAGAGGCAGAAAAAGAAAAAAAAGAAAAGAAAAGAAAACAGAATGGAATGATTGACAATGCAGACCAAAAGCCAAGGAGGATAAGAGATGAGATCAGAGGGAGTTAGGGCAGAGGGGTTTAAGAGACTGATGGGTATTAGGGAACCAGAAGGACTCAGTAAAGGGGAAGAGCTCCCCTGGGCTCTGAGAGAGGGGTGACAGTGTGGGTGGCCGTGGGAATTGATAACACAGGGTGGGTGGGGGTGGAGCTCTCTGAGGGATCTGAGCAGATGGTTTGCGCAGGAAGTCACTGTTCTGAACGTTCTTCTGGACGTGTCCGTGCGTGAGACTGATCAGCCCCCAGTGAGGTTTAATTTCCGTAATGGACGGTCCTACTCAGGCTCAGAAACAGTTTTCCTCTGCACTACGAGAGAAGATCCACTTTTCAGCAGGGTCTCATAGTAACCAAAGCTACAGATATGAAGCCAATGTATTGGTTTATAATGAAAAATAACAGCTGTTGACAGTGTGTTTATGCCAGCAGATCTGTATGTTATCTCCCTATAGGCAAGTGGCAAGGGAAGCCAAATGATCACGAGGCTGTGAGCCCACAACCAGAGCAAGGATACTTTGTAATCCACCACAGGGATGCACACTACACAAAGACTGACCATCCTGTTGGCAGTGTTTACATGACCCTAGCAACTTCTGCTGCTTTAAATTTCTCCTTTCTTATCTTCCAGTCCAGAGTTTCTCAAAGTCTGGTCTGAGAACTACCTGCATCCAAATTTACTGGGGAAGTTGTCAAATTTTCAGATTCACAGTGGTCAATCCCAGACTTTCCAGAAACAAAATCTAAGAAAGGGCCCCTGGAATCTATATTTGAACACCCTCCCTCCCCCTGCCCCCACACCCACTCAAGATTTATGAAGCCCAACTGTAGTTTTAGGCTAGCCAGTCACTTTTTTTTATAATAGCTCTTTAAATGGAATGCGTTTGATTGATTAGGTTTGTCCAATTAAACTTACCTTATGAGGTCTGGGAAGCCAATAACTTATCCCTCCTCCCCTCTGGGTTCTAATTCAATAAAGGATCAATATAAGAAATCAAATGTGCCTCTAAGTGCTGGCTTTATTTAGTGTTCTCTGATCCATTAGATTGACAAATGGGCTGGCGCCACCCAGTTGCCTGTTAGCTCTTGAGGCCTTTGCAGGCATGAAGCTGCACAAATAGTGGAAGTAGGAACAGGCCTAAATAGGCAGGCCCAGAGGAAGTGGGAGATAAGAGGCTGTACTGTGCCTGAAAATGGTAACCCTGCCTAGTAGAGAGGTGTGACCTAGTGAGTCCCTCCTCCTTTCCTGGCTGTCCCGAGAGTGCTGGAGTACTGTTAGAGGAGCTCCCCTCCATAATGTCATTGAAGTTTTGCTTGCATCACCTACTGTAATGTGAACTTCACCTCTGTCCTCTTCCTGACTTCTCCATAAATTTTGGACCTCAGCTACCCAGTTCAGGTTGTGGCTTACCTCTTTCCTCCAGCTCAGTTTCCTTTGCTCTCTCAAGTGAGGAGTTCTGTTTCTTATTTGCCTCCAAGGAATCACACTGCAAACTCTGACCCTTCAGCCAGTTCTATAGGTACAGCACTAGTAGGGTTGTCAGACACAGGCTGTACCCCTTTCTCAATCAATTCTTATGCCTCCTTCCAAAGCTGCCTTCCCAAATGGACGAGAGTTAGAGAGTAATTCTTCAGGCAAGGGAAGATACCCAGTTGTACTTGCTTGTTAGATACTCTGTCAGTGGTTTTGACCAGCATTCGCAGTAAGCATAGAGGAAGATATGGCCGAAGTCTGCCTGAGGAAGTCAGAGAAGGCTTCACAGGGGAAACAGCTCCTCAAGGTGGAGCAGGAATAGTGCTGCCCTGTGTGGTTGTGCAGATTATGTGGTAGACCACAGAAGGAGCTCACTGGTCAGTGGGGAGAGGGATGTGGTATGCCTGAAACGAGGGGTATGTTCAGGAAACTGCAAAGGCTTAAATACAGCAAGAGCAAGAGGATGAGTGTATGAGATGAGGAGGAAACACGGACAGCGACCAGATCCTGATGGCCTTCCATTATGTAAAGCTGAAGTGTTTGACCTTTATCCTGGGTCTGTGGTCTCCCTTGTGGGTTCTGTATACCCCTTGTTGCGTCTGTGCGAGGTGAGCCACTGGAGTGTAAGAAGAAAATCTAGACCTTCTTATGTTTATTTTTTAAATCAACTTCAAGATAAATTGTCTATATCTATAGCTGCTATCACCAATACCACAAACTGGTTTTTGCTTAACAATGGGGATTTATTGGCTCATGTTTTTGAGGCTAGAAGAAATCCAAATTAATATATCGATAAGCTTACTTTCTTCTTCCAATATATTGATAAGCTTATAATTGATATCAAAATATCAATTAATATATTGATAAGCGTCTGTAGTGGTCTGGTGCTAGCTGACAGCAATCTTTGATGTTGCAGGGCTTATCTCTGTGCCTCCTATCACATGGAGATGTCCTCTCTTTTCTGCTCTTCCAGGTACCATGGACTTCTGTTTCCTGGTGCCTGTCTGTGACTTTCTCTGACTCCTGGCTTCTGGTTTCTTCTCTGCATAAGCCTCCAGTAATATGTATTAAGGCACACCCTGGTTCATTTGGGCCATATCCTAACTAAAAACAACATCTTCAAAGAGTCTTATTTATACATGGGTCCACACTCACAGGAAGGAGCATTCAGATTAAGAAGGGTATAAATATGGACATGTAAGTGACCCAAAATAGCTAAAACCATCTTGAAAAAGAATGAAGTTGCAGAAATACTTTCCAATCTTACAGTTTATTGCAAAGCCACAGTCATCAAAGCAGCATGGTATTGGCACAAGGACAGATGTACAGACCACTGGAATTGAACTAAGAGCTCAGATATCAACCCTCACATTTATGGCCAACTGATATTTGACAAGAGGGCAAAGACCACTTATTAGGAAAGAATGGTCTCATCAACAAATGGTGCTGAGTATACTGGATTTTCACCTGCAAAAGAATGAAAATGGACCCCTACCTCATACCATGTGCACAAATTATCTCAAAATGGATCCCAGACCCTAATATAAGAGCCAGAACTCTAAAACTCCTAGAAAAAAACTTAGGGAAGCATCTTCAGGACCTTGTGGTAGCCAATTGTTTCTTAGACTTTACACATCCAAGGTAGAAACAACAAAATAAAAAAATAGATATTTGGG
The DNA here is from genome assembly GCF_023851605.1 of Tamandua tetradactyla. NCBI lineage: Eukaryota > Metazoa > Chordata > Mammalia > Pilosa > Myrmecophagidae > Tamandua > Tamandua tetradactyla. The sequence continues at coordinate 53,939,645 of NC_135339.1, forward strand.
ACCTCATAAGTATTACAAACTGTTGTATATCAAAGGATTTTATCATGAAAGTAAAATGACACTCTATGCAATGGGAGAATGTACTCGGAAAGCACATATCTGATAAGGGTTTAACATCTAGGAGATATAAAGAAATTCTTCAAATCAACAACAAAAAGACAACCCAAAGATAAATGGGCAAAAGACTTGAATAGACATTTCTCCAAAGACTATATACAAATGGACAAAAAGCACATGAAAAGATGCTCAGCATCATTAGCCATTAGAGAAATGCAAATCAAACTACAATGAGATGCCATTTCACACCCACTAGAATGGCTATCATTTAAAAAAAAAAAAAGAAAATTGCAAGTGTTAGAGAGGATTAGAGGACAGGAACACTTATTCATTGTTAATGGAAATGTAAAATGGTAGGAAAGACACCACTTTTCTTTGCTGTGAAGGTATCATTTTTCTTTGCTGTAGAAGACAATTTGGCAGTTCCTCATAAAGTTAAATATAGAATTATTATATGACCCAACAATCCAACTTCTAAGCATATATCTAAAAGAACTGAAAACAGGGACTTGAACAGGTATTTTCACACTGATGTTCATAGTGGAATTATTCACAATTGCCAAAAGATAGAGGCAACCCAAGTGTCCATCAGCCAATACAATGTGCTATATACACACACACTATAATATTATTCAGCCACAAAAAGAGATGACATCCTAGGAAAAATAAGACAGAAACTAAAGAACAGCAATGGTATGGTCTCCTTTAGAAAATGCTTACAAGAAAACAGAGGCCTGGACTGTAAGCTTTTATAGCAAACACATTTGTTCTGGAATGGTAATTATTATTTCTGGATTTCGAGAGGCTGTTTGTATATATAACCTGATATTCAGAGATAAAAACAAAGCCAATCAGGTTGGGGTTAAAGTAATTCAGTACACAGGGATAAGGAAGACAATGTCTTTATTTTAGAACCACGCATGAAAGACCAAAGGAAGAAAGGTTTATTTGGTCTGGAACAGAAATTTTCTTTAGCACATAATCTAACTCAACTTATCTGTATAGCTCATTTGAACAAATGAAACACAGGAAGCCCAGAATAAGAATGAGGTCCTTTAATCCTATATAGTTTAATGTAATGCCCGGATACATCCTAGAGTATATTAAACAGCTAATCAATAAGTATTGGCAAAGTTCCTTGAGAGATGGGGGTAAAAATTATTAAACTTTACTATCAGGAAACCCCTGATACTGTGTCAAACTATAGGGACACCCAAATCAATAGGCCATGCCCTTGATCTTGAGGCTTACTCTTGTGAAACTTATGTAGGTAGTGGAGAAGCTTAGACTACACATAGGTATGTCTAAGACTTACTTCTGGAGGTCCTCTTTTGTTGCTCAGATGTAGCCTCAGTCTCTCCAAGCCCAACTCTGCAAGTGAAATCATTGCCCTCCCCACTACATGGATATGACATCCAGGGGTGAAAGTCTCCCTGGTGATGTGGGAGATGACCCCAGGGATGAGCCTGGCCCTGGCACCACAGGATCAACAATTCTATCCTGACCAAAAGGGGAAAAGAAGTTTAACTAATAAGGTATCAGTGGCAGAGAGAGTTCAAATAGAGTCTAGAGGCTACTCTGGAGGTTGCTCTTATGCACGCTTCAGTTAGACATTACTACCAATCATGACTTGCCAAACCCCAACCTTGACCCTCCAACCAAACCTAAAGAACACCTAGTGCAACATGCAAAATTCCACAAGGGTTCCATGCAATAGTTAACTTTCAAGAAACCCACAACCTCCAGATGGGTCCCTGGACTGGATAAGTCCTGAAACCTAGAGGGTCCAGCCTCTCCAGCACATCAGATAGTTCCATCTCCCTACCCCATATTAGTGACAGATCCTTCTAACATGAAAAATTTAGAGTGGCCATAGCCCAAACACCCCTAAAGAGAGGAACAGAAAGATCAAAGGTGATGGTGGAGTTAACAGAAAAGACAGGATTTAACAAATGAATATGATTGCTGAATCATTATACTGATATCTCTTTTTGTCTCCAGTATCTGAAAGCAGCTAGAAGTAAAGACCTAAGATTGTGGAATCATAACCCATGACAAACTCTGAAATATATTATATGACTAATTGTGGTTCTGTGCTTTGAAATTTATTGATTTTTTTGTATATATGTTATTTTTTCACAAAAAAAGAAAGAAAAAAAGTCTATTGTGGTGATAAAAAATATTTAAGCCCTCTAGCCTCCTATATTCTGGACCAGCTAAAAGGAAAAATCTGAGAGGATCATATGGTAGCCCATGACAAAGTCTTGGATCTGTCCTGTAACTACCTGTTGAAGTAACTACTCTTGTTGAAGAGTGCTTTAAAAAGTATTGTTTTTTCTTTCTTTGCTTTGTATATATGTTATACTATATAATAAAAAAGTTTAAAAAAAGGAGTAACAAAAAAAAAGAATGAAATCCTAATATATGTGACAGAATAAATAGACCTAGAAGACTTCATGTTCTGTGAAATCAGCCAGATACAAAAAGACCAACATTGTATGATTTCATTGATATGAAATAATTAAAATAAGAAAACTCGTGGAGTTAGAATCTAGTATATAGGTTATTTGGGGATGGGATGGGGTAGGGAAAAGGGAGATAAGGCTTAAAATGCACAGAGTTTCTATTTGGGAAGATGGAAAAGTTTTGATAATGGATGCTGGTGATAGTAGCACAGCATTATGTACATAATTAATGGTGCTAAATTATATAACTGAATGTGGTTAAAAGGTGGAACTTTTAGGTTGTATATGTTACTAAAATTAAAATTTTATAAAGAATTCATGGACCTACATAATACAAACAGTGAACACTGAGTTATACCTTGGACTATAGGTAATAGTACAATGATAAAAATGTGTTTTTATCAATTGCAACAAAGGTACCACACCAACATAAGCTGGTAATAGGGTGTTGTATGGGAACCCTGTATTTTATGTATGATTGTTCTGTAAACTCACAACTTCTCTATTCAAAACCAAATGCCCCCCCAAACAAAAATAAAAACAAAAACAAATTCAAGACATGAAAAAGCAGGAAAATGACCCAAGATGAGGAGAAAAATCAATCAACTAGAAACAGACCATAAAGTGACACGTGATAGTTTAAAAAGAGAAGAATGTTTAAATGTCTATGATACATATGTTCTACATGTTCAAATATATAGAGGAAAACCTGAGTGGGTTTAGGAGAGATGTAAATGATATTAAAATGATCCATATTGAATTTCTGGAGATGAAAAATACAATGTCTAAGATGGAAAATACATTGAATGGAATTAATAGCATAGTAGAAACCTCAGAAGAAAAAGTAGCAAACTTGAAAACATAGCAATGGAAATGATTCCATTAAAATGATAAGTAGAACATCAGGGAGTTGTAGGACAAACTTAAGTGTTTAATATATACATAATTGTAGTTTCACAAGGAAAGGAGAGAGTGGAGCAAAAACTTTTAAGAAATGATGGCAGAAATTTTTCCAAGTTGGATGAAAATTCAAGAACAGATCCAAGAACCTTATTGAGCCACAAGCAGACTAACAATAAAGAAACTGTACCAAAGCATGTCATAATCAAGTTGCTTATAATAAGTAATAAAGAGAAAATCTTTAAAAAAGAGCAAGACTAAAATCACACATTACATACAGAGGAGCAAGATAAGAATGAAAAAGGCTTTTTTGGAGAAAAATATACAAGTCAAAAAGACAGTGAAGCAACATCTTTAAAGTACTGAAAGAAAATGAAAATCTGTCAACTTAGAATTCTATACCCAGCAAGAATACCTCTAAAAAATGAAAACATAAAGTTTTTTTAAATTTTATTTTAGGCATTTAAAAGCTGGAAAAAACCCTTATACCTGCAGACCAGCTCTACAAGAAATCTTACAGGAAGTCTTTCAGTCAGAGGTAAATGAAATCAGAAGGCAATATGAATCAATACAAAAGAAACAAAGAACATTTAGAACAGTAAAAGTGGGAAAATACAAAATATTTTTTTTCTTATTTTAAAGTATCTTTTAAAAGCACCAGGATATTATTTTTAGAAAAATGTTATGTTTTTTCTAACATCAAGAAATAAAAACATTTTATTTCATCTTCATCTCATTCTTCAATATTTCTTTTACATTAGTTTTAATATATATCATTATATTAATGTAATTAAGCATGCATATTATTTTTGAGCAGAAGGTATTTTTTTCTGACTAGGATGAATAATCAAAATCTTGGCGATGATTACTGTGGTTCATTAAGAGTGATTGGAGTGTTTTGAATAGTGATATATTAATTTATTATTTGATTTGGCTCTGGGAAATATCCCCAAGATTGGCAATATGGAGAATTTCCTAAAGCAGTGGGAAACCTAGAATGAGATTATACTGCTGAATATGAACTCTCAAAATCTGAGTTCATTCAGAGGACCATAAGTTAGATATACAACATGGGATTTAACCACAGTTTTTGTTCGTTTGTTTTTAAAGTCATTTGTCTCATCCTGGACAGTTGTTTTGGTCTGTTTGCAGAAAAGAAAAACCTTTGAACTACTAAGGGATTTTAGTGCCTTAGAAATGAACTAGTCCTAGCCTTCCATTTTACAGATTTGAAAATTGAGTCTCACTGAGATCAAGTTACTTGCCTAAAATCATACAGTTATTTAGTTGGGTTGCATTTGGCAGACATTCACCTTATATACTTGACTGTGAGGGTACTAAAACATGAATTTCAAATAGCAAGTTCATTCAGAAATTTGTGACAATCTCAAGGCTACTTGTCTGCTATGCAGAATTTTTATCACTAGATAGTGACTTAGACAACAGCACCAAGTGGTTCTGTGATTTCTCCAATTTTGATTAGTCATTTAAGACAAACTAATGCTATTCATTTTTGTTATAAAAATTAATTTCCTGAAAATTTATCTGGCTGTGACAGAATTAAATAAACATGATATATAGGTACTGACAGCAAACAGAAAATAAGACCAACCTGTAAATACATTCAGGATGGTTTGTTGGTTTGTCTACCATATTAGTATTACATCCCCAACAAATTAAACAGCTTAGAATTTTGATGTCCACCCCAGAAGTTAGAGAAGCTTCCACTTTCTCCAAGGAGCACAGTTACACTCGTTTACCCTGAACTAAAGTGCTTACCTCAGGAGGAGTCATTCAGGTTGACTCTACCTCACAAGCCTCTCTTGAATGTGCCACTTCGCATCCATCTCCACTGCTGCTTCTCTGGCCCAAGCATTATCATCGCTTTCTTGGACTCTTAAAATACCCTCTTAATTTGGTTTCCTGTTTCTATTATCAACCCACTTGAAGCTCATTTTTCATACTTTTGTCTGAATAGTCTTTTTAAAATATAAATCTGGTTATATTATTCCTCTGTTTAAAATGCTTAATGGTAATTCCTGAATTCTTCACTCTAAGGCAGAACCAGGGGCTGCTCTCCTACCTCACAGACAGGAGCATTCCTCCTCAGAGAAAGAAGTCACCCTTATCATATAAGCTGCTTTCCAGGGTTGTCACACTCATGTTATCCTCCCTTCTCTCCAACTCGGCAATAGTTTCTGAAAATGAAAGATGACTGAGAATACTTATATTTGGGAAGTGAACTTGGTGGTTACAAGGTACTGCATCCAAAAGAACTTCTTCTGGAAGGGAAGGAAATATAGAAGGCTTTAAAGAATTCTGGATTACCTTCACTCCTCATGGAAAGATAATGAGGCAGAAAGACCAAAAGAGAATTCTTCAGGATTGCAGACTTATACCAAATAAAAGATGTGGAAACCCGGAAAGTTATCTAAGGGCTACCCTAGATTATGAGTAAAGGAGAGGCTTCTGAAGTTAAGTAGGTGAATAATAAGGAGAAGCTACACATTCTGTTTGTGGAGAAATGCCAGAACTCAATACAGCTTTCTTATTTAGGGATGAGTATGCTTAAAAAAAAACAACACACAAAAAAGAATGTTTCTGCAGCCCAAAGACTGACTTCTCCAGTTTTATTTCTACTCATCTATTTGTGTATGTTGTTCTATACAATTTTATCACACGTGTAGATTTGTTTATCGACCACCACAGTCAAAATACTGAAGAATTCCATCACCACAAGTATCCCTTGTATTGTGCTGCTCTTTTACAACCACTCCCACCCTCGTCCTGTCCCCTGTACCTAACCCCTGGCAACCAGTGATCTGCTGTTCCCCACTTCTAAAATTTTGTCATTTAAAAAATGTTATATGAATGGAATAACTTTCTTTTCATTCAGTGTAATTCCCTGAATTAATTCAAGTTGTTGTATTTATCAATAGCTAATTCTTTTTTATTACATATCTATGTATGGTATGTATATACTGGTTTCTTTAACCACAAACTTATTGAAAGCTGGTCAATTAAAAAATGTAAATATAAAGAAAGAATTCAATAAATCTCCAGGCAAAACAACAATAAAAACGTTTACCAATAAAAGTGCCAAAAATCTGAATTAATTTAGGTTATTCCTAGTGTTTCCATTAATTAGTGCTTTTTGCCTTGATGTCTCAAACTGCTGAACCTATATATCTCTTATATAGGCTTATATATTTGTGTTATTAAATACAGTGGCAATTACTAGAAGAAATTAAATGTTACACATACGTCATTTGTCTTTCAGATCACTAGAGAAGGAGGAGGAGAAATCAAAAATAGACTGTAGCTTACAAACATAAAAAACAAAGGAAATAATAAGGAAGAATTAAATAAGAAAATGAAAGTGAAACCAAGCAATCCTGTTATAACAATAAAGTGAAAAAGTTAAATTTCCATTGTTAAAAGGCAAAGACTCTAGGTTAATTTGAGTCTATATGAAGGCCATTTATGAGAGCAGACCTAAAACAAAATTTTAAAAGAGGTAAAATGAGCATGGAGGTTTTATAACAATTCCTATTTTCCTGTAATTAGGTCTAGAGCCCTCACTCCCCATTCTAACATAAGAACACCAGCAGCTGTTGTGTTAACCATTTCCACACAAGGCTTGCTGAGAAATGTTATTTCAATTCAACAAAATTGACACTTCAGCCTTTCCCACCCTTTACTCCCAACAAAAAGGCTATAAGGTGCAGAAGGTGGATAGAAGGATTACTTTTAGGAGAGTCTAGTATTTGTAAAGGCAAGGAGTACTTAAATAGTTTCTCTTCCCATAGCAAGGAAGGGATGCTCAAGATAATTACCTGTAAAATTTGAGAGATTTGTTTGTTTGCTGTTTTTGTATGAAAGGGAAACTTATATCTTGTTCTGAAGTTGAAAGTCCAGAAAGCTATAGTAATTGTTAACCTGCCCACAGAATGGGAAAAGAACCAAACTTGAAGGGAATAAGAGACTTCCCCTTTCAGGCCTCTCCATTGAGTTTCTGAGAATTAAGAACATATATCCAGCTTAGTCCCTTCAGACCTATCCAGAATTGGGGGTAGAAGACTGCAGATGATGCTAGGAATGATTGCTTGCTTGCTAGAGCCTCCCTTAGCTTGAGTCAAAGAGGAACACGCACGAGAGGAATGCCACATGCTGTTGTGTACAATCTAGGGCCAAGTGGAAGATGCATTTGAAACTTATAAGGACTCACCTGTGCCTAGAGAAGTTTCTTGGAATTGAAATCCTCATCACTGGGCATTCATCTACATCAAGTATATTGATAAGGAAGGAGCTAGACCAGCCAGGATAGCAAACAGTAGTCAGCTCTTTTGCCACCATGAATTGGTTCTTGCTCACAAAAGAGAATAACTTTGAAAAACAACAAATCAGAGTTTCTCTAATTTCCCTTCACATAAAGGAAAGTCATTTTTTTTTCTCTCCAGCCCTTCTAACAGCCAAGGGACAGTCACAGGAGGGAGGGGACAAAGTGGCATAACATGTGTCTCACTGGCCCAGCCTCCTTCCCCCATTCTCATGGACTCTTTCTATCCAAGCCCCTGAAGCCACAACTCTAACCTGTGCTTTGAATATGAGAAGAAATTAATAATTTGACCAGGAGCCTTGATAATCTAATAGAGACTTATAAGTTAGGAAGCCATATTGAAATATTAAGAATCTATTGAGCTTAGCTGATAGCAGTTAATTTGTGTAACAAAACTGTTCTATGTTTATACTGCCCAACGAGTCAATATACCTCAATCAAAATAGCTACAAAAAGTAGTCATTGCCATCTTAATGTAGAATTCAAGGCAAAAAAAAAAAAAAGTTAACCCAGAAAGATGCTAAACAAGCAGACAACAACAAATACCACTACCACCACCCCCTCCAAAAAACAGGAAGAACAAAAAAAATCTTGCGGAAGGGGCATCTGATTTTCAGAATTACCACACTATATTATCTCAAATGTCCAGTTTTCAACAAAAAAATATGACATGAGAAGAAACCAGCAAGTGTGAAAAAAATGGTTTTAAAAGTAAGTATGTTTAAGCTGATAAAGTATAGTTTCTTCAGTAAAGATATAATCATGGGCCTTTATGGACCAAATGCACTCAATGAAGATTTACAACAAGGAGAAATTTACAAACACACTGTAGATGTAAGAGACTAACTACAACGACACAACTAAAACTTGGTGAGGTAGATTTACTCGCCCCACATTACACAGCAGGAGAATGGCAGTCAAGTCGAGAACACGCATCTGTTTGTCCACTGGTCTGTGCTCTCTGAATCTTCACAAGCTGACTTCCTTCCCTGAGTCTTGCACACTTGCACACATACCTACAGAATGAAACATGTCCACATGCCTAAAGTTGGTTACTTAGGGGATTTTTTTTTGTCAATTGCATGTGTGGAATGAATCTTAAAAATTGGGTGAGAAAAAAAAATGCGTGAGAGAGATTTTGTGACTATGATTAGAGGTATTAGTTTCAAAAGTAAAAATAACTTAAGAGGCATGGAATTATTTAATAATGTCTGCATTTCACAAATCATTTCTCATCCCTTAAAGTGAGAACAAAGAAATAGCTGGGCAGCAGATAAAGGTGATAAAGAGAAACTTATAGTTTGTGAAAGTGACTGACTGATGACAACAGCATTATAGCTTTCTTTACTTTTCCTCTCATTTTCCCTCTTTCTTTCCCTTCCTCCCTCCATCCCTCTCTTCTTTCCTTTATTACTTCCACTCTCTTGTTTGCTTTCTTGATTTTTAGGAATTAAGGTAATAAATGACACTAAAGTGGGAAAATTCTTCCATTTACTCTAATCTCCAGAACCTTGGAATAACATTGTAGCCTGCCAGTCTGCTACAGACGAGATGTGGATAGACACACTGTCTCTTCAGCTGTATTCAGAAAATACGAAAAGAACAAATAGTTCAGAGTGCCACAAAAAATGTGCATGTTTGAACACAATTTTTTCTTTGTAACAGTCTTTCCTATGTGGAATTAGCAAATGGAAATGATATAAAAACCACATAAGTTACAGAAAAAGAAAAGAAAGAAGGGAGGGGGGGCAGAGGGAGGGAAAAAAGAAAAAAATCCATTACTTTGTAAATGACTGGGAAATATCAGAAATAGTAATTGAAGATCTCCAAATATCATCGAGTGAAATATGAGTAATATTATTCTATTGTAAAGTTATTAATAATGCATAATGACATATTAATTCCTAGTGCTTTTAAATTTCTTTGTAATTTTACTTCTTGGGAAGGAGCAAGGAAGGAGTCATCATGACACTCATGCATTAACAACGAGTCCAAGTTTCTCTCCATTTCATCAGCATGAGGACAGAGTGGGGGCTGGATTTTCCCAGTGGGGAAGTCTCAGTGTTACTGCATATAAAATGAGGTTAATACCTGGGCCTTGTGAGTGTTTGTGATTCAGGCTTCGTGGTGGAGTTAATGACCTCACAGACCAGCAGGACAGTCTTGGTGTGCACAGCTCTGAAAATTCCCTGTTTGTAGACCTGTTTAAATTTAATACTTAGATTAAATGCTTCCTTTGGTTAATCTAATTTTCCTGATTAAACACAGCCACATATATTACTAGATCCCAAGTAGTCTGTTGGACTGCCAACTTTTATATCACTCAGATACATGGCTGGGAGATGAAGCAATGGGTGTCCTGTGGAATAATATTAACAAAGAAATAAAAACAGATGACACAGTCTACCTTAGGCACAGGTATTTGACTAAGTCAAATATTTAGGGTGACTGAAGAGAAAAGATCCAAACATAAGACCTAACCTTTATCTATCTATCTATCTATCTATCTATCTATCTATCTATCTATCTAATCACTACTGATGACCTGAATAGATTTACAGTGTATCTAGAAAATTTTCAGAACAAAATATTGAACCTCAGTTAAGTTTTCAACACCCTTGATTCCAGATGCCCAAGTTGCAGGCTGCCTACTGTTGTCATTAGAGGAAGAAATTTGCCCCGAAATATGTATGGTGGTTTTGATTTCCATCAAGACGGCTAACTTCCAGTAGCAGCTTGTTCCTAAAAATGCCTTGTACTTTAATTGTAAAAATTTGTCTGTTATCTTACAGGGAGAAAAGGGTGTGTGTGTGGGGGGCATGACTCAGGCATACAGGAATGGAAGAGAACAGTGATTTCTTAGAAATGAACAGTTGAAATAAAATCCTTTGAGTCAACGGGAAATACACCACAGTTGTGTACATGCACACACATGCAAATCTATATTTAGAAAGATGATTCACAGCCAGGAAGAATAGAGACTTTATATTAATACCTTATAAAATGCCCCCTTTCACAGTTCTTTATGAATCTATGTGAAAGAATAGGTACTTTTGTTCCTTGTGATGCTGTAAATTTTGCACAGATTATTTCTTAGTCTCTGGTAAGTAGCAGAATCCCAAGATTTTGCCTCAAATATTTTGAAAAATATGTGTTCAACCTGGATCGGCTAAATGATCACATCTTGAACGCAATGGTGATGTTTTTCACAGTGTTTTTCCTATCCTCATTGGAAGTCTGTTATTGACTTTATTGCTCCTAAGATAACCTATCCACTTCCCAAATATGATATTTTCGCAAGAGCCTTTATAGCCTGATCTCATTCTGAGTCTATCCGGGATCCATAAGGAGTTAATTCAACCTGAGGAAGACTAAAGAGATCACACCCAAGGACGTTTGAATTGGTCAGGTCACTACATGCTAGCTGTTTAGATAGGGGAGTGGGCTCAGGGCCAATGAAGGACTTCACAACCCAGTGCAGAACTAAGGTGAAACGGACTGAACCTAAACCTGCATTTAGAGAGGCCCTGGATTTTACTCTAGTCAGATTATTACCCAAACCTGTACAGGTTCTTTTGGCCAAGAAGTGATCAATCAATGACTGGCTTGTGCTTTCAGGGAACTCCGGACAGTATATCTTTGGGTGGTCCTATGGTTATCACCTCATTGTATTCATCACCAGCATGCATCCGCTTGGAAATTGTAGGATTATTTCATGAAGGGAAAATAATACTATTCAAAGACAAGAAACAAAAGAAGGCAATATGGGCACTTCATGGAGGCCTAATAATGGAATCCTGCAGAGATCAGAACAGAACTAGTCATTCTTCATGTTTAGGAACATACTGGCAAAGGACATCTGTAGGTAAATTTCTAAGTTTACAGAAGATATTCAATTGTTTAAGGGAGAGAAGCATCAACCAGCATAGATAATCTACATAGAGAGCTCACAAGAAAATTAGCAGTAGTAGTCAGTGAGGGTGAATGCAAAATGTGTAAGGAAATAACAATTCAAATTTTGCTTAAGGTAAAGGTCTTTGTACCATCAGATATGCTTAGAGGAACCCTAATGCCACTCTGACCTAGTGAACATTTTTACCAGGAAGCCTAGCTGGACATTCTCAGTGAGACCACTAGAAGTAAAGCAAAAAAAAATTATCTTGGTTTCAAAACCCTCGTTCATTCAGAAAAAAGAAACATGTATGATCACTACAACAGGAAAACCAGCAGAAGTGAATCAGTTCCAGAGAAAGCTCCAGGGAATGATCAAGCCGACGGGGAAATGTTTAAGCTGGACAGTTTAAAAACGAAGCATACTTCTATCTGGAAATATGAAGACTGAAACAGAATATAATCTGTGTCTGTGAAACCATAAGGGGAACATGAAGAGTGGATAGTGGCTTGTTTCCCAATTCCTGGGACACCAGATCTAGAGATGTCACTTGAAATGCTTACTAGTAACAATGAGGACGATGATGATGATGATGATGATGGCAGCTACAAATAGTTCAGTGTTTTGTAAAGAGCTTGTGCTCAAAATGCTTTTTGAATGAAATGGAATACCTCTTTTCTTGTCTAATCTCTGAAAAGCTAAACTCCAGTGTCTTCCCTTAGGAACCAAAGAAGACTGCTGTGGGTCTGTTTTTTACTGCTTTTGTGTTAAGTCACATTTCCACGCTTCAGCTTAAACAGTGTAATAGGAGCCATGTAAGGCAGTCCAAGATATCCTAACCCTTTTACATATTTAATGGTAGAATGGAGTTAGCATCATTTGGAAATTGGCAGTCTGGTTACCTCAGTTTAGGGAGCCCAGGAAGAAGATCTGAGATGGAAATTGGCATGCAGAGGATTTATTAGGGCATGCTCTTGAACTCAACACCTCGGGAAGACAATGAAAGGGAGGAGGATTTGGCAGAAGGAGAAGTTGAGTGAGGTAGTCTCAATAGAAGCCGCAACCGATTATACTTGGAGTTATGGAGATGGAATGAAACTGCAGAGGTGTCCTGGGCTGGGCCTTTATACAATCATGTCAATCAGTCATTAGATGTGGAACTCCTTGGTCAAGGTAGTTTCCTTCAGCTGGAGCAAATCCAAAAGGGAGCTGACAACTGAGGGCAGAGTGCCAGCAGCAGTCCTAACAGTGTCCCCACACTAGTCTCCATCTGAACCTCCAGTTTCCACTCCTGGTTTGCATGGTTGAGCAGCAGGATGTTGAGTGCTTAGCCTCTGTTTAGTGAGAGACTGTGGTATAGTTGCCAAGTGCAGGATCAGCTTTAGGGTAAACAAAGGAGCTGACAGATTTGTCATCAGTGGTTTTGGCTTCTCTTTCTGGAATCTTTACTCCAGTGGCCAGTACTTTTTCCGTTCCCTGTGTCTCCCTTGCCTAGTGCTCTTCTGTTCACTTACCCCCACTTCTACCATGTTTCAAGTGGGAATGATTTGATAAATTCATTCACCCCAACCTATCAATGACTGCGGCTAGATTCGCATTTCAATTAAAACAGATTCTTGGGCCAAAAGAGTGAAACTGTCTGGAATTTCAATTCAGAAATATTGCTTGAGAGAGAGGGAAGCATCTTCCTGATTCTTGGGAAAGAAGTGACATTGGGAGTCATCTATCTTTTGCAGAGTTGAGGCTGGCCCTTAAGAGATCCAGCCAAATTGGTATGGAGGGAGCCAGCAAGACAGAGGAGAAAAAAGCTTTTCCAGGAGGTTCTTGCCTACTGGGCCAGAGAAAGCTGGCTCTCTCAGTGTGGGAATTGCAGCTGCCTAGCAACTCAGACTAAAGAATCAAAGCAAAGGATTTTCTACCCTGAAATAAGAACACATGGCTTGTTGACTCTGATGAGTTTGTTAAAGTAAATCTGTGTAGAGAACTGGAGAATTAAGTCTCTGTTAAAGTGATGATAATGAACATAGTTTGCACAGGACTATAGTTCATCACCCCTTATTGATCCCCACCTCTTCAAGATACCAGGATTCCACTTTCTAGTAGAACCTTAAATAAGCTAAAAGAGGATTTTAGAAAGGAAGAGTCTTAGATTTTTCTTGATACATAGTAACCCTCTGTTGTTCTGACTGGGCAGAGGGAATGGTCAGAGATTTTTTCAAAGATTTTACGTGTTCCAATATGGCTGTAAAATCGTCTGTGTATTTCCGGTTCTACCCTCCTCCTAGCTGATCCTATCTTATTTGGGGAACTTGTCTCTCTTCTTCGAATCTATAATTTATACCACCAAGTTTAACAGAGTATTCTTAAAAATCTCAGGTTACCGGGTGGGCCACGGTGGCTCAGCAGGCAAGAAGGCTTGCCTGCCATGCCTGAGGACCTGGTTCAATTCCCAGTGCCTGCCCATGTTAAAAAAAAAACAAAAACAAAAAAAACTCAGGTTACCTAAACTTTACATATCAGTGGGTTGTTTCCTAGAGAAGTGTTTTAGTTCATAAGCTTCCGGGCACCGGGAATCAAACCCGGGTCCTTGGGCATGGCAGGCAAGCACTCTTACCTGCTGAGCCACCGTGGCCCACCCTGGAATGGATTTTAAAAAGGAAATTCAGTGAGTCACAAGTTTACAGCTCTAAGGCCATGAAAATGCCCAAATTAAGGCAAGGCTATAAAAATGTCCAATCTAAGGTATCCAGGGAAAGATACCTTGGTTCAAGAACGTCATTTCTCTTTCAGCTAGAAAGGCACATCACGATGTCTGCTCACTTTCTCTCCAGGCATCTGGGTGTTTTCTCCAGGGGTGTTATCTTTATACATCCCCAAAGGTCTCTAGCTGTGTGGGCTCTGTTGGTTCTGGTGGCTCTTAAGTTTTTTCCAAAATGATTCCCTCTTAAAGGACTCCGATAAGCAACTCCACCTTGAGTGGGTAGAGAGACATGCCCATGGAAACCATCCAATCAAAAGTTACCAGGGGTGCAAGGGTAGTTCAGAGGTAGAATTCTCACCTGCCATGTAGAAGACCAGGGCTCGATTCCTGGCCTGTGCACTAATCTCCCCACCACTACCAAAAATAAATTTCAATATATGTTGAGATATATATGCAAATATATATTCAATACATGCAATAACAGGATAGTCATATGGAAAAAGAATGAAATGTGACCCCCACCATGCAGCATACAAAAAAAAATTTACCACCCACATTTGGGTGGGTCACATCTCCACAGAAACAATCAGAAAGATCCCACCCAGCAATATTGAATGAGGACTATAGGACATGGCTTTTCTGAGGGTACATAATAGCTTCAAATCAGCACAAAATGGATGTGGGACATATTTGAGTTCCTGAGGAAGGGATAGATTTGAAAAGAGTTTTGTGAGGCTGAATTCATTTTCAGTGCTACCTTATACTATACCTTGTTATTTTCAATATAATTCCTCTATATCATCAGTAACATTTTCTTATATTTCACTAGAATGTTAACTCCATGAAGGCAGGATTTTTTTGTTTGTTTGTTTTATTCATAGATGTACTCCTGTACTGAAAACAGTGCCTGGAATATAGCTAGGAAATCAATAAAATATTTGTAGAGTGAAATTAATACTTCCCATTATCATCTAGGGGTTCAAAAATCCTCAAGTTGCTTTTTTGGCTTCTCAGAATATCTCACCTCAGCTCTCATCAACATTGAACTTGTCTTTGTCCCATTTCTATTTTTTTTCCCAATAATATTTCAACTAGTAATTTTCTGGCTTAGTGTACTGGGAAGAGTTGACCAATAGCCATGATTCCCAGGATTAGTCAAGAATCAACTAATGATTAGTTGGGAAACCTTGGACAAATCACTTAAATTTTCTGGGTTTCCATTGTTTCATCTATAAAAGGTGATTATAAACACTGCCCTTATCTTGTAGGATTTTGGAGCGGATCGAATAGTATAACAGACAGTTTAATGGTTTAAAGCAAGGACTCTACATCCAGACTCAAATCCTAACTTTGTCACTTTCTAATTGTATGACTGTGTTATATTTAATCTTTATATGCAAAATGGAGATTATAGTACCTCTCTCATAAGGTTATTGTATAGATAAAAAGAGTCAAGACATACAAAACTCTTAAAGTAGTGCCTGCCATGTCAAAAGTGCTCATAATAAATGTTAAGTATTATTATTAGATGTAAGACACATTTGGAAAATTGTGAACTGCTGTACAAATGATTTCCGTTTTAACAGGTCATTGCTAAAAATAAATGATTAATGCTCGTATTTTAGGTCCTGTGAATAAGTTAGGGGATGAATGATTTGGCATCTCTCAAATTACACCTCACAGTTGGCTATGCATTATGCCTGTTCCCTTGTACATGCCTGGCCCATGTACAAGGCATAACTGGTAAATTTACTCATAGTGACTTTGCCATTCAGAATTCTGTCATTCTCTTCCTATGTGATATTGGGCCAGTCACTTAATTTATTTGAATCTTAGCTTCCTTCTAAGATGAGAAATATAACAGCTTATTGCCTTTTTCAGAGTGAAGATACTAATTAAGCTGTTTACTATGAGGTAACCTGTTGTTTATTCTCCCTGATATTTTGATAGGTCTTTAACTATCTTGCTGGACCCAAACTGTATTTGATGTTGTGGAACTGTGTATGTAGCCTTCTATAGACACCCATTTTTCATTTCTATCCAGCCTCTGTCATCATGTAAAGCTGAAAATAAAGCCAATACACCATCCAATAAGCTATTCTGTGGGGAAAGACCCAAATTCAAACAGACTGTATGGATAGTGGTGGTAAAGTTTGGTCATTTAGCCTTAATGGCCAATCGCAGAGCAATACAGTGGTTGCCAATGGCCAAGTTGGTCTCATTGGCTTAGTTTTGCAAGTTTAATATATTGAACTCCTTGGTGAATGAAAGCATTTACATTTTTGTTATGGGCTATAAATATGGATATTCTAGGGTTGAAAAATCAGATGTAGGACATGCAAGAGGTTTAAAAAATGCTTTCCTTTCAGATCTTTGGTTGGAATCCTAGTCAGCTTCTGCTTCTCGCTGTGAAAGAATAACTGGTATCAGACCAATACCAGTTAGTGATAAACAACCATAAAACAGAAAAAATATATGAAGTGACTATCGTCAAACATTGGAAACAGGCAGTGTAAGACCATGATCCCCGAGAGAAACTTATCCCCGAGGTAAGTCCCACAACTGTTACAGCTTTCTGACTGGGGACTTCTTCCCAACTATGCAGCAGGGAGCTGGTGTCCAGGCAAAGCACGGAGGTGCTGCTGAGCTGAGAAAATACAGATCAGAGTGCACGGTATCTGAAGTGGCTGGAATCTGCAAAGCAGTTCCCCAGATTGGAGAAGCTGCACAGTACAGGGGCAGAGGGTGCAGAGATATCTAGGGGCAGAGGCTCTTCCTGGGTCCATTACTGAATACTGCGCTGCATATCTGCAGGCCAAAAATGTTCAAGGTTTAGTAGAGAACAACTTCTATATGATTGAGTATGGAACAAAGATGATAAAGCTCCAACAGGACCTTTGGATCAACCCCAAGAAAGCCTAAAGCCTAAAAGTACACAAGGTCAAAGTAATAGGCCAGTAATTGACCTGCCTACCACAACAAAAATAACCACCATTTTAAGGAAGGTAACAGAATCAAGTCTCTATATTATATCAAGAACAACACCCAGTAAACAATGAAAATTACTAGATATGTAAAAACACAGGAAAATGTGACCCATAGTCAAGAAAAAAGTAAGCCAATAAAAACCAATCCTAAGATGGCTCATTTGTTGGATTACCAGACAAAAACTTTAGAGTAGCTATTATAAATATATTTTTTTAAAAAGGAAAAATATGGTTGAGTTAAAAAAGGTTGTCTGAATGATTAAATAAGTAGGGAGTTCTAGAAAAGAAATGGAAATTATCTATACAGAAAGAACCATAGGTAAATTCTAGAACTGAAAAGTACAATAGCTTTTCTGATCTGAAGAACAGAAAGAAAAAAAATTGAAGAAAAGTAAAAAGAAACTTAGGGAGCTGTGGAATAATATCAAATGGTCTAATATGCATGTAATGGAAGTCCCAGAAAGAGAAGACAATAAGAAAGGAGCAGAAAAAATCCCTGAAATTTGATAATACATACTGACTTAAAGATCTAGGAAGGCAGCAAATTCCAAGCAGCAGAAATTCAAGGCAAATCACACCTAGATACATCATACTGAAATTGCTGAAAATCAAAGGTAAGAGAAAAATCTTTAAAGCAACCACAGGAAAACAACATATTATATACTATGAAATATAATGGAATGACATCTTTACTGTGTGGAAATTAAAACAAACAAAAGCAAAAACAAAACAACAAAACCCTGTAAATGCAGAATTCTATATTGCCTGTAGTCAGCCTGCAGAATTCAGGTACCATCCCGTTCATGCCTTGAATTGGGACATTCTCACAGCCTCAGAACTGTAAACTTTTAAGCTAATACATCCCCATTGTAAAAGCCAACCCATTTCTGATATATAGTATTCCAGCTAAAACACCTGGGACTAGGAGTGGCGTGGAATGACTGTAGAGAGACAAAAGGAAACTTAGTGGAGGTGATAAAAATGTTATATGTCTTGACCGAGGTGGTGATTACATAAATCTACATTGTCAAAATTCATTGAACTATACCATTACAATCAGCACATTTTACCTTATGTAAATTATACCTCAATAAAGTTGATTTAAAAATTGTCATGGTCACTATTATATGGCATTTCTCCTTTTGCTCATGTCACCCAGAAATTCACGCAAAGATGAAGACTAGCAACATGAAAAAGGAGAATAAAGAAGAAAAACCAAAGCTGATCGTATTTAAGTGCTTGTTAGATTAAAACTACAATGTTATGCTTTATAATTTTTGAAGGGTAGGAAATTGGCATTGAATAGTCATGGGAAAGTTAGTTTACTTAACATGGGAAAACTCATTCTGAAAATAGAAAATCTAACATCCTATCCTGGCATGGATTATCACACAAAAAAAGCAATAAATACACAGCTTGTCAATTTTCTAAGAATTAGAAGTAAACACAATACACTTGACACCAGAACTCTGCCAAATAGAGTTGACTCTGTGATGAGTCATCAAGGCTGTCATCCCCTGGGCCATCTTTTATAAGCATTGTGCTGGCAAGGAACTGGAGCGATTAATATCAGAGACTACCAGTGTTCCTGTTTATAGAATATAAGATATAAGGGAGTTTAATGCAGTAGTATTTTAAAACAGTTCTTTTAGAAGTATAAAGGAGTGTGTTTTCATTTCCTAGCTGCTAAAACAAACACTACACAGTGGGTTGGCCTAACCACAGGAATTTATTGGCTCATAGTTTTGAGGCTAAAAGGTTTACTGTCTCCTGGGGCAGTATTTTCTTATTAGCTGGCAATCTTTGGGATTCCGTGGCTTTTCTGTCATGTGGCAATGCACATGGTGGGGAGGGGGGGCGGGTGGCAGATTTTCTCCTTTTTCTTCTGGGTTCTATTTACTTACAGCTTTTGGCTGTTCCTCGTGGCTTCTCTTCTGTGTCCCATTTCCTTTGCTTATAAGGACTTCAGCCACATTGGATTAAGACCTGCCCTCATTTGTTCGGGCACCCCTTAACTAATGATATCTTCAAAGATGCTTTTTACAAATAGGTTTCACACCCACAGGATCTGAGGTTGGGCCATGTGCTTGCCTTTTGTGCGAGACATGATTCAATCCCCAAAAGAGTGATTCTAATAGAGGAGTTTCCGGAATGATGGCAGACCAGTGAAGTAGGCCCAGTTTTCTTCACCCTTGGTACCATGTAACAGAAGCAAATGTTTTCTTTCCCTACATGTAAGGAGGCCTCAGCTGACAAAATGTTGACTAAACAATTTGTATTTTCCTTGAAAAGATCCCATTATTTAAAGAGATCTCAGATTTCACCTTGTAACTATTCAAAAAGGTGGCGGGAGGGGAAGTACTTAGAAATTAAAAGAGTCTTATGAGACAAATCAACTAGTTACAATGTATGGTCCTAATTATTTGGACTCTTACTAGAACAAGCGAAATGTAAAAATAAACAAAATTTAAGGGACCACTGAGGAGACATGAATATTGACTAGATACTGAATGACATTAAGAAATCATTGTTAAAACTTTTTAGAACTGATTATGGAATTGTGGTTGTGTTTTTTAAAAAGTCTTAATAAACATATTGAAATGTTTATGGATGAATTGATATGATATCTGGCATTTATCTCTATAGGATGAGGATGGAGTGAGGTACACGATTTTGACTTAATTCACTATCAGATTGCTCAAGAAAAATACCTCCTGGAATTATTATGAGTGAATCTGGAAGTTTACGTGAGTGTGACACTCTGGATGACAGCCTTGGAGCTACCCTTTGGGCGTCCGAAACATGCTCCTAACAAGACCCCAGGAACAGGATGAAGAGCCCCCACTGCTTTTGACTCTATGACTCAGGAATTACCTCAAGCCATTTTCCTTTCCTTCTGTCCTTGGTTTTCACTGCCTCCATCTTATTTGGCTTTATATCTGGCTCCCCTTCTTTCCCTAGTGCTGATTCCAGTTGGTGGGTCTGGTCCTAGCCTGGCACTTCTGTGGCCTCCTTTTTCCAGTATGGGCTCCTGCAACTCAACACACACCACAACCACAGCCAAATGGGACCCTGGCCACCTCCCTCACCAAGGCTCTCAAGCATACACTTGGGAAGGAGCGCTCAAAGACCCCGTCTGTGTGGAGATGTGGAGAGGAGTCTAACACAATTAGACAGTTTTCACAATCAATCGTCAGAATTGGAAGAGAAAAGCGGGATATTATGAGTACATTACAATTCCACCAAATAACTGGGTGAGCAATATTATGGACCTCAAGGGAAAAAAGATCCTGGAAAATGCTAATTAAATTCACTTTCTAGTTATATTTTCAATTGCACCAGAATTCTATAAATTGTCATTCTTTAAACCACAGTTCAAGTAAAAAAAAAATTCAAACCGTGAGTCATATACCATTAGTGGTTTGTGAAATTAATTTAGTGGGCAGCACAGAAAAAGCATTTTTTAATAGACTAGACTAGACCATCCAAGGGAATGGAATAGAAAATAAAATATTTGAGTGAATTATACATAGGAATAGTGAATATAGTTTTGCAGAGCTTTGGTTCTAGCTGTGTGCGTTTGTGCTGGGTCGTGATATAAAATCAATTTTTTACTGTGGTCCATTGCCAGAAAAAAAGTTCAAAAATACCTAGGCAAATGAATTTGTATATACAATAATCAATTAACAAAAGGATCCAGGGGGAAAAAAGCAAGATAACGCTGAATAAAAATTTCTTTGCAACCAAAAGCTCAATAGCTAAACTCTGCTAACCAGTCAGAAATCAGAATTAACCCGGAAGAAGAAACAGACTGTTAGGTGTTACCGCGATCGTTACTGTTTTATTTACTAAGTTTTTCTTTTCTTTACCAACAGAAAAGGCCCTAAACATTTTTTTGTTCCACTGTCACTGCCGTTTCAGACTGGATTTAGTCTCTCTCTAGATGCAGCTGGTGTGGTAGCAGCTGACAGTAAGAAGACTGAGTAAGGTTGTGCAACTTTGCAGTTGGTCCACCAAGGGCTCAACCGTAGAACTCCTCCCCTCCCCCCAAGTTTAGGTCCCAATAAGAACAAGGTAAGATGACATTAGTCACTCAACCAAAGTTTAAAGCTGCAACAATCAATGCTCCTACGAGACTGGCTATATGCCAAGACCATATTTGGCCAAAGAATGTGTGCTCTTTGAAATCCCAGCAGGTACATACCCACAGAGTCTCAGCTAATGAAAGGTTCATTTATTCCTGAAGCTGCAGGGTGGAGAAAACAATTTCTCCCTTGCCAAATTTTTCTTTTATGTAAACTTTTAAATATGAACTAAGAGCTTTCAGAATGCCTACAAATCCTCTAGAAGCTTGTGGCATTCACAGTCTCTCACTGGTGTTTAAGGGTCACCAAGGAATAGATTTTCATATTTCCTTCCCTGAAGGAGCAAGTCCTATTAAAACAAAGAACACACCTAATAAAGATGTGAACTCCCAAATGTAAAAGCACTTTGGAGTAGCATAATTAAGGTGCATATTAAGACTTTATCTTAGGATGACATGATCATTTGGAGAATGAAATGTTCAAATTCTGACTAAGAAGGTGAGGAGAAAATAACCCCTAAAATCTTAAAAGGGAGTCGGGTAGTGTGGGGGAACACAATCGAATAGAAATTAGAAATTTTAAGGAATGTAAAATATATTTATCAGCTGGTATCACAACATGATCCTATTGGTGAGGTGTTGCTGGGTACAAAGAGGCAGACTCCAACATATTGAAAGCAGAACAGTGAGAGCTTGGCATGTTGCTCTGAGCAGTCACAAGTGATTCATCTGGAAGCACAGCTGGGGCCCTAACCAGAAGGAGAGGGTACAGTCAGTGTGGGCACTGTGGGTTCTCAGAACTGTGGCGTTCCAGAGCTCTAACTCAACTCTGACACAAAGCAGGATGTTGCCAAGCTGTCCTTTCCAGAGAACAGTCTTCTCGGGTTCATGTTCTTTTCTTGCCTCATGGCAAATTTCAAATAAGGTGTCAAGAGTAGTGCCTGAAACATTTCCTGACAGAGAGGACACTTCTTCTCTCCCCTCTCCCAGATTCTGTTGTCTCTTTTTACCCCTCTTTGCTCCTGCTTCAAAGTGGTTAAGAGTCTGGCAAAGGAGTCAGACCAACCAACGTTCAAATCTAGATTTCCTACTTGCTTACTCTGTGGGTTAGAGCAAGTCATTGAACTAAGTAAACTTCAGGTTCCTCAAGAGTGAAATGGAGAGACAGTAACTCTTCCTTGAATAGCAGTGTCTACCTTCCTGTACCCTGGGCACAGCTCTTGTCAAGTGGTCCCAGTTTTATGGCTACAACTCTCCCTACGTTCTAATTAATCAGACCCTTCTCCTTCCTTCCAACAGTTCCACAGTTGCCAGACCCAGAGAGTTTTTTTTTTTTTTTATCTCTTGGGCCCATACAGTAGTCCTTTTTACTGCTTTTGAATGGGTAGACTTTTCCTTTTGAGATCTTAGCTGATACATAGAGTAAGACAAAACCTTAATACCTTATCCACTGCCTGTGCAATGCATCTTTATTTCACAACCAAACCTCTACATAATTTTCATCTCCTCCATCCTACGCATGTACACATGCACCCCCACCCCCATACATGCACATGCAACCTCTTTTCCCTTCAAATTGGGGAGTGGAGAAAAGAAGAACCAAATGGAATAGAACAGGTCAAAAGCACTCATTTTGGGAGGTTCCAAGGGAAGCAAGCAGTCCTAAACACTGAACAGCACCCCATCCAACCAGCATCCACTATGAAATGGAAAGCCCCTTCCTCTCCTGGAACCTCAGAGTTTGGAAGGTGGTCCAAAAAGACATACTGCAGTCTCCCACCCCACCCACCCAACCCTCCCTCACCCTCTAGTCCTGTGCTTCTCAAATCAATTTTTTTGAAGGACCACTTTCTTTCTTTCTTTTTTCAATTTCCAATCTGTCACAGACTAAATTTTTGTAGAGTATAACAAAAACAAATTTCCACAAACTAAAAAAATGTTGTGCAAATCACTGCGGTTGAAAAGGGAAGTTTAAAGCTGTGTATGTCACTAGAAGGAAAGCTAGAGGAGAAAGTATGGGACTGTATGACACAGTAAACTCTGTGATGGATGATGACTGTGATCAACAGTAGAGATACAAAAATGTTCTTTCATGAACTCAAACAAATACACATCATTCTTATAAGGAGTTAATAATAGAGGGGTATAGGGAAAGAGCACCTACTGCAAATAACAATGATCATTAACATATTATTTTAATATTCTTTCCTCAACAGTAGTAAATGTACCACACCAGCTAAGGCTCAATGATGGGGGGATACGGGGTATGGGATATTTTGTTGTTGTTTTTTGAGTAATGAAAATGATCTAAAATTGATGTTGGCAATGAATCCACAATATGTGATGATACTGTGTTCTATGGATTGTACACTTTGGATGGATTGTACGGTATATGACTATATCTCAATCAAGTTGTTAAAAAATAGGAAAAAAAAGTTGAGTGAATCATGAGCTTCAAATTTTTTATTAGATTCAATAGACAGAAAATTACTCTTATCAAACTGCTAAAAATATTTCTAAATGCTTACTTGTCACAGACTGGTAGCAACCACAGCCCACACTTTGAGTAGCCCTGCTATCAGTGTCAGCTTATTCTTTTTAAAACTCGGCTCTGGCCAGGTACTATCCTTTTATGATTTTTTTCAATCTGAAAGGTGTTGCTTTCTGAGTCTCTTATGCAAGATGCCACTCTATGCCTTCAAATCACATGTACACATACACACACACAAATACCTACACATACCACACATACACATGTATGCACCCACACTCACACACACAGACTTGCTTCTTGAGACACAAGTAAAACCCATATGTACTGCTATTTGGGGAACTCCTAAATATCATTTTGGAACACAATGTAATTTGAAATATGCTAGATGTAAAGACAGGAAAATTGCAGCCTGCAATAGGCTTTCTGGCAGACTCTAAAACTGGAGTTTGGGGCCCCGAAGATCTTTTGCAATAGCAATAAGTTGCTACAAAGCTGCGTTTTACCTTGTTACATATCACTTTCAGGCTGTATTGAAAAGCTTCAGCCTTAGTCTATGCATGTGGGTGAAAGATGACTATTAATCTCATCGAAGCTGAAATACCAAGGCATAATGCAGAGTGTGCATTATAAGGCTTATAAGGCTCTGACTTCATTTCTGATTGTGGATGAGGACTCATGTGTCTTACATATATGTGTCTGACTTCCCACAAGTACCACATTCATCATCTTCCTGATTTCCCACATCCTACCCATATTCATTATCCTTGGTTAGAATGTAGCAAGTCCCCAAATGTGTTCTGCAGCATGGCCCAAATGTTTTGCAATATGCTATTAAAAAATAGGATTCCATAGATAAACACTTTAGCAATATATCACTTAGGGAGAGTCACAGTGCATATTAACATATTAATGGTCCTGATAAGTCCTATAGTTAGGAAGTATGCTTCACTAATTGTTCAACATGTAATTTTCCCACCTAATGGGACCGTGCCACCACTTTGCACTGAATACCTTGTGCAGAATTAATATTTTCTGGAATTGGCTGATTCAGTTCAGCCAAAATGTATTGACCACGTACTATTTAATTAGCCTCCAGAGACTCTGCCTTTGCCTCCAGTATGCTCCTCATCCAATGTACAACATTATGAGCTACAAACCAAGGATAAGAATAAAATGGTGTGGACATCAGAGGGGGGAGAAGTAGATAGAGAAGACTCCTCAGAAGAGGAGACATGTATGTTTGGTTTTGAAAATGATAAGATCATGCTAGGCAAAGCTGATGATTCTAATGAGCTTTTTTTTTTTTGGTATTGATTTTTCTTTTTATTATAACATAAGAAATACTCCTAGTCTTCTGGCTGTATTTTATTTCTCAGAATTATCAAAAGCTCTAAATGACAATATAATTTATTATGAAAGTACATTGACCCAGACACATTTCAGACTATAGTGGTCTGATAATTAAAAAGTATTGGCAGAGTCCCTTGAGGGGCTAAAGGAAAAAAATGGAACTATTAACCTTTCCCATTTAGGAAATCTTGGGTACCCTCTCTATCATCGGGGATTCCAAGAAAATAGGCCAAGTCCTTGATTTTGAAGCTTGCCCTTATAAAATTTACTTCTGTAGTGAAGAAGCCAAGATTACCTACAACAAGGCCTAAGAGTTGCTTCCAAGAAACCTCCTTTGTTGCTCAGATGTGGCCTCTCTCTCTTGCTCTAGCACAACTCTGCAAGGAAAATCATTACCCTTCCCCCTACATAAGATATGATATCCAGGGGATGAATCTCCCTGATAATGTGGGACATGACTTCTGGTGGTGAGTCTGGCCCTGGCACTGTGGGATTGATAATATCTTCCTGACCAAAAGAGGGAAAAGAAGTATAATAAAATAAGGCATCAGTGGCTAAGAGAGATCAAACAGAGTCAAGTTACTCTCATGCAAACTCCAGTTAGATAGTGCTAATTGCCATGGTTTGTTAACTCCCAACCAGCATTGCTCCTGTTAACTCTTAAGAATATTGCGCCAGTTTGAAGGGACTTATGTACCCTAGAAAAGCCATGTTTTGGTCCTGGTCAATCTTACAGGAGCAACCATTTCTTCTAATCCCGGTTCAGTACAATAGGCTGGAAACTTGATTGGGTTATCTTCATGGAGATGTGACTCAAGCAATTGTGGGTATTAAATTTGATTGGATGGAGGTGTGTTTCCACCCATTCTATGTGGGTCTTGATCGGTTTACTGGAATCCTATGAAAGAGGAGATATTTTGGAGAAAGTTCCTTTTGAGAATTGAGGAGAGAGCCGCAGATCCAAGACAGAATGATGAGGAAACTACCGAGTTCACCAGCCAGCGACCTTTGGAGATGAAGAAGGAACAGGTCGCGGGGGAGCATCATGAAGCAAGAGGCCTGGAGAGGAACCTAATAGATGTCGCCGTGTTTGCCACATGCCTTTCCAGTGGAGAGAGAAACCCTAAATATCATTGGCCTTCTTGAACCAAAGTATCTTTCCCTGGATGCCTTAGATCAGACATCTCTATAGACTTGCTTTTGGACATTTCCATGGCCTTAGAACTGTAGACTAGCAACTTATTAAATTCCCTTTTTTAAAAAGCGATTCCGGTTCTGGTATATCACATCTGGCAGCTAGCAAACTAGAGTAAATACCTAGGGCTCGAACTGAGACTCTAAAAGTTTCGTGAACTAAATTTGCTTCCCTGGAACCTATAATTTTCAGAGGGTTCCTAGGCCCTATAAATCCTGACACCCAGAGGGACCAGCCTCTCCAAGATTATCAGCTAATTACATCTCTCTCTCCTTTAGTGTCGACACCCCTTCTCAATATGAAAAAGTCAGAATGAACATTGCCTAAATATCCCTATAGACTGGGGAAAGGATCAAAGGAGGAGATGAGTAATAACAGAGAAAATAGGATTTAACAAATGACTATGACTGGTGAATCACTATGTTAATATTTCCTCTAGCTTCCAGTGTTTTGGAGCAGCTAGAAAGAAGGATGTGAAGTAGTGGAATGGTAACTTATAACAGACTCTGAAACCTGTTTTGTAGCTACTTGTTTTGATGTGTACTTTGAAAATTGTTGCTTTTTCTTTGATATATGTTATATTTCACAATAAAAAACATTCAAAAAAGAAAATGTATTGAAAAGTACAACAGCTGTGTAAAATAATAAGTTTCCAGCCATCACAAGTTTAGAGTAACTGAAGAATAAAACCAGCACACTCCAAAAGAGAACCCAGTCTTCAAAGAGGCAAGATACACTCGGTTTAACAAAACAGCTGCCCAAGAAGTTCATCAAACGAATGCATGAAATTTCACATGTGGTAACTAAGTTAGAGCCTGAAAAATATTTCTTTGAGGTGATTTCCCAATCTTTTTTGTTTCAAGAGTTTGCCTCCCTTTAGTAACTTACAGCTCAAAATTAAAATAATTCATCAACTAGGAGGCATTTTATTGGCAAAGTAAGCCACAGCATAATGTATTGATAATTTTGTTCTTTTTTTAAGCTGAAAGGGTTATAAATGTCATGGATTGACAGAGAAGATGACAAATATACATTTCAGGCTTTTCTCACCAATGAAAAAATACAGCATTTTTATAGACTTAAAACTGTCATTAGTTTATTTAGTTTTGGGTAAAGGACTCAAAATGAAAAATATCTTTGAAATAATACAGTGTTAATAGAAATAGAAATTGGCCACATTGTGAGGTCATTTTATGACTACCATTGCTTAAATGTAAGAAAAGTAATATCTTGGTCACCATTAATGAAACCTTTAAAAGATTGTCTTTAGGGGACCTTATATGAGGACAATGCTTTTTCAGACACATTCCAATATTCGAAATTCACTGCATAGCAGAACTACAGATTAAACTTTCAATTTTTTCTTTTTTAAAAATGCTGTCAACAGCCTACTTTGAAGACTTGGAAAGGCTTGTTACCAAATTCATTTGGAAGACCTTGAGTAGCTAAAAATATCCTAAAAAGGAAGAATGTAGTGAGAAGATTAGCACCTCATGATTTCAAAGCTTATTATAAAGCCACAGTGGTCAAAACAGCATAGTACTGCACAAAAATAGTAGCATTGACCAATGGAATTAAATCAAGAGCATGGAATCAGACCACCAAATCTATGGTCAACTGATTTTAGACAAGGTTCCCAAATCCACTGAACTGGGATGAAATAGCCTTTTCAATAAATGGGCATGGAAGAACTGGATATCAATAACCAAAAGAATGAAAGAGGAACCTCCCCTTAACTCAAAGTGGATCAGACACCTAAATATAAGAACCAGTACCATAAAACTTGTAGAAGAATATATACGGAAACATCTTTAAGACCTAGTAATATACGGGAGCTTCCCAAATCTTACACCCAAAGTACAAGCAATGAAAGAAAAAATAGATAAATGGGAACTCCTCAAAGTAAAATATCTTTATGCCTCAAAAGACTTTGTCAAAAAGGTGAAGAGGCAGCCAACTCAATGGTAGGAATATTTCAAAATCATATATCAGATAAAGTTTTGATATCCCGTACACATAAAGAAATTGTACAACTCAAACCACAAACGAACGAACAACTTAATTATAAAATGGGCTAAAGATATGAATAGGCATTTTTCTGAAAAGCAAATACATACGGCTAAAAAGCACATGAAGAACCGCTCATTTTCATTAGCTATGAGGGAAGTAGAGATCAAAACTACAATGAGATAACACCTCATACCTCTAAGAAAGGCTGCCATTAAACAAACAGGAAACTGCAAATGTTAAATAGGATTTGGAGAAAGTTGTACATGTATACTGAGCTGTGGGAATGTACAATGGTACAGCCACTATGGAAGACAGTCTGGTGGTTCCTTAGAAAACAAAATATTGAGTTGACCTATGACCTAAGAATAACTCAACTCGGTATATACCCAGAAGAGTGGAAAGCAGTGATACAAACAGATATTTGTACACCGATGTTCATAGGAAAATTATTCACAATTGCCAAAAGATGGAAACAATCCAAGTGTCCCTCAACAGAAGAGTGGTTAAATAAAATGTGGTATAAAATACTATGGCATATTATGCAGCAGTAAGACAAAATGACGTCCTGAAGCAGAGACAAGGTGGATGAACCTTGAGGACGTAAGGCTGAGTGAAATAAGCCAGACACAAAAAGGAAAGATACTGTAGGATTTCACTTTTATGACCATGGTAAAGGTAAAATCAGAGGCTTTAATACAGAATATAGGGGACCTAGAGATACAAGGAAGCTAGAGATAGATGAACGGTTAGTTAATGAGGTTTAACTTAAATGTAAGGGAATAGATAGAATTGAAAGCTGTTCATTAGTGGGTCTGTAAGTAACATGGCCATACTGAAGGTGAACATGATTTAAAGGGGCTGTATAGAGGCATGTATCCCACTAATTAATACTCCAAATACAAAGAAGTTCTTGCATGAACTACTTCAAAGGTATGAACCTTGTACAAAAAGTTTATAATATTGGGGCATAGGGGGAAACTACGGGTGCATGCTATGGGCTATGTTTAACAGGAAGACATCAACAGTACCACAGCAATACCAGGTTATATAATGGAGTAGGGGAGGGAAGAGAGTAAAGGGAAGATTTGAATTTTCTATTTGGTGAGGGTGTGTTTCTAGGTTATTTTTCTCTTGGAAGCCCTGAAAATTGTCTAAAATTGAGACGGTTGAGGGACTGTTGATCTTGGACTTTACACATGATGACCAATGGATGGAGGTGGCTGAAGGATGCACTGACTGAGAGGTAGATTGGTGAACAATGGTGTATACATGTGATTGAGTATTGTGTTGCTGCAGAAAGGAATGAAATCATGGAGCATGAAATGTGGAGAATGAACCTGTGGGACATTATGTGATGTAAAATAAGCAATAAACAAAAGAGCAAAAAGTGTATGGTCTCATTTAGAAATACTTATAAGAAAATTGGGGCATAAATTGTAAGCTCTTATAGCAGTCACTTTTAGTCCAGAGTGGTAATAGTTATTTCTAGATATTGAGAGGCTGGGCTATATATGCATAACCTGGTATTTCCTTGGAACTCTGGGCATATGTATGACACCTAAGACTCAGAGAGTAGGAATTCTGCAGTTCTGAGGGTCAGAAATGCCGCATACAACAACTATTAAAGAAATTGAGAAATTAGAGATAAGAAAGAAGCCAGTTGGATTGGGACTAAGGTAAGTTAGAATACAGGAGTAAGGAAGACATTGTTTGTATTTTAGAACTTCATCTACTCTAAGAGACCAAAGGAAATGAGGTGTATTTTGTCCAGAACTTAAATTTTCTGTAGCACGTAATCCAATTCAACCTGTCTGGATAGACCATTTAAACAATGCAAGCATAGGGAGCCCAGAATGGAAATGAGGGCTTGTAACTCAGTACAGCAGTATTGTAATGTCCAGATACAACCCAGAGTATGTCGACCAGATAATTAAAAAGTATTGGCAAAGTCCCTCGAGGGATGGGAGAAAAAATATAGACCTATTAAACTTTACCACTGGAGAAACCCCTAATGCTATCTCAAGCATTAGTGGTTCCCAAGTCAATAGGTCAAGCCCTTGATCTTGGGACTTGCTCTTGTGAAGCTTATTTATGTAGTGGAGAAGCTTAGCCTACCTATAGTTATGCCTAAGAGTTACTTCCAGAGGACCTCTTTTGTTGCTCAGATGTGGCCATCCCTCTCTAAGCCCAACATTGAAAGTGAAATCATTCTCCTCTGTGCTACACGGGATGTGACACCCAGCGGTGAACATTTCCCTGGCAGCATGGGATATGACTCCCAGGATAAACCTGATCCTGCTACACTGTTGTGGGATCAACAATGCCTTCCTGACCAAAAGAAGGAAAAGAATCGTGACAAATAAGGTATGAATGGCTGAGAGTTCAGATAGAGTTGAGAGGCTATGCTGGAGGCTACTTTCATGCACGCTTAGGCTAGATACTGCTATTTATCTTGTTTTGCCAACCCCCAGCCAGAAGTGTTCCTGGCAACTGTGAAGAACACTTAGGACTTTATCTGAGATTTTATAAAAGTTCCATGCACTATGATTACTTCCTAGAAAACTACAACCTCCAGTTGGGTTTCTAAACCAGATAGATCCTGAAATCCAGAGGGGCCAGCCTCTCCAGGATATCAACTAGTTCCATCTCCCTATCTCATATTATTGACAGCCCTTTCCAACATGAAAAAGTTAGTACAGGTACAATCCAAATACCCCTAAAGACTGGGAGAAAGATCAAAGAGGAAGGTGGAGTTACAACAGAGAAGGCAGGATTTAAAAAACGAATATGATTGCTGAATCATTATATTGATATTTCTTTTAGTCTCCAGTGTCTTCGAGCAGTTCGAAGTAAAGGCCTAAACTTTACTTTACTTTAAACTTGTGGAATTGTGACACGTACTAAACTCTGAAACCTGTTCCACAACTAATTGTTGTGGTGTGCTTTGAAATTTATTGCTTCTTTGTAAATATGCTATTTTTCACAATAGAAAATAAAAATGCTGTCAGAATTCCATTTCTTTGGGTGATAGTTTCACCAGTGTGTCGTTGAATTCCACAAGCTAGGCTTTCTTCATTATTAAGAATTTCATACATATTAGAGAATTTGCCACTCATTGCTTTCTCATCTTTTTGTAAAAATAATGGCAGATTTGCTAGAATATAACTGAGATCTCTGAAAACATCTATAAATATCCCCACAATGATGGTAAGGAAACAATATCAAAGTATTGATGATCATCAACAGGCATCTCTTGCCACTCCTTAAAGAGAACAGCTGAACAAGTTGACCCTGATGTTGAGAAGAATACGTCATCTATCAGCATCACGATGCAAGTGTTGAATATGTCCATGGGCCTATCCAGTAATCAATCTGTGTGCTCGCACAAACCATCAACCTCAGGGGCAGAACCCAGGTCAGGGGGTGTGACAGCAAACAGTTCTGGGTCTAGAGTTTTCCTTGACAAATGCTCATTCTTCAGTACTGGAAGTTCAGGCCCTTCACAAAAAGAAGACCATTGAAACCAAAAGCAACTACATTGTAGAAATGAGGGAACTGATGGCAGTTCTAGTCCTGGTTCCTTAGCCTTCTGACCCCAAGTCCAGAGAAATTAGTTCAGTTCAACAAACATATATATACTGACAGTTACTGAGTATTGGGCACTCTGTTAGGAGCTGGAGACTCAAAAAAGAGAAAGACATTGCCTCTGAATTCCCACAGCCTTGCTTAAGTCTCAGGTTCCATGGTAAAGAGAAATGTATCTTTGGTCTAACCATGGGTATTAAAAAGAACTTTGGATGGCCCTTCTTATTAGAAAGTGCTTCAAGTGAGAACATTTTGTTCTTTAAATAATATCAGCCTACTTAAAGCCCCAGCTCTGGCTGTTTGGGCCTTTTCAAAATGTTGGATTTGCAAAGGGTTTCTTCAGTAACTAATAAACAAACTGACCAATGGCTTGTGGTTCACAACTGGCACCTTATGTTTGAGACAGCCCCAGACCTTTTCTATCACCATTAGATATTTCCCAAGTAAGACACTTTATTTCTAAGCTCTATTTAATAGAGAAATTTCATTTAAGGTCTCTATCTCCTCTTCTTTCCGAGCATACATGAACATAACTTTAGATCCTAGAATATTTAACACCCAATTTTCTCATGAAGCTTAAATCTTTCACTTAAAAGTATGAAGAAAGAAGGACACTCACTAAGGCACCGAGAGCTCCCACTGGAGTCACTAAGAGGTGGGGGCAAATGTTTCCGGCGAGGTGGGCCACCTCACCAGCTCCCACCACAGCCGTCCAGCCCGCCCCAGCCGTGCGTTCAGATGTGCATGGCCACCTCCACCTGCTCTCATGGAGCCTTTTTGGGAGAGTCCCCAGGGACCTTCCCCCCACCTCCCCAAAATGAAACTCCCTCCAGTGAAAATGCCGGCGCTCACAGCCAATCCCAGAGTGGTACGCAAGTCATATTTTCCACCTCACTGGTTCATTTCATTTTCTATTTAAGAAGTTCTTGTGAATCACATTGATCACAGAACACAGAAACTGCTGGTACTGGAGTCAGGACAGCGGAGTCTTCAAATCATTTTAAAACAGGGAAGTTGGGCCACAGCGGCTCAGCAGGCAGAGTTCTCGCCTGCCACTTCGGAGACGCGGGTTCGATTCCCGGTGCCTGCCCATGTGAAAAAACCATAACAAAAAACAGGGCATAGGCTTGAATATCCTGAAAGGTATGAGTTCTCCGCTAATCTCAGACCTGATAATGCTCTGCTCCCATTCCCTGTAATAAAGGTCAATCGCAGCGCCGCTGGGCTGCCCCTCCTGGATCCGGCCGGGTCAACGCGGGTCACACCCCCGTGCAGGACGCGGCGGCCCCTTCCCTCCCCACCGGTCAGTAGGAGGTGATAGGACCCCAAGTTGCAGCCGAGTGTGCCCCCTCCTCCTTGGGGAAGCCCTGTGGTGTGGGGGCCTGCCCTGGACTACTTCCACTGGGCTGCCGCTGCCATTGCCGCTCGGACCCAGGACTCTACTGAGCTTTTAAGTCAACTTACAGCAAATTTGACTCCCCTTTCCCTGTCACTTGGCAGGTAGACAGCAGTCTAACCTTTTCAAATGTGACTATCCCTTTTTAACATCTAACCATTAAAAAGAACCTATATAATTTGACAGCAATTTTACTTTTAGACATTCCCTGTTGAGAAAATGCATAATAATAGGTGTTCTTTCTACAATAACACTCATTGTAATATGCTTGCTATATGTGTGCTGGTTTGAAAGGCTATATGTACCCTAGAAAAGCCATGTTTTAATCAAAATCCCATTTCATAAAGGTAGAATAATCCCTATTCAATACTGTATGTTTGAAACTGTAATCAGATCATCTCCCTGGATGATGTGATTTAATCCAGAGCGGTTGTTAAACTGGATTAGGTGACGACATGTCTCCACTCATTTGGGTGGGTCTTGATAAGTTTCTGGAGTCCTATAAAAGAGGAAACATTTTGGAGAATGAGAGATTCAGAGAGAGCAAAGCAGAATGACATAGCCACGAGAAGCAGAGTTCACAGGCTAGTGACCTTTGGAGATGAAGAAGGAAAATGTCTCCCAGGGAGCTTCATGAAACAGGAAGCCAGGAGAAGAAGCTGGCAGATGATGCCGTGTTCACCATGTGCCCTTCCAGATGAGAGAGGAACCCTGACTGTGTTCACCATGTGCCCTTCCACTTGAGAAAGAAACCCTGAACTTCATCGGCCTTCTTGAATAAAGGTATCTTTCCCTGGATGCCTTTGATTGGACATTTCTATAGACTTGTTTTAATTGGAACAGTTTCTAGCCTTGGAACTGTAAACTAGCAACTGATTGAATTCCCCTTTTTAAAAGCCATTCTGTTTCTAATATATTGCATTCTGTCAGCTGGCAAACTAGGACACTATATTATTAAGGTATATTTAGTTCTGCTTTAGACATTATTAGAAATAATAAATAAGGAGGATAGGGACCAGCTACATCCAACATGTCGTGAGACATGTTGGATGTAGATAAAGTAAGTAAAGCATATGTGTACTGAGCAAAGATAGAAGGGAAGACAGAACCACCAAGAAGGCATACGAGGCACTAAATAGTCATGAGATCTTAAGCCAGCCACTCATGGGTGATACACATTTGACTCCACTTGTCCTACACCTGAAATTGCAAATGAAAGGCATGGCTGCTTGGCAGGACATTGGCAAGGTACCACCAATGTCCAGACACACTTGCCCTCATGTCTTACCCAGAGCACATGTGTGTTATTAACCCCAGACACCCTCCCTGCTCAGAGCTTGACCCTGGGTCTCGTAACCACATCATCAGCAGGGAAGGCTGCTGCAGCAGAGGGAGAGATGGGATATGTGAACAATGCAGAACACTGGATTCAGGAAGTGTGCCCCTTCCCCTCTCACACCCTACCATAAGGGTGCTCATTTACCTCATCTCCTTCCACGTGATTCTTAATTACATGTTTTAAAGTGACTTGATAGACAGTGTGATTCAAGCATCTTTATTTGGTCTGTGAACTTTTCTGCCTCTGACGTCTGGTATAGCTGGCCTCAGAATGAATGAAGTAATAATGATGCTTATTCATTAATTTGAATTTTATTCATTACAAAAGCATCTATGTTTTGAAAAATTATCATACATTCATTGGCAAGAAGAAAAACTGATTGAACATCAACTACATGTCAATCATTGGGCTAGGTCCTCTGTATTAAGTGGTGATTGAAAGACAGATGGTCCCTGACCTCATGATGTTTATTGCCTAGAGAAGACAGACAATAAATAAACAAAAATAGGTAATTTCAAATTGAGAAAGTACTAATGGAGTGCTAATGAAATGTAAACTGGGGTAAAGAAAAATAGAGATATCTTTCTTAGTTATATATATGAAGGCAAGACATATTACTGTTTTATTTGGCAGATAATACTTAATGCCCAGGTGGAATTCTCAGAATCCCTGGCAGTGACTCAGTGACACTCTAAAAGATAGAATTAATGATAAGTTTATACTAAGAGGAGGTTCATCATCTGGCTTTTTACTATTTTAATATTTGGACCAATACTACTGAAGTGATGTAAAAGTCTTTGATATTTTATTTTCCATTTGGTTCTTTTTTTAATTTTCATTTTTGATGAGTAAGAATTGGTCTGTTAAAGCTGCCAGAATACAATATACCAGAAATGGAACGACTTTTAAAAAGGGAATTTAATAAGTTGCAAGTTTACAGTTGTAAGGCCACAAAAATTTTCAAACTAAGGGATCTAGAGAAAGATACCTTGACTCAAGAAAGACCTGTCACATGGGAAGGCACGTGGCTGGCATCTGCTGGTCCTTGTTTTCAGTTTTGTTGCTTCCAGTTTATGATGCCAGTGGTTTCCTCTCTGTGTCTATGGGAATTCACTTAGCTCCCCTGGGACGCAACTCTGGGTTCTGGCTTGCTTAGCATCTCATGGGAAGTCACAAGTTGACGTCGGCTGGGCTCTGCCCATGTCCAGGCATCTGCTCTCTCTGTTAGCACTCCAAGCATCTCCAAACATCTGTGTCTCTGTTTGCTCTGAAGCAACTGTTCTCCAAGCATCTGTATCTGCTCTGAGCTTTCTCCAAAATGTTTCCTCTTTTACAGGACTCTAATAAACTAATCAAGACCCACCCTGAATGGGCAGAGTCACATTTCCATTCTACCAAAGGCCACATTCACAATTGGGCATGACACATCTCCGTGGCAATAGTCTAAGCAAAAGGGTTTCTACCCTATAATATTGTATCAGGATTAAAGGACATGGCTTTTCTGGGGTATACAACTCTTCAAACTAGCACAGCACCAGAAAGGCTTTGTTTTGACTCCTGGCTCCACTATTTACTCGTTGAATGATTCTGGTCAAGTCAATTAAACATTTTAAAGTTTAGTTTCCCCCCTCTGCAAAATAGTAGTAATAAGGATTTATTAATATGTCTGCCAAGCTCAGTAAATATCAACTGATTACAGGTTTACAGAATCTACATTTGTTAATACAGAATTCTTTTGGTCAATTTTTAGTTTGTTTCAGTTTTGTGAGTATCATGGGAAAGGGGTCAAAGTGATCATTTCTTAATTGGCATGTTGCTCTTTAAAAAAACAGGATCATATCTTATAAGCCTCATTTGCCACCTGGCTTATTGCCATAACCTCCTGTTCTTTCTGCATCCCTTTTCCCTCTACAGTTGCTTAACACAGTTCCAAGATTTACCTTGTTAAAGCACAAATTAGATCATGTTCTTCCTTGTTAAAACTCTACAATAATTTAACATTTTGCTCAGTGTAAAGAAAAGTCCTTATAATGTCCCATAAAGCCTTCTATGATCTGTCCTGCCCCATCTCTCTGGCCAAATCTCCCTCTGTGTTGTAGCCACACTGACTTCCTGGCTGTTCCTGGACCACTCCTCAAGGCCTCTTCTCCAGTGGTTCCCCTAGCATTCAGTCCTCCTGTATCCACCTGCTCACTGCACCCTACCCAACATCCTTCAATCTCCTGAAATCTTACCTTCTCACTGAGGCCTCCCCTAGCACCCAGTTTAGTATAGTAACCTACCACTCCCACCACTCCCCATGCCATCTCCAGTACTACCAATTCACTTACTCTAGTCTCCTTTTCTCTTTTTCCACAGCATTTGCAAACTTTAATACACATTCCAAATATATTTATGTTTAGTTTGTTGTCTATCTCTTCTCATTAGACTGCAACCTCTGAGTCTGCAGGGATCTTTGTTTTGTTCACTGAAGCAGACCAGGCATATAGAAGAGTACTTAGCACAACGCAACAAAGACTTGTTATGCAGCCGGCATCGCAGATCTGGAGACTGTTCTTACTTTTGTCCACGATGATCAGGTGGACATCACCCGTGTCTACAAGTGGTGTCCATCACTCATCAATAGTTCTTGAAGCCACATGTTTCAAGTCTAGGGTATCACACACATTCAAAGGATATCTGGGATTTGTAGCTCCTCAGGAGAGACCTGGGAAGGATGAGGCTTGGCCACAGGGGGCTTCTGAATCAACAGGACCACCTCAGGCTTTTTCCTGGGTGGGTCCACACTACCAGAACAAGGAAGGAACATGTTCCAGTACTTGACCCAGGAACTTCACTCAATATGCCTCTCTCGGCTACCCAGTACCTGGATTTCAATTTCCTAGCCAAATCAGTCAGTTATAAAAAACAGCTTCAGTTCTATCCCACTTCAGAGTAACTGAGACATTATTATCAACACTGGGCCAAAACGGAAGTGTGAAAATGTGAGTCAGTTGTTTTATTCCACTTCCTAGTGGAGAGTGACAGTTCCCGTGTGAATCCAGTCATTCAGGAAGAAACTCTATCCCAGAGAATTATTCCAACAGTGATTGTGGCTGCTCCTATTTAAACGCAGGCTGACTCAGGAGGCCGAGCTGTGAGGTGGCAGAGAGCTGCCACAGAGCCGGCTGTTCTTGGCCATCTCACAAGCCTGGCCTGTTATTCAGTCTCCTTAGCAAATTATCACAATTATAATCACTATCTATTTAAGTGTAACACAAACAGTTTTGATGATAATATATTTCCCCCACCCCAACACACAAGCTGTCTTCTGAGGAGATGGGTTCCAGATGCTGGAGGGGATGGGGTCTTTTCTTTGCTGAACCTTGAGATGCTGCCAGCAAGTACAGCTGAGGGAGCGTCTAAGGCAGAGTTGAGTTGTTCACCCTGATGAGGGTGGCGTGGAGGGGGAGGAAAACTAAAGTTCCGGGGGGAAAGATCAGGAAGAAGGAAACACAGGGGAGCAAGGCCTAGAATTGCTTCAGCAAAGAGCAGGGAAAAATCCAGGTTGGAAATCAGATACTGCCCATATGGATTTGGTGTATTTCATGGAGGTGTGTGACATTAAAAGCAACCCCTTCTTCTACCTCCTATACAAAATCTTGATTAACACCTATGTTGCTCATTAATGCTTTTGGTACAAAGCAAATGGCTTATTTACTTATTGGAGAAAAGAGAGATGCTATGTCCTGCATCATGGTTAGCGGGAGATGAAAAGAGAGGCTGCTTATGGGTAGGAATTTTGTCTCTTGTTAGTATATTCCAAGTGCCTAACACAATTGGTGGCACATAATAAGTGTTCTGCAAATATTTGTTGGAGAAATACTTGAATGAATGACTACTTTCATTGGCTCCATATATGCCTGATCCCCATTTACTAGCTTTGTGAGTTTAAAGACATAAACTGGAAACACGGAGCATCAGTTTATTCATTTCTAAGATAGGAATATTAATTAATATGCTGTATATTCATGACATTTTGGTGAAGTAGTTTTGAGTTAACTGCTTTGGTTCGGCCATTTTCATGTGGCCTAAAATAAATAAGAAACCATTTAAAATTTTGATCTCTTTCTTTTTTTAGTTTTTAAGCAATGTGCATGTGAGAATTCTCACGCCATTTCTGTGTCTCACTTCAATCCTGACTCAGCACAGAAATTTAGGACTTAAAGATGCATTAAAAGTGATGCTATTACCCTCTCTTTCTCTCTAAGCCCAACTCTGCAAGTGAAACCATTGCCCACCCTCCCATATGGGACATGACAACCAGAGATGAAAGTCTCCCTGGCGATGTGGGAGATGACTGCCAGGGATGAGCCTATCCCTGGCACCATGGGATCAACAATGCCATCCTGACAAAAAGGGGGAAAAGAAGTGTAACAAATAAGGTATGAGTGTCTGAAAGAGTTCAAGTAGAGTAGTGAGGCTACACCAGAGGTCACTCTTATGAAAGCTTCAGTTAGATATTGCTACCTACAGTAACTTACCAAACCCCAACCAAAACCATTCCTGCCAATCCTAAAGAATACCTAGGGCAACATACAAGATTCTACAAAGGTTCCATGTACTAGGGTAACTTTCCAAAACCTACAACCACCAGGTGGAAGGATAAGTCCTGAAATGCAGAGGGACCAGCCTTTCCAGAATATCAACAGTCCCATCCCCCAATCCCATGTTAACAACAATCCCATCCAACTTGAAGAAGTTGGAATGGCCATAGCCCAAATACCCCTAAAAAGTGGGAGAAAGATCAAAGGTGATGGTGGAGTTATACAGAGAAGGTCGAGTTTAACAAATGAGTATGAGTGCTGAATCATTATACAGATATTTCTTTTAGTCTCCAGTACCTTAGAGCAGCTGGAAATAAAACTTAAAATTGTGGAATTGTAACCCATACCAAACTCTGAAATCTGTTCTACAACTAATTGTTGTGATGTACTTTGAAATTTATTGCTTTTATGTATATATATTATTTAAAGAGAAGAAGGAGTATAGCAGAGAAGATGGGATTTAACAGATGAGTATGACTGCTGAATCGTTATATTGATATTACTGTTGGTCTCCAGTGTGATGGAGCAGCTAGAAGAAAAAATGAAAAATTGTGGAACTGTAACCCATACTAACTTTGAAATCTGTTCTATAACTGCTTGTTAAAATGTACTTGGAAATTTGTTGCTTTTTGTATATATGCTATATTTCACAATTTAAGAAATATAAAAACAGTGACGCTATTACATCAGACTTGATAATTAAGAGGGAAATCATTGTAGCTAGAAAAAAGAAAGAATTGCTGCCTACTATGAAAACAAAACAGAAACCAAAAATATCAGCTAGTAGTATAATTTTGTATTGGGGGAAATGTTTTGTTTAGGAAAATATATTGAAGAGCTCTTTGAGAGAGGGCTTGATGTGAAAGGAGGGTGAAAAGGAAGGAGACAGAAAGAGACAAACAGAAAGACGGAAGGCTGAATTTCCCTGCACAATAAATAAGGGAAATTGAGAGTTTCTCAGGGTCAGTCTAGGGGAAGGAAGGCAAGTGGCTCAGCCTGTGAAAAGAGGGAAATGTAAAGACAGAAAGAAGTGTTCCAAGATGGGGACAAGATAAGCCCTAAGGAAGAACAAATTGAGTGAGAAAGTCCCTGGACAGAGAATGGGCAAAGGCTGTTCTGATGATGGTGCCCATTATTTGGGAATAAGAAGCCATCTCAACAATGCTATGCTATAAAGTCCTTACATTATCCCAAACTTTAGTAAAAGTTGCTATACATTGCATTAGATTTGGGGGTTGAAGAAATTGGGGGGCAGTGTCCAGTATTGGGTATACAAACAAATAAGTATAAACATAGGAGGTCAGATGCAGGGCAGAGATTGAGAATTTGATGGAAAAAAAAGAAATCAAAGCAAAAGAAAAAAGATGATTGAGAAATGCTAACTTCCCAAGGAATTTTCAGAGTACAAAAGACTGGTTTTTAAAAGATGGAGTCATGTTTCATATAAATATATAATCAATGTGTCAAAGATTTCATTTAACTCATTAATATGTGGGAACCAGTAAGATGTTACAACCAGTTCAAAGAACAATTCAAACAGCTTATAAATGTATAGGCATGCTGATAAAAATGTACAAATATATGTAAAACTGGCAAAATTGCTTAGTATCCATAAGGTAACAATTGATTGCATTTCACCAAAACAATCTGCTTTATTATCAGTTTTCTACAACATACATTATAACAAAATAGAATTCAAAGCAATAAAAGGTACAAACCCCATAAAATCAGATAGCCATGAAGGGGGGAAGGTGGTGGTCTAGATGACACACAGTTTTCCATTGAAGAGACCAAGTAATCTTTTCAAACCATATCAAAATCTTTCAGAATTTTTCCTGACAACAGAAACAGAAAGAAATCCATTTCTCCCACTGGAAGCAAATAAGGTTCAAATCATCTTGTTAAATATTAAAAGAAAAACCAAAAACCCAAGACTGGTAGAATTGGGGCATCACTGGCTGATGTTCCCCTGTGTTTATGCATTTTGACAGGGCTCATTAAAATGCCAGCCCTATATAAGTCCCAAAACATGTCTTGTAATAACTACCTCTAAGAGCTGTTGTGAGACTTAAATGACCCAATAATATGAAAATACTCCTCTATTTGTTGAGAGACTGAATTAGTGAATGGACAATGGTCAACCAAATATAAAAAATAGAGCTCCGACTCATTATCTACAGCAACCAACTCAGGAAACCAATACTCCATCTGCAACAAACAGTCCAGGTAACTAAACCAAAATCCCTACAACATTTGGCCCAAAAGAGCCAGGACTTGAACAGTAACTGACAGTGTCCCTATTTGTCAACTCCAGCTTAGGACCAACCAGAGAAAGCTAAATATGCTCCCTAACCAATCACATAGGATGCCCTCTTTTAGTTCACCTTCTCCATGCCAACAGCACCCCATAAGGGCTTTTCTGAGGTTTTCCCTTTTTTCATTATAAAGCTTTCCCACTCCTTTGTCAGTCTTGGAGTCTCTTCCAAACCCAGGTGATGATGGCCAACTCCCTTGCTATAAGTTCTATAGCAACAGCTTTTGCTTGCTCTCCTTTGGATGTTCTCTGTTTGTTTCCACTTTGTTAATGGTGACTTTTGCTGAGTGCTATATTCTGTGGTTCCCCAGGGAACGGCTTGTTGCTTCCCAATAAACCCTAGATCTGGAGGAAGAGAAGTTTTTTTTAATTTAAAAGCTGTATTCCTGAAGGGATTACAATTTTGATGAGGCTGGAACAACAGAAAGCATAAGAGGAAATGATTATGGTTTGCTGGTACAACCAGAAAGTCAGTTTTGATATTGCCATGAAAGTACCTTTCATGTGAAGTCCTTCTTTATCTTTATTAATGTAATTTTACTGAAATATGTTCTATATTCACATACTTCATAATCATCCAAATTATACAACCAGTGGTTCAGAGTGTCATCACATTCGTCATCACAATCAATTTTTGAACATCTTCATTACTCCAAAAATAAATATACAAATAAAAGCAAAAAAAAAAGAACGCTCAAAACATCCCACTCCCTCATTCCCCCTTATTTATTACTTTATATTTTGTCTTTTTTTTTTTCTTACTCATCTTTCCATACTGGATAAAGGGAGTGCAGTCACAAGGTTTTCATGATCACATGGCATGGCCTTAAAGTTCTACAGTTATTCAATCAGCTTCAAGAATCAAGGCTATGGGATATCAGTTCAAATAGTTTCAGATATTTCCCTACTCCAACACACCAAAAACTGAAAAGGGATATCTGTATACTGCGTTAGAATAACCTCTAAAATAACCTCTTGACTCTATTCGAAATCTCTCAGCACTGAAATTTTATTTTGTTTCATTTATCTTTCCCTCCAGAGGGGCTGCACCACTCTACTTCCTTACCGACAGTGACTAGGTACATCTCTCTCTTTCCACGTTTTCTCCATTCATTTTTTTTCTTTACATTTTTTTATTAATTAAAAAAATTAACTAACACAACATTTAGAAATCATTCCATTCTACATATGCAATCAGTAATTCTTAATATCATCACATAGATGTATGATCATCATTTCTTAGTACATATGCATCGATTTAGAAAAAGAAATAGCAAGACAACAGAAAAAGAAATAAAATGATAATATAGAGAAGAAATAAAAATAAAAAATACAAAAATATATAAGAAAAAAATAAAAAAAAAACTATAGCTCAGATGCAGCTTCATTCAGTGTTTTAACATAATTACATTACAATTAGGTAGTATTGTGCTGTCCATTTTTTTTAGAAACCATACCATTCTACATATGCAATCAGTAATTCTTAACATCATCACATAGATGCATGATCATCGTTTCTTAGTACATTTGCATCGGTTTAGAAGAACTAGCAATACAACCAAAAAAGATATAGAATGTTAATATAGAGAAAAAAAATAAAAGTAATAATAGTAAAAACAAAACAAAACAGAACAAAACAAAAAGCTATAGCTCGGATGCAGCTTCATTCAGTGTTTTAACATGATTACTTTACAATTAGGTATTATTGTGCTGTCCATTTTTGAGTTTTTGTATCTAGTCCTGTTGTACAGTCTGTATCCCTTCAGCTTCAATTACCCATTATCTTACCCTGTTTCTAACTACTGCTGGACTCTGTTACCAATGACATATTTCAAGTTTATTCTCAAATGTCCGTTCACATCAGTGGGACCATACAGTATTTGTCCTTTAGTTTTTGGCTGGACTCACTCAGCATAATATTCTCTAGGTCCATCCATGTTATTACATGCTTCCTAAGTTTATCCTGCCTTAAAGCTGCATAATATTTCATCGTATGTATATACCACAGTTTGTTTAGCCACTCGTCTGTTGATGGACATTTTGGCTGTTTCCATCTCTTTGCAATTGTAAATAACGCTGCTATAAACATTGGTGTACAAATGTCCGTTTGAGTTTTTGCCCTTAATTCCTTTGAGTAGATTCCCAGCAATGGTATTGCTGGGTCGTATGGCAATTCTATATTCAGCTTTTTGAGGAACCGCCAAACTGCCTTCCACAGTGGTTGCACCATTTGACATTCCCACCAACAGTGGATAAGTGTGCCTCTTTCACCGCATCCTCTCCAGCACTTGTCATTTTCTGTTTTGTTGATAATGGCCATTCTGGTGGGTGTGAGATGATATCTCATTGTGGTTTTGATTTGCATTTCTCTAATGGCCAGGGACATTGAGCATCTCTTCATGTGCCTTTTGGCCATTTGTATTTCCTGTCCTGAGAGATGTCTGTTCAAGTCTTTTTCCCATTTTGTAATTGGATTGGCTGCATTTTTGTTGTTGAGTTGAACAATCTCTTTATAAATTCTGGATACTAGACCTTT
Organism: Tamandua tetradactyla; assembly: GCF_023851605.1. Classification (NCBI taxonomy): domain Eukaryota; kingdom Metazoa; phylum Chordata; class Mammalia; order Pilosa; family Myrmecophagidae; genus Tamandua; species Tamandua tetradactyla. The sequence continues at coordinate 53,983,875 of NC_135339.1, forward strand.
ATCTGATATGTCGTTTCCAAATATTGATTCCCATTGTGTAGGCTGTCTTTCTACTTTCTTGATGAAGTTCTTTGATGCACAAAAGTGTTTAATTTTGAGGAGTTCCCATTTATTTATTTCCTTCTTCAGTGCTCTTGCTTTAGGTTTAAGGTCCATAAAACTGCCTCCAATTGTAAGATTCATAAGATATCTCCCTACATTTTCCTCTAACTGTTTTATGGTCTTAGACCTAATGTTTAGATCTTTGATCCATTTTGAGTTAACTTTTGTATAGGGTGTGAGATATGGGTCTTCTTTCATTCTTTTGCATATGGATATCCAGTTCTCTAGGCACCATTTATTGAAGAGACTGTTCTGTCCCAGGTGAGTTGGCTTGACTGCCTTATCAAAGATCAAATGTCCATAGATGAGAGGGTCTATATCTGAGCACTCTATTCGATTCCATTGGTCAATATATCTATCTTTATGCCAATACCATGCTGTTTTGACCATTGTGGCTTCACAATATGCCTTAAAGTCAGGCAGTGCAAGACCTCCAGCTTCGTTTTTTTTCCTCAAGATGTTTTTAGCAATTCGGGGCACCCTAGCCTTCCAGATAAATTTGCTTATTGGTTTTTCTATTTCTGAAAAATAAGTTGTTGGGATTTTGATTGGTATTACATTGAATCTGTAAATCAATTTAGGTAGGATTGACATCTTAACTATATTTAGTCTTCCAATCCATGAACATGGTATGCCCTTCCATCTATTTAGGTCTTCTGTGATTTCTTTTAGCAGTTTTTTGTAGTTTTCTTTATATAGGTTTTTTGTCTCTTTAGTTAAATTTATTCCTAGGTATTTTATTCTTTTAGTTGCAATTGTAAATGGGATTTGTTTCTTGATTTCCCCCTCCACTTGTTCATTGCTAGTGTATAGAAATGCTACAGATTTTTGAATGTTGATCTTGTAACCTGCTACTTTGCTGTACTCATTTATTAGCTCTAGTAGTTTTGTTGTGAATTTTTCTGGGTTTTGGACGTATAGTACCATATCGTCTGCAAACAGTGATAGTTTTACTTTGTCCTTTCCAATTTCGATGCCTTGTATTTCTTTTTCTTGTCTAATTGCTCTGGCTAGAACCTTCAACACAATGTTGAATAATAGTGGTGATAGTGGACATCCTTGTGTTGTTCCTGATCTTAGGGGGAAAGTTTTCAATTTTTCCCCATTGAGGATGATATTAGCTGTGGGTTTTTCATATATTCCCTCTATCATTTTAAGGAAGTTCCCTTGTAGTCCTATCCTTTGAAGTGTTTTCAACAGGAAAGGATGTTGAATCTTGTCAAATGCCTTCTCTGCATCAATTGAGATGATCATGTGATTTTTCTGCTTTGATTTGTTGATATGGTGTATTACATTAATTGATTTTCTTATGTTGAACCATCCTTGCATACCCGGGATGAATCCTACTTGGTCATGATGTATAATTCTTTTAATGTTTTGTTGGATACGATTTGCTAGAATTTTATTGAGGATTTTTGCATCTATATTCATTAGAGAGATTGGCCTGTAGTTTTCTTTTTTTGTAATATCTTTGCCTGGTTTTGGTATGAGGGTGATGTTGGCTTCACAGAATGAATTAGGTAGTTTTCCCTCCACTTCGATTTTTTTGAAGAGTTTGAGGAGAGTTGGTACTAATTCTTTCTGGAATGTTTGATAGAATTCAGATGTGAAGCCGTCTGGTCCTGGACTTTTCTTTTTAGGAAGCTTTTGAATGACTGATTCAATTTCTTTACTTGTGATTGGTTTGTTGAGGTCATCTATGTCTTCTTGAGTCAAAGTTGGTTGTTCATGTCTTTCCAGGAAACCATCCATTTCCTTTAAATTGTTGTATTTATTAGCGTAAAGTTGTTCATAGTATCCTGTTATTACCTCCTTTATTTCTGTGAGGTCAGTAGTTATGTCTCCTCTTCCATTTCTGATCTTATTTATTTGCATCCTCTCTCTTCTTCTTTTCGTCAATCTTGCTAAGGGCCCATCAATCTTATTGATTTGCTCATAGAACCAACTTCTGGTCTTATTGATTTTCTCTATTGTTTTCATGTTTTCAATTTCATTTATTTCTGCTCTAATCTTTGTTATTTCTTTCCTTTTGCTTGCTTTGGGATTAGTTTGCTGTTCTTTCTCCAGTTCTTCCAAGTGGACAGTTAATTCCTGCATTTTTGCCTTTTCTTCTTTTCTGATATAGGCATTTAGGGCAATAAATTTCGCTCTTAGCACTGCCTTTGCTGCGTCCCATAAGTTTTGATATGTTGTGTTTTCATTTTCATTCGCCTCTAGGTATTTACTAATTTCTCTAGCAATTTCTTCTTTGACCCACTCGTTGTTTAGGAGTGTGTTGTTGAGCCTCCACGTATTTATGAATTTTCTGGCACTCCGCCTATTATTGATTTCCAACTTCATTCCTTTATGATCCGAGAAAGTGTTGTGTATGATTTCAATCTTTTTAAATTTGTTAAGACTTGCTTTGTGACCCAGCATATGGTCTATCTTTGAGAATGATCCATGAGCACTTGAGAAAAAGGTGTATCCTGCTGTTGTGGGATGTAATGTCCTATAAATATCTGTTAAGTCTAGCTCATTTATAGTAATATTCAGATTCTCTATTTCTTTATTGATCCTCTGTCTAGATGTTCTGTCCATTGATGAGAGTGGTGAATTAAAGTCACCAACTATTATGGTATATGAGTCTATTTCCCTTTTCAGTGTTTGCAGTGTATTCCTCACGTATTTTGGGGCATTCTGGTTCAGTGCGTAAATATTTATGATTGTTATATCTTCTTGTTTAATTGTTCCTTTTATTAGTATATAGTGTCCTTCTTTGTCTCTTTTAACTGTTTTACATTTGAAGTCTAATTTGTTGGATATTAGTATAGCCACTCCTGCTCTTTTCTGGTTGTTATTTGCATGAAATATCTTTTCCCAACCTTTCACTTTCAACCTATGTTTATCTTTGGGTATAAGATGTGTTTCCTGTAGACAGCATATAGAAGGAAATTGTTTTTTAATCCATTCTGCCAATCTATGTCTTTTGATTGGGGAATTCAGTCCATTAACATTTAGAGTTATTACTGTTTGGATAATATTTTCCTCTAACATTTTGCCTTTTGTATTATATATATCATATCTGATTTTCCTTCTTTCTACACTCTTCTCCATACCTCTCTCTTCTGTCTTTTTGTATCTGACTCTAGTGCTCCCTTTAGTATTTCTTGCAGAGCTGGTCTCTTGGTCACAAATTCTCTCAGTGACTTTTTGTCTGCAAATGTTTTAATTTCTCTCTCATTTTTGAAGGATACTTTTGCTGGATATAGGAGTCTTGGTTGGCAGTTTTTCTCTTTTAGTAATTTAAATATATCATCCCACTGTCTTCTAGCTTCCATGGTTTCTGCTGAGAAATCTACACATAGTCTTATTGGGTTTCCCTTGTATGTGATGGATTGTTTTCCTCTTGCTGCTTTCAAGATCCTCTCTTTCTCTTTGACCTCTGACATTCTAACTAGTAAGTGTCTTGGAGAACGCCTATTTGGGTCTAATCTCTTTGGGGTGCGCTGCACTTCTTGGATCTGTAATTTTAGGTCTTTCATAAGAGTTGGGAAATTTTCAGTGATAATTTCTTCCATTAGTTTTTCTCCTCCTTTTCCCTTCTCTTCTCCTTCTGGGACACCCACAACACGTATATTTGTGTGGTTCATATTGTCCTTGAGTTCCCTGATACCCTGTTCAAATTTTTCCATTCTTTTCCCGATAGTTTCTGTTTCTTTTTGGAATTCAGATGTTCCATCCTCCAAATCACTAATTCTACCTTCTGTCTCTTTAAATCATTGTAGGTATCAATTGTTTTTTCCATCTTTTCTACTTTATCCTTCACTTCCATAAGTTCTGTGATTTGTTTTTTTCAGTTTTTCTATTTCTTCTTTATGTTCAGCCCATGTCCTCTTCATGTCCTCCCTCAATTTATCAATTTCATTTTTGAAGAGTTTTTCCATTTCTGTTCGTATATTCAGCATTAGTTGTCTCAGCTCTTGTATCTCATTTGAACTATTGGTTTGTTCCTTTGACTGGGCCATATTCTCAATCTTCTGAGCGTGGACCGTTATCTTCTGCTGCTGGCATCTGGGCATTTAGTCAGATTTCCCTGGGTGTCGGACCCAGCAAGGTTGTAAGATTTTTCTGTGAAATCTCAGGGTTCTGTTTTTCTTATCCTGCCCAGTAGGTGGCGCTCATGGCACACGTTTGTCTCACGTGTTTGCAATGGATCCCCCTGGTCACCGATCTCCACGGCCTGGGGATTTCCGATCCAATTCTCTCCGTTGGTTCAGGGGGCCGTGCGTGGTGGCGGCGTCAGCCGCCGCAGCTTGAGGGGATCCTGTGGCTGGTCGCCAGCCGCAGCGGGCCCGGGGAATTTGCCACCGGACCAGGAAGTCGCCCATGGGGGAGGGGCGTCGGTCACCAGCCGCTGCGGCCTGGGGAATTCCCCACCGGACCAGGAATCTGCCCGTGGGGGAGGGCCACCACAGCTTGGATAGCCCTCTGATCCGAGACTCGTAGCCGCGGACTCAAAGCCAAGACTCGAAGCCGCCCGCAAAAGAGGGGCGCCGGCCGCCTCGGCTTGGGAAACTTGCCTCTCCGAGACTCTCAGCCGGCCTGGGAAGGAGGGAGGGAGTAGCTACGGCCGCCGCAGCTGCCACTGCTCGGGAAATCCAGGAAGTTGGGAGTTTTCCGTTCTCCCGCCCGCGACCGACCTGAAGCAGGCGGGCGGCCCGGCCAGGCGCCGCTGCTGAGAGGCCCGCTGGGCCAGGAGCTGTGGCTGTGAGACCCGGCGCCGATCGGCTGCCTTCCGCCGCACCACCCGTGCGGACGCTCTCCATTCATTTTTAAACAGTTATATTCATTTATCATATAATCCAACCTAATTGAAAAATCAATGGTTCCCAGTATAATCATGTAGCCATGCCTTCACATGACAACCTATGAGGACATTTCAGTTTCTTCCTCAGAGAATCCCAGACCCCTCCCCATGTCCCCCATTTATTGACATTTAGCTTTGGTATATTGCCTTTGTTACTTTCAATGGAAGCACATTACAACGTAACTGTTAACTACAGAACCTAGTTTGCGTTGGTTGTAGTTTTTCCCTGTATACCATCCCATTTTCAACACCTTGCAATGTTGACACTCTGTTGTTCTCCCTTATGTAAAAACATTCTTATATTTGTACATTGAATCATCAGCATAGGCCACTCAAGGCATTGCTAAGTTTTACCATCCCAGACCTTATCCTTTGTCTTTCCTTCTGGTGTCATACATGGCCCCTGCCTCCTCCCTCAATCATACTCACATTTAGCATCCTTCAATGTACTTACAATATTGTGCTACCGTCAGACAGTATTGCACTATCTATTTCTGGATTTTTATATTCAGTTCTATTGAACATTCCGTACTTCTTCAGCATCAAATGCCTAATCTCTACCCTCTATCTTTTGATAAACTGTGTTCTTAACTTTGACCCTCAAAGTTCACTCATTAATGTTAGTTCATATTACTGAAACCATACAGTGTTTGTCCTTTTGTTTCTGGCTAATTTCATTCAGGATAATCTCCTAAAGGTTCATCCACGTTGTTATATGCTTCATGATTTTATTCTGTCCTACAGCTGCATGATATTCCGTCATATGTATATACCACAGCTTTTTTAGCCACTCATCCGTTGATGAACATTTGGGCTGTTTCCATCTCTCGGTAATCGTGAATAATGCCACAATAAACATTGGTGTGCAAATGTCTGTTCGTGTCCTTGCTTTCAGTTCCTCCAAATATATGCCCAGTAATGGACTTGCTGGATCATATGACAATTCTATACTTACCTTCCTGAGGAACTGCCAAACTTCCTTCCAGAGCAGTTGCCACCCACAGTGGTTAAGTGTGCCTCTTTCTCCACATCCTCTCCAGCACTTGACATTTTCTGTTTTTTTTTTTTGATAATGGTGATTCTAGTGTGTGGTGATATCTCATTGTGGTTTATTTTAAATAGATTTTTGAGTTTTATTGAAATCTTACATTAACAAGAAATTGGAAATATAATCATATCAAAGAACAAATTATCGCAGCTTTGATGTTTAAGCCAAAAAAATTGTATAGGGCAGATTTCAAAAAGGTGTGAAGTTGTAACAATTTAAAAACACAGTTAACCTACTTCTAGGAATACAAAACATACAATCATAGGTTATTTCCTATACAAAATTTAAATTTGCTTGCTTTAATTTCTTAAAGCTACTAAGACAAAGCCCTAGCTTTGTACTTTCATTAACAGTATGCTCTATACTCCTATGTAATCTATCTCAAATCCAAGAAAATGAAACTGCCCCAAACTAAAGTTTCTGCAAAATCATGAGTTAACAATGTACCCAGCTTGTTCTCAAGCTAAAATGAAGCCTGAAAATATAAAAGCATTACAACTCCCAGAATAAGGGAACTCTGTAAGCTCAATAATGTCCAAGAACATTTATGAAAAAAGGAAAAATAAAAAAACTTGAATAGATACACAATAGAGGTTCCTCAACTCAGTACAGATGGCAGCAAATTGTTCCTTAAAGATGAAACAGTTAATCCAATTTTTTTTGGAAGAATGTAGATCTAGAGCCAATCGTATCTTGCTAATATCATTTTCAAGCCCTCACTTGTCTATTTCCGCTGTACCTTGATACCTGGTTGCCATTATTGTAACCATGGTTACCAGAATAGTCACCACCATGCTGAAGTGGCTGCTGAGCCAAGAACTGGGAACCCCAGTTCTGTTGGTTGTTGCTCTGTCGGCTCTTGGAATCAGGTTGGTTGCACCCATCTGCCTTTCTCTTGCCTCCTACATTGCCCCCATGATTGCCCTGAGCTCCACGGGAACCATGGTCTGTCTGCTGTTGTGGAGGAACCCCCTGCCACCCCTAGAGCCTCTTGGTGGTCCCCAATGTGCCCCCTCTGAGAATAGCCTGCTCTACCTCTTAGAAGTGGTGCTCCCACCCCCTTGGTGGTGGTGGAGCCCCTTGCCCTCCCGCCTCCTCTTCCCTTACTGCACAACTGTAGTAGGGATCTTCAGAGCCTCCATGATAGCTGTGATAATCATAACCACAGTAATCTTCACAGCCACAGTAATCTGGAGGGTACCTATATCTACCTCTCCCCACCACCAAGACCCCGACCTCTAATCGGAGGTGGCATGTGAGAGGAGGGTGACTAATAATCTTCATATGCAGTGCTTCTGGAGGCCTGTCTAGCAGCTTGGCACCCTTTCCTTTTCTTGCCTTGGTGGCTTGGCTAAGACTATGTCAATTTCTCCCCCTTCTATTTCTTTGCCATTCATTTCATCCATGGATTTAACGGCGGCTCCTCTGTTTTCAAGATGAACAAATGCATAATCTTTCAACTTCTTCACTCTTTCAAGTTTTCCAAATTCAGAAAATGACTTCTCCAATATTTCTTCTGTCATTGTAGTAGCCAAATTTCACAAGTTAAACTGTCACCTTAGTCATGACTTCTGGATCTGGTTCTCCCACAGGGTCAGCCCATACAACTGTAAATTTCCCCACACTTTTGCTTTTCTGCTCATTAGCCAGCATCTGGTTTGTGATCCTCATATTCAAGGAAGCAGAACCCCAATTCTTCTTTTTGTCATCAGGTTAATGATAGAGAGTAACATCCACCAAACCCTCTGTTAAACCTGCGACTTTATTGAATCCTTCCTGAATGTTTCCTTTAGTCTTATTCTTAGAAAAGGCTGTTATTTGCCACAGAAATGTGCACTCCGAGGTGTTTATCAGGAAGAATTTCATAGCTGTCACACAGTTTAATAGTTTCCTGTGCAGCTTCCTTTCACAGAAGGTGATAAATGCACACCCTTTGTTTTGACCAGACAGTGGATCCATCATAAGATGTAGATCCCAAATGGAATAAGCTTTCTCAAAAAGAGGCACCAACTCATGTCATATAAATCTCTAGGTATCTTACCTACAAAGACCTCTGTTCCAATTCCATGTTGCAGGTCAGAGTACACTGCCTGGAGGAGAACTGCCATCCTTCCTCTGTCCCGTGGTTACCTCCAGAGTATGACCACTCCACTGATGCAAGGCCTTGATCTTTGCTTCATCAGGTCCCTTTGTGGACTCTTACATCTTGCTCCCCTGTTTCTCCCCTTGTTTGTAGGTCTTCATAACTCTCTATAAAAATGTACTTTTGTTCTGGACATATGATAAGTCATTTTCCTTGAACTGCTGTAGTACAGACAGAGCTCCGTCTTCATTAAATTCCCTGAGAACATCAATTTCTCTTTCATCAAGATCCACAAAAGCTACTAATCCTGTCTGAAATATTTCAAGTCTCTCTGCCACCTTCTGTGGGAGGCCTGCCTCTGTCAGTGTCTTGTAGCATTGTGTGAGAAACACTTACACTGGAAGTATCCGTTGGTTCTTCCTCTTCTTTTAACTGTATTGCATTACCAATCACCTGATTAGTCATTTTATTATACAGGGAAGAGCAGGAGCTGGCAGCCAGGCCTATGAGAATCAGCATGAGGCACTTTCTCATGTGGTTTTCATTCGCATTTCTCTAATGGCCAGTGAGGTTGGGCATCTTTTTGTATGTTTTTGAGCCATTTGTATTTCCTTTTCTGAAAAATGTCTGTCCATGTCTTTTGCCCATTTTTGAATGGGGTTATTTGTCTTTTGTTGTTGAGTTGTAGAATCTCTCTATATATTCTGGATATTAAACCCTTATCTGACATGCGGTTTTCAAATATTTTCTCCCATTGTGTAGGCTATCTTTTTACTTTCCTGACAAAGTCCTTTAATGCACAAAAGTGTTTAATTCTGAGGAGACCCCATTTATCTATTTCTTTTTTCATTGCTTACAATTTGGGTGTAAAGGTCTAGGAAATCACATCCTATCACAGTCTTTAAGATATTTCCCTGCACTTTCTTTTAAAAGTTTTATGATCTTAGCCCTAATGTTTAGGTCTTTGATCCATTTTGAGTTAATTTTTGTATAAGGTGTGAGATATGGGTCCTCTTTCATCTTTTTGGACATGGATATCTAGTTCTCCAAACATCATTTATTGAAGAGGCTGCTGTGTCCCAGCTGAGGTGTCTTGACTGCCTTATCAAAGATCAACTGTCCATATATGAGAGGCTATATTTTTGAACAGTCAACTTAATTCCATTGGTTAGTATCTCTATCTTTATGCCAGTACTATGCTGTTTTGACCATTGTAGCTTTGTAATATGCTTTAAAGTCAGGTAGTATGAGACCTCCTACTTCATTTACCTTTCTCAAGATATTTTTGGCTATTCAGGGCACCTTTCCCTTTCAGATGAATTTGGTTATTGTATTTTCTATTTCTGCAAAGTAAGTTGTTGGGATTTTAATTGGTATTGCTATGAATCTACACATCAATTTGGGTAGAATTGACAAATAGTTAAATATGCAGTCTTCCAATCCATGAACATGGTATGTCTTCCATTTATTTAGGTCTTTGATTTATTTTAGCAATTTATTGTAGTTTTCTGTGTATATATCTTTTGGTTGGTTAAATTTATTCCTAAATATTTTATTCTTTCGGTTGATATTACAAATATAGTTTTTTTCTTGATTTCCTTCTTAGATTGTTCATTACTAGTGTACAGAAACACTACTGATACTTGGGTATTGATCTTGTACCTTGCCTCTTTGCTATTCTCATTTATTAGCTGTAGTAACTTTGCTGTAGATTTTTGGGGATTTTCAACATATAGTATCATGTTGTTACTGGACAAAGGCCATGGATTCTTTTGCCTGATGTGCTCAATAACCAATTCCTGAGACACTGGGGTTTCAAAGAGAGAAAGAGTTTGTAACTAGGCACGTAGTAGGAGAGCAGATGGCCTAGTGACCCAATTCTGTCTCCCCAAACTATAGTAATTCTGATATTTGTATTTGAGAAAAGATGCGCAGAGTTCAGGATAATGAGCACAGTAGCCCCAGATGATATAATTAGAGGTGATTATTGAACACACACAGATTGATTACATGCTTAGTCACAGAGCATGTATAATAATATGGCAGAGAAGTATAGGTGACTTGTAAGTGAAAGTGTAAGCTACTGTGCATGCTAGGTGGGGCTATTTGGCTAGATTAAGTTTTGGTTATCAAGATTACTGTGACCTTGAGGTGGGTTAGTTCTAGGTTAACCCAAGACTCTTCATTAATAAACATTAGGGGCTGTCTTTAGTGATTACAAGACTCTTAAGTTGAAAAACTAGATAACTGGGTACAAATGAAGGTTAGTCACAGGTTTTTATAATCACAGGGTCAGAAGATAAGGGCTATATAATCATTATCTGAGATCAAGGCAGCTGGATTGTAATTTAGAGAGTTCAGGACTTTCCTTCTTTGTAATCCAATATACCAGAAAGCAAAAAGGAATATCCATATAATGATTCAGTAATCAAAATCATCCCTTAAATTCTAGCTTCTGGGTTACAATGTCATCTGCAAACAGTGAAAGTTTTACTTCTTCCTTTCCAATTTGGATATCTTTTTTTTTTCTTGTCTAATTGCTCTAGCTACAACTTCCAGTACAATGTTGACTAGCAATAGTGACAGCAGGCATCCTTGACTGTTCCTGATCTGAGGGAAAGCTTTCATTCTTTCCCCATTGAGGATGATGTTGGCTGTGAGTTTTCACCTATTCCCTTTATCAAGTTGATGAAGTTCCTTTCTATTCCTGTCCTTTAAAGTGTTTTCATCAAGACAGGATGCTGAATTTTGTCAAATGTCTTTTCTGCATCAACTGAGATGATCATATACTTTTTCTGCTTTGTTTTATTGATGTGGTGTATTCCATTAATTGATTTTCTTGTATTGAACCAGCCTTGCATACCTGGAATAAATCCCATTTCATCCTGGTGTATAATTCTTTTAATGTGCTGCTGAATTAGATTTGGAAGGATATTGCTGAGGATTTTTGCTTCCGTATTCATTAAAGAGATTGGTCTGTAATTTTCTTCTCTTATAGCATATATCTCTGACTTTGGTATTAGGGTAATAATGCTGACTTCATAGAATGATTTAGGTAGCTTCCTCTCTTCTTCAATTTTTTGAAGAGTTTGAGCAGGATTGGTATTAATTCTTTCTTGAATGCTTGTTAGAATTCACATGTAAAGCCATCTGGTCCTGGACTTTTCTTTTTGGGAAGCTTCTTCATGACTGATTCAGTCTCGTTATTTGTGATCGGTTTGTTGAGGTTGTGTATTTCTTCTCAAGTCAATGTTGATTGTTCATGCTTTTCTAGTAGGTTGTCCATTTCATCTACATTGCCTTTTAGTAGCATATAGTTGTTCATAGTATCCTTTCATCTCCCTTATTTCTGCAGGGTCAGTAGTCATGCCCCCTCTCCCATTTATGATTTTATTTATTTGCATCCTCTCGCCCTTTCTTTTTGCCAGGCTACCTAAAAGTTCATTGATTTGATTGATTTTCTCAAAGAACAAACTTCTGGCTTTGTTGATTCTTTCTATTGTTTTCATGTACCCAATTTCATTTATTTCTGTTCTAATCTTCTTTATTTCTTTCCTTCTGTTTGCTTTGGGTTAGTTTGCTGTTCTTTCTCTAGGTCCTCCAGGTGAACAGTTAATTCCTCAATTTTTGCTCCTTCTTCTTTTTTAATATAGGCATAATGGGCAATAAACTTTCCTCTCAGCACCACCTTTGCTGCATCCAGTAAGTTTTGATATGTTGTGTTTTAATTTTCATTTGCCTTGAGATATTTACTTTTTTTATCTTGTAATTTCTTCCTTGACCCACTGGTTGTTTAAGAATGTGTTGTTAAGCTTCCATATATTTGTTAACTGTCTGGCCTTTGGCCTGTTATTGACTTCCAATCTCATTCCATTATCATTTGAGAAAGTGTTTTGTATAATTTCAATCTTTTTAAATTTATTGAGATCTGCTTTGTGACCCAATATGTGGTTTATCTTGGGGAATGATCCATGAGCACTTGAGAAAAATGTGGATTCTGCTATTGTGGGGTGTAATGTTCTGTATATCTGTTAAGTCTAGGCCATTTATCAATTATTCAAAATTTCTGTTTCCTTATTAATCCTCTGACTACATGATCTATCCATGAATGAGAGAGCATATTGAAATCTCCAACTATTATGGTAGAAGTATCTTCTCCCTTCAGTGTTGTCAGTATGTGCCTTATGTATTTTGGGGCACTCTGACCCAGTGCAGAAATATTTATGATTGTTGCCTTCTTGATGAATTGTTCCTTTTATTAACTCATAGTGTCCTCTTTTAATTGTTTTAAACTTGAAGCCCAATTTGTCTAATATTATTATAGCTACCCCCACCCTTTTCTGTTTGTTGTTTGCTTGAAATATCTTTTTCCAATCCTTCATTTTCAATCTATTTTTGCCATTGGGTCTTAAGTGAGTCTTCTGTATTCAGTATATAGATGGGTCCTGTTTTTTAATCTATTCTGCCAGTCCATGTCTTTTGATTGGGGAGTTTAATCTATTAACATGTAATGTCATTACTGTAAAGGCAGTAATTTCTTCTACCATTTTGTCTTTTGGATTTTATATGTCTATCTCATTTTTTTTTCTCTTTTAACCTTTCTGATAGTCTTCATTTCTACACTCTTCTCCAGACCTCTCTCCCTGTCTTTTACCATTTGCCTGTAATGCTCCCCTTAGTATTTCTTGTAGAGCCAGTCTCTTAGTCACAATTTCTCTCAGTGTCTGTTTATTTGAGATAAACAGTGTCTGTTTATCATTTATAATGAGAATATCTTAAACCCTCCCTCATTTTTGAAGGACAGTTTTGCTGGCTATAGAATTCTTGGTTGGCAGTTTTTCTCTTTCAGAATCGTAAATATATAATACTTACTTCTCCATAGTTTCTGCTGAGAAATCCACACAGTCTTATCAAACTTCCCTTGTATATGATGGATCATTTTTCTCTTGCTGCTTTCAGAATTCTCCTTTGGTCTTTGATATTTGACAATTTGATTAGCAAGTGTCTTGGAGCGAGTATATGCAGATCTATTCTGTTGGGGGTATGGTGAGCACCTTGGATCTGTAATTTTATGTCTCATAAGAGATGGGAAATTTTCAGTGGTCATTTCCTCCATTATTATTTCTGCCCGCTTTCCCTTCTCTTCTCCTTCTGGACACCCATAATACATACACTCATGTGCTTCATGTTGCCATTTATTCCCTGAAACGCTGCTCATATTTTTTCCATTCTTTTTCCTATCCATTCTTTTGTGTGTAGGATTTCAGATGTCCTGACCTCTAATTCACTAATCCTTTCTTCTGCCTCTTCAAATCTGCTGTTTTAAGTCTCTGTTTTTCATGTTTTCTACTGTGACTTTCATTCCCATAAGTTCTGCCATCTGTTTTATTAAGCTTTTGAGTTCTTTTTTATTTCACCCAATGTCTTCTTTATATCTTTCATCTCTTTTGCCTTATCTTCCCTCAGTTCTTTGATTTGATTTTTTTACTTGATTTAGCATGTTTGATTGAACATTAATTACTTATTTCAACTTCTGTATCTCATTTGAAGTGTTAGTTGTTCCTTTGACTGGGCCATAACTTTGCTTTTCCTAGTATGACTCGTAATACTCTTAATCAAGGAAAGCATCTGATTTCCTTGGTTAATTTATTCTGCGGGTCATTTTCACTCTTTCATATAGGGTTTTCTTGTTGGTTGGCTTTGTTTTCTATCTGGTTGGTTTTTTGTTTTTGGCATTTGGTTCAACTTATTCAAGATCTCTAGCACAGCTTCTAGTCAACTGTTCAGAATTTTTCAGCTCTTATTTTTCTGGTTCTTGCCCTGCCTAAATGGAGGCTTTATTTTTATGATAGTCTCCCCAGATATCGTTGACTCCAGTCATATTTTTCCAGACAAGAAGGGTTGTAAACATTATCAAGTTTCCCTGGGGATGAAACCCAGCAGGTTGTTAGAAATTTCTGTGAAGCATCTCGACTCTCTGCTTTTCCTATCCTTCCCAGCAGGTGGTAATTATCAGCCTGTAGTTCTCCACCAGCATTAAGTGGGGCATTGAGTGATATGGCACCTTTAATTCTAAGCTAACCCTGTAGCTAACAGGAGCATGGTTGAGACAGAGGCTCCTTCTCTGATTGAAGGTCACCACTTGAGCTGAGCCTCACATACCCCCTTTTCTGGGGAAGATAACCCCCCTAGGGAATTATCTCCTTCACTTGACTTGATAATTTGACTCTCAGAGCTATCTTAACTCTACCCTGGCTTGGATCAGGGCTGATAATTGAAAAATGCCTGAGACTTTCTTTAATGAGCTACTTAGAATAATTTTTTAAAAATCCCTTTTCAGAGCCAGTCTCCAGCCTCCAGTATTTGCCTGTCAAGAGCTGGAGTTGGTACCTGGATCTATGTGCCTTAGAGCACAGCCCTTTGCCAGCACTCTTATCTGGGCCTACTCCAAAAGCTTCCATTTATCCCCCAATAAAAAACAAACAAAAACTACTCCCAAAGCAGAACTGTTACTATAAGGCTTAAATCACTGATAGTCTTCCATGGATCTGTATACAGTTTCCACACCTCTTCTATTATATTTAGATTGTATTATGCAGAAAGTATGTCTGTTTCCTTCCCAACCTTGATTTCCCTTACAAAGCTCTCTTGTAGAAATGAGTTTTGGGAGATGTTCTCCCAGTTGTAGTTGGCAATGGTGAGGGCAGTCAAATTCATATTTTCTAATGTTAGTAGGAAGAAGGAAACCCCCTATGGAGCTAAGTTTGGAGCCTTATGCTTTGAGTCCTAAGAGATTCACTTTCACTTTGCTAAATACTGTTGCTGCCTCCATGTTCACTGCAGGAATGGCTGCTACTCTCAATGCCTCTCTGTGAGTTGGGTATGGACCCACGCCCTTCACTTAGAATAGGTAGGGAAAAATCAGAGACATAAAATGGGGCTGGGAATGAGGCTATTACAAACATGCACTCTTAGAAGTTCTTAAACACTTGCTGTGAGTAGGGCATACATTTAACATCAAGCCTTCCAACAGCCAACTGAAAGAGGGAAACGTAATTGGTCACACATTTCACATTTTATAAGATAAAAGCAAATTAGTTGCTCAACGAAAGCATAAAGCCTGGGGCACCCATATATATGGACAGCTAATGTGAAAGGAAGAATTGAAAGAAATATTTTGATATGCTCCTTGGAATGGGGTGTGTAAGATCCCAAAATCTGTGCTTGAGGAAGAAGAAATAGACACTAAACTGCTTTTTAAGGAGGGTGTGGCTGAATAAGTATTTTGTTTTGCTAAATGGAGTATACAGGTTTGGGGCCAGAGCTGAGGAGAGGCTGAGTGATGCTGGTGGTCCTCAGTGTCTTTCCCCCGTATTTCACTTAGCCTTCTCTCTAAATGAAAGTAGTTTGAAGTGGTACTCATTTTTCTAAAGCCTGTCTGGAGAACCCACATGTTTCTGTCCAGGCCTGTTTTGAAGGTAAATCTCCTAGCACAGGTCCTTCCTTGTCTTTAGTTAATCCTTTTATTATTTCCCTATTTAACTTTTTACTTCTAATTTCTATACAGTCTGATCTCTATTTCTAGGTCTCTCAGTACTTTAAGGTTCCCATCACTCCTTGACACTCTCATCATGTGGCTCAACAAAGAAGGACTCTTCATGGGTGGGACAGCCCCAGGAGGAGGCAGGATTGCCAAAGGGCAGATGCTGTGCTCTTGGGAATTCTAGCCCAAGTCAGACTTTCTTCAATCGTAGACTGGGCACTGTCCCCTTCAACTTTTTTTTTTTTTTTTATTTGAGGGTGGGTGTTTTCCAAGACAGCCTTCTCTTATGTGCTTTTAATTCAAGATGTTATAAGGAACTCTGACCAGAGAATCATGGAATTTGAGTTACAAAGATCTGTGTGATATAAAAGTAACTTCACCTTCCCTCTCCGTTTTTAAGTTTTCACATCTGAAAACTTAAAAACAAAGGAGTTGAAATACAATGGTAGATTTAAACTTTCTAAGATATATCCAAAGAAGTTTTAAAAGGTAAATCATATCTTTCAAAAAAAGGTAAACCAATATATGAAATATATAAAGAGAGAGTTGCTGTATTGAAGTGAAGGCGGTAGTTGTAGGTCTCTCCCTTTCCTTTTACTCCCCATAGGAACCCCGGAGTTCCCCTGAAGAACTGCTCCAACTTTAAAGAGAAAATACCATAATTTTTTTCCGTTAAAGGGTCTGATAGCAAATATTTTCAGCTTTGGGAACTAGATGGCTTTTATTTTAACTCCTCAACTCTACCATTATGGCATGCAAACACCATTGACAATGTTTACACAAATGGATGTGGCAGGCCTTGGCTCATAGGTCATAGTTTGCCGACCCCTGGTCTACTTGTTTTTTTTAAGGTTGTTAAATATATATGTGCATATACACATATATAACCAGACTCCAACTCAGATATCTGCCTTTTGATTTATAAGAGGAAACAATATGCATTCAACTAATCAGTTTTCAGAGATCCTGGGTAAGGATTTCCCCCATGGTCTCCACTGAGGTGGCCAGTTAAATTAGTCAGAGTACCATCTTCAGTAGAGTTTCTTCCTGAGGCTTCCAGCAGAGGGCAAAAGTGAACCAGTTTCCAAATTTGTTTCCTCTTAGCAAATTCAGGCTGGCCTGGATTTGGGGCTAAACTTTCTGGCAATGTAGACATGCATAGGTGACATAGAAATGACACAAGTGATAGAATTAATAGGCAAGGACTAAAACAGTTATAATAATTTTATCCCTTATGTTTAAGATAAGTAGAGAAATGGAGGATACAAGAAATCCTCCAAGAAATGGAGGATACCCAAATCAAAATTCTAGTATGAAAACTATGTCTCAGATGAAAAATACACCAGAAGTTAAAATAGACAGATTAGCTACAAATTAGGGAGCATGAAAACAAAGCAATAGAAACTATTCCCAAGGAAACAGAGAGAGAAATAGACTGAAAAATGAGCATAGCATCAGCGAACTGTGGGATAAATACAAGCAGCGAAATAATTTGTGTAATTGGCAACTCCGAAGGTGGGGAGACAGAAAAATTATTTGAAGAAATAATGGCTGAAAACTTTCTAAGTCTGATACAACTATGAGCTCAGATGAAAGCTCAACAAACTCCAGGTACAAGGAACATGAAGAAATTTTCACCAAAAGCACATTAGAATTAAGCCACTTAAAACCAGCGATATAGAAAAAAAAAATCCTGAAAGCAGCCAAAGAAAAAAAAGAAACTTCACATTCAGGGGAATAAAGATAAGATGACAGTAGATTTCTTGTTGGAAAAAATATAAGCTGGAAGAGAGTGGAGCAACATGTTTAAAAAACTAAAAGAATAAAACCTGCAAAAGTACATTTATTTACTCAATGAGAAACCTTTCAAAAACAAAGGTAAACAAGGACCTTTTCAGATATACAAAAGCCCAAAGATTTTGTCACTAGCAGACCTGCACTATAAGAGATGTTAAAGATAGGCCTTCAGGCAGAGAATAAACAAAACCAGATGGAAATCTGGACCTGCAAAAAGGAATGAAATGTTCTGGAACTAGTAACTACATTAGTAAATATAAAAAATTTTTGTCCTCTTTGTTATTTAAAATCTTTTAAAATTTTTAATTATTTAGTATATAAAAAATTTAATTAGAGGAGTTGTAGGTTTACAGAAAAATCACGTAAAAAATACAGCGTTCCCATATACCCACCCCCATTATTAACACTGCATGAGTGTGGTACCTCTGTTACAACTGATGAAAGAAAATTATAATTGTACTATTAACTACAGTCCATAGTTTACATTAGGGTATACTTTTTCACACACACCACTGGTTCTAGTTTGTAAGCTGCTGGAATATGATATACCAGAAACAGAATAGCTTGTAAGTTGCAAGTTTACAGCTCTAAGGCTGTGAAAATGTTGAAATTAAGGCATCAACAAGAGGTTACCTTCACTCAAGAAATGCCGATGACGTTCAGGGTTTCTCTCTCAGCTGGGAGGGCACATGGCAAGATCTGCTAGCTTTCTCTTCAATGGCTTCCTGGGGGCTCTGCCCTTTCTGTTGACTCTGTCGGTTGGTGAATCTCGTAGCTCTAAAGCTTTTTCCAAAACGATTCCCTATTAAAAAGCTCCAGTAAGCAACTTCACCTTGAGTGAGTGGAGACATCTCCGTGGAAACAATAAAAAGATACCACCCAGAAATACTGAATGAAGATTAAAGGACATGGCTTTTCTGTGGTACACAACAGATTCAAACCGCCACACCACCGTATTATTAACACCTTGCATTAGTGTGGTGCTTTTGTTATAATTTATGAAAGAACATTTTTATAATCTGACTACTAACTATAGTCTGTATTTACAATAGGTTTCACTGTTTTGTACAGTCCTATGTTTCATCTTTTAATTTTTATTCTAGTAACAAATACATGACCTAAAATTTCCCTTTTAAACCACATCACATAAAATAATTCAGTGCTGTTGACTACACTTACAATGTTGTACTACCATCACCACCATCCATTTCCAAAACTTCACAGACGCAATAGAAATTCTGTACAATGGAAGCATTAACTCCCTATTCCCTACCCCCAGTCCAGCCCCTCGTAACCCATATTCTAGATTCTGACTCTAAGAGTTTGCCTATTCTAATTATTACATATTAGTGAGAGCATACAATATTTGTCCTTTTGTGTCTCCTTATTTCACTCAATACTTCAAGCAAAAAAATGTATTGTGGTGTTAATAACATATGTGGAAGAAAAATGTATGGCAACAATAACACAAAGGTTCAGAAGAGAGAAAATGTTATAAGGTTCTGATACTATATACAAAGTGGTACAATATCACTTGAAGATAGACTACAATAATTTAAATATGTGTACCATAAAGCATAAAGCAACCAACAAAAAAGACAGAAAAGAGCTGTAAATAATAAGCCAAGAAAGCTGTTAAAATAAAATTATAAAAAGTACTCAAATTATCCAAAAGGAACACAGGAAGACGTACAAGGAACACATAGGACAAATAGAAATAGTAAGACTGAAGACTTAAATGTAACCATATCAATCATCACATTAAATGTAAGTCCTCTAAACACTCCAATTAAAAGGAAGAAATTATAGATTGTATCAAAAAGCAACACCCAACCAAATGTCACCTAGAAGAAGTCCACTTTAACTATAAATGTCTGAACAGGTTAAAAGTAAAATGATGGAAAAAATATACCATGCTAACTAATCAAAAGAAGGCTGGAATGGCTATATTTATAGCAGAGTAGATTTCAGAGCAAAAAAAATATATATTACCAGGGATAAAGTGTGTCATTTCATAATGCTAAAGGGGTCAATTTATTGAGAACATAATATTCCTGAATGTTTATGAATCTAAGAATAACGCTTCAAAATAGAGGCATCAAAAATCAATAGGTTTGGGGTGCATGGGTGGTTCAGTAGTAGAATGCTCTCCTTCCATGTGGGAAGACCCAGGTTCGATTCCAGGATCACCCACCCCCCACCTCCCAAAATTAATAGGTTTGAGCCAGTACAATAAGACAATAAAAAGAAATAAAAGGTGCCCAAATTAGGAAGAAAAAAAAATAAAACTTTCTTCTTAGAGGATATTATTGCCTCTGCAGAAAATTTATACATCTACAAAAATGTTACTAGAACTAATAAATGAGTTTAGCAAGATGAACTCACAGAAACTCAATTGTATTTCCATACACCAGCAACAAACAACTGAAAATTGAAGTTATAAAATAACACCTTTTCCAATAGAATCAAAATATAAAATATTTAGGCTTAAGTCAGACAAAAGATATGCAAGATGTATACACTGAAAACCACAAAACGTTCCCAAGAGAAATTAAAGAAGACCTGAATAGATTGAGAGATATACCTTGGTCCTGGTTTGGAAGACTCAGTGTTGATAAGGTGTCAGTTCTCCCCAAATTAATTCATAGATTAAATGCAATCTCAATCAAAGTCTCTGCAATGTTTTGTAGAAATCAACAAGCTGTTGGTGGATAAGGGGGTCTGCCTGTGGATGGGGGCGTGGAGGGATGGAGGGGTTTAAAAGGGGCATGAGGAAACTTTACCAGGTGTATGAATATGCTTTTGTCTTGATTGCAGTGATACTTTCACAGTGTATACATATTTAAAAATTGACCAAATTGTATACTTTAAATATGTAGTTTGTTATACGTCAATTATGCCTCAGTAAAGCTATTAAAATGTCATAATATTTGAGGAAATACTAATTTTTTTCCAGTTGGCTAAAGGAGAGTCATTGGAATTGATTCCTTTTGCTGAATCTACCTATCCTCGATTATAGGATTCTGTTTAGGCTGCAGTGATTCTCAACAGGGCACAGGCCGTTGAGATGGATTATGTAGTGAATCTCTACTGTTTTTATCTGCCCAGTGTCCCTGCTACCCTTTTTTGTCAACCTCATCCCTTCCTGCTTCAGGGAATCTCCTTCTTTACTATTCATCCATGTCATAAGACTGCCAATCACATTGCCTCTGCCCTAGGGACCATGTGAACCAAGATTGGCCCGTCTTGGTGTCCCATCACCTTCCATATTCAGTGGTTTGAGATGATGATTCAGTAATAAAAACTTTCCTGGGAGATATAGATAAAGATACAAAGAGATACAGAAATATACATAGGCAATCATAGAAGACATGTCTTTCCTTTGGCTGCAATAGCTGTGTTTTATAATCTAGGATTTGACTATGGGTGCAGTATGGAGGAAACCTGAGAACATTCGGAAAGCATTTATACATTTATTTATCTCACTGCATATATGCACATATGTATATATGTATTGTATCCTTAATATGCGTCAGCTACTGCTCTAGTTCATAGCAGTGTACAGTCGTACATGATCAGAGCAAAGTAAAATGGAGCAATGAATAAAGAGAAAGTCCAGGTGACATTGATTGAGAGCTTAGATCTGTTCCACCTGAGGCTGTATCACTCTGTTTTTCTAATTATGTGAGCTCATTAGACTGTTTCTTTTGATAAAGCTAGTTTAAATTTTGTTACTGTCCCTTGGTTGTGAAAAAACTTGACCAACCTATAGAGTGAACAAGAATCTCGGCAAGAATGTGAAGAGGGCATGTGTAATTTGAAATGGTATATTCACTATCTGTACTTGTTTTGTAATACAAAATACAGAAAGTAGCACTCCAAAAATCTTGGCTAATGGAGATACACATTGTACAGAGTGAGAGGGCAATGTAAGCCATTGTTTTTCAATTTGATTTTTCTCTCTCTCTCTCAATAGAAACAGGCACTACTTTTTAAGTACATAGTTATGCAAATATTTTAAACATTATATCTCTTTCAATCCTCAAAATGCATACATCAAATTAACATGCTTTACCACAACAGGAAAAAAGGTTTCAATATTTGGAGATAAAATTACTATAACATATGCAGATACTGTAGTAAATTTATTGAATTGGTTTTTGAGTAATATTTGTATTTTGTCAGGTGGAAAAATGAAAGACCAATAGGCAAACCCTGAAATTTATTCAGTCTTGTCTCCAGGATATGTATTTTCTCAGCAGCCTTCAAAATTACATATCATTATATGTAAAAAAAAAAAAAAAGTCAAGGAAGATAGTAATAATCAGTTAGGATCTTGAGAAGGTCAAATAGATAGTACCCTCTTCACCTAAGTTCTAAAAAATAGAGAAACAAGACAAAGAAGAAGACAGAAGCCAAAATATCATTTTTTCTTGCTGAAAAAGACTGTCAGAAGACTTAGATGAGCATGAGAACAAAATGACTCCTCCACTGAACCCACCTAGAAAGGTAGACTTACCCAGTGAGTCATTTAAATGCTGGCCCATGCAGCCTACCAACAAGGGAATAGCAGCTCTCTCCCGAGAAGGGCAATAGAGAACCTGAGTCAAGAGCACTGTGTTTATTCTTACCAAATTTACCAATCACATAAAGTCACTGTATCTCATCTGGGGATGGATTAGTAATGGCGTGGAAAAAGGCCAGGGATCCATCCCTATTTGAGCTCATCTAGCTAGGAAGGAAACTGCAAGATGTGGAAAACGCCACCCGTACCCCCAACACAATTCAGTTTTACACATAAAGAAAATAAGGCTCAGAAATGTTACATAATTTAGCCAAGATCACACATTTAGTAAGTGGTAGAGTCGGGAATCAAGGTCCAGTTCATCACGAAGTCCATCTCTGTCCACGCGTGCCTGTTGTTGCACACTAAAATGTTTATGTGTAACCCAGCAATTTCACCACTAGGAATTTGACGATATACCCCACAAATACACAAACGTCTAGAAGTATGTTTATTACAGCATTTTTTTCCAAGTACGTATGAGAATGTTTATAGGGCTTTATATGTAAATGCTAAAAATTGGAAAGAACCATATATCCCTCAGCTGGTGACTGGAAAAACAAAACTGTGGTATATCCACATAACCAAATACCACCCAGAATAAAAATACTGAACTATGGATATATGGAAACCTTCTACCTTTGAACAGTCACTTCCTATACCCACCTCCCTCCAGCCCTGGGCAACTGCTAATCTGCTTTCTGTCTCTTCTGATTTAACTACTTTGGATATTTCATGTCAATGGGCTCATAGAGTATATGACTTTTCTGTCTGGTTTCTTGTACTTGGTATAATGCTTGCAAGGTTCATCCACACTCTTGAGGGCTTCAGAACTTCATTACATTTTTTTGTTGTTGTATGTTGTATAGCAGGGTCACATTTCATTCTTTTTCAATGTGAGTATCCTATCATTGCAGTACCATTTGTTGAATTTTTGTTTGTTTCTCTTTTTTTTGTTAATTTTCAGAAGTGCGTGAGCCAAGAATCAAACCTGGGTTTCCTGCATGGCAGGTGAGAATTCTACCACTGAACTCTCCTCACCCCCCCCCCCCATTACATTCTATGGCCGAATAATATTGCATTGTATGTATATACCACATTTTGCTTATTAAATCATCAGTAGAATTTGGCTTGCTTTCACTTTGGTGATATTAAGAAGAATGCTTCTATAAACATTTCTTTGGATATGTTTTTGTTTCTCTTGGGTATATACATAGGAGTGGAATGGCTGGTCATATGATACTCTATGTTTAACTTTCTGAGGAACTGTCAAACTGTTTTCCAAAGTGATAGGACCGTTTTACATTCCCATCAGCAGTGTCTGAGGGTTGCAATTTATCCACCACCTTGCTAACATTTATCATTGTCTTTTTTATTTTTGCCATTCTAGTAAGTGCAAAATGATATCTCATTGTGGTTTGGATTCGCATTTCCCTAATGTCTCCTCATGTTGAGCATTTTTCATGAATTTATTTGCCATTTGAATATATTCTTTGGAGGAATGTATATGCAGAGCTTCTGCCCATTTTTAATTGGATTGTCTATCGTGAGTTATGAGAGTTCTTTATATATTCTGGGTAATTAGCCCCTTATCAGACTTATGATTTGCAAATATTTTCTCCCATTCTGTAAGTTGTATTTTCACTTCCTTGATAGTGTCCTCTGAAAACACAAAAGTTTTAAATTTTGATGACGTCCAATGTAGCTGTTTTTCTTTTATTGCTTGTACTTTTGATGCCATACCTAAGAAACCATTGCCTAACCCTCAAAGATTTATGCATATGTTTTATTCAAAGAGTTTTATAGTTTAGCTCTTACCATAGGTATTTGATGTATTTTGAATTAAATTTTTTAATATGGTGTGAGAAGGAGGTCCAACTTCATTCTTTTGTATGTGGATATCTAGCTTTCCCTGCATCATATGGTAAAAAAAAAATATTCGCTCACATTGCATTGTCTTGTTGAAACTATAAATATGAAGGTTTATTTCTGGAATCCCAATTCTATCTATTGACCTATATGTCTACCCTTATGCCAGTACCACACTGTCTCGATTACTGTTGCTTTATAGTAAGTTTTGAAATTGGGAAGAGTAAGTCTACCATCTTTGTTTTCTTTTCTAGATGTGGTGACCTTGTATCTTTCAAACTTGCTGAACATATTAGCTCTAATAGTTTCTTTGGATTCTGTACAAGATCATGCCATATGCAAATGGAGATAGTTTTAATTCCTTTCCAATCTAGATGCTTTTTATTTGTTTTTCTTGCCTAATTGTCCTGGGAAAAAAAACCTCAAATATAATGTGGAACAAAAATGATGGCAGGTAATGTTGTCTTATTCCTGATCTAATGAGGAAGGTTTTTAGTCTTTCATAAATAATAAAAAGTTAACTGTGGACTTTTTATCGATGCCCTGTATCATATTGAGGGAATTCCCTTCTGTTCCTAATTTGTTCCACATTTTATCATGAAAAGATGTTAGATGTTGACAAATGCTTTTGTCACATGTATCTATTGAGATGATCAAGTAGGTTTTGTCCTGTATTCTATTAATATGATGCATTACATTGGTTTATTTTCATATATTGAATCAACCTTGTATTCCTGGGATAAATTCCACTTAGTCATGGTATGTAATCTATTTCATATGCTTCTGGATGCAATTTATATTTTGTTGAGGATTTCTGTGTCTATATTCATAAAAGATAGTAGTCTGTAATTACTTTTTATGTCTTTGTCTGGTATTGGTATCAGGGTAATACTGGTCTCATAGGATGAGCTGGGAAGCAGTCCGTCCTCTTCTATTTTTGGAAGTTTGTGAAGCATTGGTGTTAATTCTTCTTTAAATATTTGGTAGAATTCACCAGTGAGACCAACTGGACCTGGGTTTTAATTGGGAGGAAGTTTTTTTTTTTTGATTACTTGGTTAATATCTTGTCTTATTATAGATCTACAGATTTTCTATTTTTCAGTTAGTATTGGCAGTTTGTGTCTTTCTAGGAATTTGTCTATGTGATCTGGGTTATTTAATTTATTGGTGTATGTATTTAATTATAATCATTTT
This sequence comes from Tamandua tetradactyla, assembly GCF_023851605.1. NCBI lineage: Eukaryota > Metazoa > Chordata > Mammalia > Pilosa > Myrmecophagidae > Tamandua > Tamandua tetradactyla. The sequence continues at coordinate 54,008,924 of NC_135339.1, forward strand.
TATTTTTGTGAGGTTAGCAGTAGTAGTCCCTGTTTCGATCTTGATGTTAGTAATTTAAGCCTTCTCTATTTCGTTCTCTGTGACTTTAGCAAAAGGTCTGGCAATGTTCTTGGTATTTTCAAAGAAACAAGTTTTGGTTTTGGTGAATTTTCTTTATGTTTTCCTGGTATCTATTTAATTTATTTCCACTGCAATCTGTTGTTTCTTTGATTTGGTTTATTTTGGGTTTAATCTGTGTGTTTTTTCTAATTTCTTTAGGTGGAACATTTGATTATTGAGTTGAGATGTTCATTCTTTTTAATATAGCTTTACAGCTATAGGTTTCCCTTTAAGTAAGCATGGCATTGCTGCATCCCTTAATTTTCATCATGTTTTATTTTTATTTTCATTCATCTCAAAATATTTCCTAATTTCCCTCATGATTTCTTCTGTGACCAATTGGTTATTCAGGAGTGCCTTCTTTAATTTCCATATATTTGTGATTTTCCCAGATTTCCTTATTATTGATTTATAATTTAATCCCACTGAGGTTTAGAATACACTTTGTATGATTTTAATCCTTTGAAATTTATTGAGGCCTTTTTATGGCCTAAAATATGCTCTATTCTGGAGAATATCCCATGGGCACTCGAGAAGAACGTGTAATCTGCTGTTGTTGGGTAGAATGCTCATGGATGTCTGTTAGTTGGTTTATATGTTGTTTGAGTCTAATATTTCCTTACTGAGCTTCTGTTTAGTTGTTCCGTGTATTATTGAAAGAGAGATATTTAAGCTCTCAACTATATTTGCTGAATTGTCTGTTTGTCTCTTCAATTCTGTCAGTTGTTTGCTTCAGTATTTTTGGGGTACTCGTGTCAGGTGCATATATACTTGTAATTACTATAACTTGATTGATTGACCATTTTATCAATGTATAATAGTCTTTAGTGTCTCTTACAACAGTTTTTGACTTAAAGTCTATTTCATCTGATATTAGCATCAGCCTCTCCAGCTCTCTTTTACCTACTACTTGTTTACTTTCAATCTATTTGTGTTTGATTCTAAAGTGTGTCTCTTACACACAGTATATAGTCGGATCATATTTTTTTTAACATTCTTTTAAGGTAATTATAATGGTTCAAGAAAAAAATCTATTTAACATAAAATAAGACAATAGTGAAGGAATAGAGAAGCAAAAATACATAAGACATGTAGAAAACAAATGGCAAAATGACATAAATATATTCTACCTTATCAGTAGTTACATTAAATGTAAATGGATTGTTTTCATTGTTTATTTATTTAATGATTTCCCTTAACTAGTTTTGTGAGATACATATTCTTTGTTTTTTATTGTGGTATTTTACCATAATAAAAAAAAAAGATTAAGGAAAGAAAACCTACACAGGACAAAATCAGTGGGAAATGGTGCAGTAGGTATCCAAAAAGCCATGTGGCTTTTTTGTGTGTGTGGCCACTGACGTCTCTGTTCAGTTAGTTTAGTGGTTAACCAGTAATTTAATAGAAATTTCCTTAAATACCTAGTTTTGAAGAACACCTTCAAATGCTTAGGCAGGCAGTTTACGACTGTGTGTTCATCTTTACTTCCTGCTTACGCAGAGTCTCGAGTTCCACCAGAGGTGAGAGCTTAGGTTAGGGCCCTTCCTGGGCTTGCACACAGGCTTGGGCATGTGTGCAACCTCACACATGTCTGTGGCCTTCCAGGTCCTTGGGAATCTGTGGGAACTTTTCAAAGACCCCTATGAACAACTCATTCCCTAACTTTTTCTCTTAAGTCTTTTGGTCAGCTTCTTATTAACCCCAACTGTTATTGCCATCTCAGGCAACTATGAGGTTAAACAATTGCCACTGATTTTTTTTTTCCAAGTAATGCCCTGGGGGAAAGGCTATTCAAACTGAGTGAGGTCTAAGTTAGGTCAAAGAAAGACAAGCCCTATAATGGGGCGTTTTCAAGGAACTGTCAGATCAAATAATGACAAAACTCTGAGCAATGTGTAGAAGGGGAGCTCCTAATGCATTCTGCCCCTCCGGTGACTGCCAGGCTGCTGGTTTTCACTGTGCTTAAGGGGCTCTCCCTTTTGAAGACTTCTGCAAGTTTGGGAGAGGGGAATGGGAATCTTCCCAAGATTTGGCCATTTGTCTTAAATAAACACTCCTCAGATTGTTTCCAGCCTTTGGTTAATTTCCAGAGTTTTGAATAAAAAGGATTGTGACAGTTTCTGCCAGTGTTCTTCTTGGTTTTATGGCTTTTTTGGATACCTAGTGCACCATTTCCCACTGATTTTGCCCTGTGTAGGTTTTCTTTCCTTAATCTTTTTTTTTTTTTATTGTGGTAAAATACAGATAGCATAAAATTGACCATTTTAATCATTTTTAAATTTACAATTCAGGGACATTAAATACATCCACAATGTTTTTCTATCATTACCACTATTTCCAGAATATTTTTATCAACCCAAACGGAAACTCTGTACTCATTAAACATTAACTCCCAATTCTTCCTTCTTCTCCAGCCCCTAGTAACCACTGTTTAACCTCCTCTCTCTATGAATTTGCCTATTCTAAATACCTCAAACAAACAGAATAAAAAAGTAGTTGTTCTTTTGTGTCTGGCTTATTTCACTTAACATAATGTTTTCAAGATTCACTCATGTAATAGCATGTATCAGAATGTCATTCTTTTATATGCTGAAGATTATTCCATTCTATATAAATACCACATTTTGTTTATCCATTCATCTGTTGATGAACACTTGGATTGATCCTGTCTTTTGGCAATTGTGAATAATGCTGCTATGAACATTGATGAACAAGTATCTGAGTCCCTGCTTTCAGTTCTTTTGGGTATATACCTAGGAGTGTAATTGCTGGATCATATGATGATTCTATGTTTAACTTTTTGAGGAGCTGCCAGAGTTTTCTAGAGTAACTGTACCATATTATATTCCAGCCAGCAGTGTAAAATAGCCGAGGTACCATCTACATTCTGTGTTAGGAAGAAAAGTATCACAGCAACTTCAAATAACTAGCTCTGATACCATTTATGTAAATTTAATATATAGATAGATATAGATATAGATTAATATAGATATAGACATATCAAGACATTGAGAGAATAGAAGAATATGGGAGGCTCTCACTGTTTATTTCAAAATTTTCTGTGCTACTTTGCAATCTTACACCAAGTTTGTATTTCTTTTTAAAAATTTTAAAAGTTTTATTGAAGTACAACATACATGTAGAAAAGTACCCAAATTACAACTATATAGCTCAATATTGCATATCATTTATTCTTGAGTTATTAACATAACCTTACATAGATTCAACATGAAGCATGTAGACTTTGAAAGCCTTTTTTTCTCCCACAGTTCTCAGAACCCTTACCTCCTCTCACAGACCTCTTAGAAATCCCCAACTGTGGGGACTCCTCTAATCTAAAACGCTAGCTTTTTTCCCCGCACCATTTATATAACCACTCTCAGTCATGGTTTGAACCATGATTACACATGAATGTGCCCCGTGTCCTCAATTTCACTGTGAGTTCCTTGCTGTAGGAACCGACCACGCTCATCCTGACACTCCCACTGCCTAGCATTGTACTCAGCAGTTCAGTGAACTTCGAGAGAGAATGGTGATGACTGGCACTGATGGGTAAAATATAGAATTAGCTCCTGAGGTAGCCCTCGGATTGTCCAATATTGACCCTAGTCAAATAGAATTCTTCCCAAGTTCCTTTTAGCCACAGGATTGTTTTCTATTCTGATGGGGCAAAAGGCAGAACCATGGGTTTGAGCTGCCCACAAAATGCTTCTAACATTGTTTCTAGTGTCAATCTCCCATCTTCCCCTGACCTCACGTAGGAAGGTTGTTTCAGATGAAGTACTGGGCAATTTAGAAACACTGGAAACTTATTTAGAAAGCCTTACATTCGGGAAATTAAAAGATACCAACCAGGTGAAACAATCTTGTTGTTTGGTTTTTAAAAAATGTATTGCTACCTTTAAATTAACTAGAAAATCAAAACAATAAAATTTAAAATGATTTTAATCGACTCTTTCATTGCAACATTCCTGTTCCTTTGGAAAATGGACAGCCCTTAAAAAAAATTAGTAATACATTTTTGTCTTGAACTTTTCAATGGGATTATTCATTTTTGGTGTCTTTTCATTCAGGTTTACCCAGAATTCTACTCTGTTTTTCTATTCTCAGATCCTTCATTCATATTGAGATATAAAATGGAATTAGGAATTGTGTTATCACTCCTCTTGGGGTTTCTGCATTTTGGATCGAGAGAAGGAGTCTTCTCCAAGCCTGACTGCATAAAATGTCTTCCCAGCTTAGAATTGGAGAAGGAGTCCAGGAATGAATCATTTTCAGCACAGGAATACAGAGGCTATTTCACTGCGGATCATAAAGCATTAAATACCCACTAGACAACATTTTCTTTCACAAAGCTCCTTGCCTAGACACACCTTTCTAATCAGGTTTATGCTATTGATACAGAAGATCTTTGCTTCTTAATAAAGAAGGAATTTTCCAGGGTTCTGTTTTTGTTTAACCCCTGGAATGGCTTTTCTAAGGAAAATACAAACAAGTTATATGTGTTTGAATGTTTTCATGAGCAACAATACTCTCTATATATTCTCACAACCTCTTGAGAGCCTGGCTGCCTGAGGTCAAACACATTTCCGGGGTTTACCAACTATATGGGGTGAGTTGTTTTTCCTTCTTTATGAAATAGGAATGGTAAGAGTACCAATTTCATACCAATGTGCTGAGGATTGAATGAAATAATGAAAGTAAAGCACTTTGCACACTGCATGGCACTCAGCTCAGAAAAAGCTCAATAAATGTTAGCTATTATTATTTTCACTGTAGTTGGCTTCTTGTTCAAATTCGCGGAGTTTTTTTTTAGACAATTATACATAGAGACTCATCGCCAAATCTCTCAAATCTTTGCCCCCAGAAATACTCAGGTTTCTAAGGCCTTGCTGTCTGACTAGATAATCTGTAGTTGTTTCCTATCACTGGAATCACACAAACAAGACCATCTCCTTCTCTGTTTCCTGTAACCTAATATGGCAAAAACCCTCCAGCAGAAAGCTGGGAAGAGGGGGTGAGGGGGAGCCAGATCAAAACAAACTAAATCTCCTTTGTCCCCTTTCCAAGTATTCTGGCAATTTGAGACTAGTGTTACTACTAATTAAACCGAGTGTATGAAGTGATGTATGGGAAATGAGTTTTCATCTCAGTAGGGTAGAGACACACATTATGCACTATGATGTTAGGGTGAGCTGTTGGTATTCTCCCAACATTAGCCTTCATGTTAAAAGAGGCTGGGGAGTTATTGTAAAAGCCTTTTTTATCTGCCTAAATTCCAGGAAAGATACACTGTGGGTGTAGGTAGAAATTATCCTAACTCAGGAGGCAGAGAGCAAGTCTTTGCTGGGCCACGGAAGTCAAATGCACCAACTAACATCACTAACACTAACTAACAAGCACCCCCTGGCCAATTACCCCAAAGGTTATCCTGACAATAAATACGTAACAGGGCTTATGTCCCATGGCCCAGGAGGGGTGTCAAGTCTGCCGAGCCCTGGGGAAGTGACTGCAGATGAAGAAATGAATGGTAGCCTGCAGCTTTTAAACATATTTCTTAGGCAATGGGCTGTGTGTGTGTGGGGGGGGCTATAATGGGATTAGTCCATTTGTCCATTTTACATATATCCATCTCCTTGAAAACTCTTTGTCCAGAGATTGCCGAGATTAAGGCTGACAAATTTTCTGTTCAGATCATTTTCCAGTGAATGCTTTGCTCTTCACATGCTGTCTTACAAAATTTTGAGAAATCAATGGAATTGTTGGCTGTGTCATAAAGGAACTTCTAGATTCATTGTTAGAAGGCAAATCAAAACACAGAATGAATGGGATCTCCTACCATCATCCATGCACATGTGCAGCTGTCCAGGGTTGCCCTGGGTGACTTCTAAGTCACATCATGACCATCTTATTTCCTCAGGTTGCCGTAGCAGAGTACCACAAACTAGGTGGCTTAAAACAACAGACACTTATTGTCTCACAGTTCTGGAGGCTAGAAGTCTGAAATCAAGTTTTTGGCAGGGCCATGCTCTCTCTTACGTCTCTAGGGAAGACTCTTTCCATGCTTCTCTCCTGGCTCCTGGCAATTACTGGGACTTCTTGATGCTCCTCAGCTTGTGGCAGCATTAGCCAATTCTCTGCCTCTGTGTTCTCATGACCTTCTCTCCTGAGTCTGTCTGTGTCTCTTCTCCCTTTCTTATAAGGGCACCGGTCATATTGGATTAACGGCTTGCTCTGCTCCAGTGTGACCACATTTAACTTGCTTAATTTTATCTGTAACTGTTACTGGACAAAGCCCATGGATTCTTTTGCCCCAAATGCTCAACAACCAACTCCTGAGACCCCAAGGTTTCAAAAAAGAGATAGAGTTTATTACTAGTTTGTGTAGTAGGGGAGCAGATGACTATTGACCCAAAATCTGTCTCCCAAACTATAGTAATTCTGATAGTTATTTTAAAGAAAAAGATGGGTAGGGTTTAGGATAATGAGCACAGTGGCCCCAGATGATGTAATTAGAGGGGATCTAATTGTTCAGCGTGTGCAGACTGATTACACGCTTAGTCACACAAGGTATGTAAAGAAAAATGGTGGCAGGTTCGATTCTTGGTGCCCGCCCATGCAAAAAAAGAAAAATGGTGGGATGAGGTTTAAATGACCTGTAGGTTAAAGGTTAAGCTACTGTGCATGTCAGGTGGGCCCATTTTGGTTAGATCTAGTCTCAGTTATCAAGATAACTGAGGCCTTGGGGTGGGTTAGTTCTGGGCTGACTCACGGCCCTTCATTAATAAATATTAGGGGCTGTCCTTAATGATCACAAGACTCTAAAGTTGAAAAACTGGATAACTGGGTACAAACAAAGATGAATCACAAGGTTTTTACAATCACAGGGGGCAGAAGATAAAGGTTGTACAATCATTATCAGAGATCAAGTCAGCTGGATTACAATTCAGAGATTTTAGGAATTTCCTCTGTCTATTCCAATATACCAGAAAGCAAAAAGGAATATTTATATAGTGATTCAGCAATCAAGATCATCCCTTCAATCCTGATTTCTCAGTTATATAATGACCCTATTTCCAAATATGGTCACAATCTGAGGTTTTGGGGATTAGGACTTCAATATTTCTTTCTTTTTGGGGGGAAAAGTAAAATCTATAACACTGATTTATTTGTTAGTGAATTTGGAAGGAGTGAGTATGTATAACTCAGTCCCTTCCTCCCATCTATTTATTCGGGATCAACTCTTCTACAGAGAGTTTCTCCCTATTGTAAATTTTACAAGGGAATTCCCCACTCCTATCCTGGAGACCTGCAGAATTTCAGCTTTGCCTGTGATTGGGTGGGTAAGTTTAGTTCTGGAATGCAGTATTAGAACGCCTTCTGTCGCTGCAGAGCTATATCTCAGTCTCCAAATAGTTTTATCCTTTTGGCCTTTATCTCTGATTCCAGAGTCTCTTTCTCAGTGAATTCTGAACTTGGACAAAGAAAAAGAGGCTAATATTTATTGACCCTTTAAAGTCCAACCTTCATCATTTTTTGAGCTCCTGCTGTGAATCTCTTAATTAATCATCTCATCTCATCCTCACTACTCCTGTGACCTGAACATTCTCATCCCCAATTTACAGAAGAATTGAAATGAGAAGCCATTCAGTGAATGTCAGCAATGGGCAGAGCTGGGATTTAAACTTTCTGATTCCAAAGCTCACCCTCTCTTCCATTTTGCAGTGGTTTCCAAACAGTTTGTAGAGTCAGCACTCTTTTCTACAAAGGAAATGTTTCAAGCCAAATATGTGATACAGAAAAAAAGACGAGATGCTCTGGTGGTTAGGTGGGTGGGTGGGTAGAGGGGCTTAGAGCTCCCCTCCCCTCATTCCCACCCCCTCCATTCTCTGTGGCAACTTCTAGGTGTGTGGCTATTCAGAGCACAGTTTGCAAGCCAGTGTCTCTCTGAATTATTGGAGGATCTTTGAATGAGGTTGCTCATGCAGGGGCTGCCAAGAAATGGGTTATAGTTCTCAGTCCTCAGGTCCAGGGACAGCCTCAAGGAGCCTCTCACTATGGAGCCATCCCTGAGGTCCATATCCTTGGCTTGTATGCTCATTACCTTGGGCTGCCCTGGTTCTTACCTGCCAGGCTGTGAAGGAGGATAATATGTGGTGACGGCTTGACTCCCCTTTAATTGTCCATCAGGTTGAACGGACAGGGGCAGTGTCTGCAAGGAAGGGTATAGGCTCAAGAAGGCTCCTTACAGCAGGAGACCAGTCACACATGGATAGGGCATGTTTCTGATGGAAAGAGAAATAAAACAAAGATGAACAAGTGGTCACATGCGATTCTTCCCTTTTGTGCAAATGAAAGGTCTAATTTATGAATCCTGCAAACCTTACTGACTATGGAAAGATTTGGCCATATGGAAAGGTTTCCTACCTACTCCAGCCTTGGCTGGAGAGACTATTTGTAAGTTTGGATTAATTGTCAGAGATTAGTCATGGTGATCTTTAGGGGATGAAGTCAGCATCGCACGCCTATGTGGGGGCAGAGCTGGCTTCAGTTACAAGATGTTTCTGTGAATGTTTTTTCACCTCATTTTCTTTCAGAGGAGAAAAATTTCTGAGCCTTTCTAGAAACCAAGCCTTTCAGTAACTAAGAAACATCACTGTGTAGAAACCTTGAATAATTATTCCTATGACTCTTATCTTAGACAGGTTTTTCATTTCTTGCCTTAATTAAGCAGAGATTGCTTCCATTCCAGAAGTTCTTTATGATTTTAATTTACATCTTGATAGGTTCTACATGTGCAAGCTCTGGTTGTTTATATTGATGGACAAAGACACTCACAAATGAATGGTGTGCTTATAGGTGCTTTCAAGTGCTTGGTCTGAAAATTGATAGGAGTATGGAAGAAAAATGCAGGGCTTTGCTACAGTGGTAACCCCAAGAGGTGATTGCTTTAGTTACTATTGTTGTATAACAAATTGCTCCAACATTTAGTGGCTTGAAACACCCTTTTATTTTGCTCATGATTTTGCAGGTCAGGTTTAAGAAGAGTTTGGCAGTTCTCAGTTGAAGTCTCCCATGAGGTTGCAGTCAGATGTCAGCTGGGGCTGCAGTCCCCTAAAGGCCCACCTGAGCTGGATGTCCAGGATGGGCTCACTCGCATGAATGGCTGCAGTTGACTTTGGCTGTGGACTGGGAACTCAGCTGGCATGCTGACCAGAGCTTACAAGTGACCTCTCTAGCATGGCGGTAATGAGGGTAGCAGATTTATTAACTGGTGTCAGGCTTCACTATGGCGAGTATCCAAAGAGAACCAGGTGGAAACAGCATGACCGCTTCTGACAGCCTTGAAAGTCATGCCATATTCTATTGGTTACAACTGAGTTATCTAATATAGGCCCTGATTCAAGGGGAGGGGACACAGACTCATCTTTCGATGGGAGGAGTGTCAAGAAGTTTTCACTCACTACATACATTCTCCAGAATGGCTGAGTCCAAAGAGAATTAGGCTGCTTTTCCTTTTAACTGATTTTCTAGCTAATTAAGTACTGTATTTTTTTCCTGTTCTTTTTCCTTTGTTCTCTTGTATTAAGGTATTAGGAAAGAAATCTTATCCAGCTTTCCTTTTTTTTTTTTTTTTTTAAAGACAGAGAAGGAAGGAAGGATGGAAGGAAGGAAGGGAGGAAGAAAGGGAAACATTTTCTTATTTCTTTATTATATTTTGTTTGTTTGTCCGTTTTTTGTTACATGGGCTGGGGCCGGGAATCGAACCGGGGTCCTCCGGCATGGCAGGCAAGCACTCTTGCCCGCTGAGCCACCGCGGCCCGCCCCAGCTTTCCTTTTTTACCTTCAAATTCTTGGTTCATAGAGGAACATAAATGTTTCTCTGCTGTTTGTTAATTTATGCATTCATTTGACAAATGTATATTAATTACCTGGCACTGTATAAGAGGCTGGGACTGCAAAGAGGGTGCCCACCTTCAAGGAACTCATGATGTGGCAAAGCAAATAAGAACCATATGTTTTTTAATAACTCTATGCCCATGTGTATACAACTTGCAATAATAATGACTATACCAGTGCTAAGACCAACTTTATGGGAATAGGAAGGAAGCAGTTATTTCTGAGATTAAAGAAAAGAAGTTCAAGTTTAAGAAGCCTCCTTAGGGCCAATCATTGCAGCAGTTTCAGGGCCAGGCCTTACAGCCACCTGGCTCTAGTGAGGTGGAGGAAGAACAATGTAGAAAGAGTTTCATTTTTGGAATTTTTAACTTCCTACACTGCCTAGAGCTCTACCTGGGAAAAGCTGAAAAGCAAGACTCAAAGTTTAATGAAACTGTAAACTCTCTTAAATCTGGCTTCTCCATGTCTGGCTCCTCTATACATTATTAGTAAACTGGAAACAACTCAATGTGACCAGCAACATGTTCAAAGCCAAAGCTGTCTGAGCTACTGAGTGCTATCTTTCCCTTATCTGTTCAGTAAGTATTTACTGAGCACCTACCATGTGCCAGAAACAGGCTCAGCATAAGGGATGAACATGATATACTATATACCTTATTTTTGGACTATGGTTCTATTTTTTGTTCAAACATGCTGGAGTTGTACAAAGGGAACTGATTAACATTCAACTCAAAACCAAATAGGTTTATTCACTTCTGGAAGGGAATAACATAAAAAAAACTGTTAAACATGACTGTGTGATTGTGAAAACCATGTGTCTGATGCTCCTTTTATCTAGGGTATGGACAGATGACTAAAAAATATGGATTAAAAATAAATAATATGGGGAACAAGTAGATTGAGTAGATTGAAATACTAGTGGTCAATGAGAGAGAGGGATAAGGGGTATGATATGTATGAGGTTTTTTTTTTTTATTTCTGTTGCTGGAGAGATACACATGTTCAAAAAAACTATGTGATGATATTGTGAGCCTTTGATTGTACACCATGTATAGAATGTTTGTATGTCAAGAATGTTTGTATGTTTGTTTGTTAATGATCGACAGTAAAAATATTAAAAAAGAAAAAAAACTGTTGAAGCCATCCATAGTGAGAATTATACAAGATCTACGTGGTGAGATGAGAATGCTGGCATTGGTGCTGGGGCCACCCAGACATCTCAGAGCCATGGAATTCAGTGTGAACTCCCTGTTTGTGCAGCATTTTTCCAGGCTAGAATTATGATTTTGAATAGAGTGCAAAGATCAGAAGGATCAGCGATGTACTCTTACTAATCATTCTCCCAGAGGTTGTGGAGGAAAATCAATTGGCCATTAATGGAGCACAGGTGAACACAAGCATCTTCCTGAAAACAAAATTTAACTGGGACTGCCCATAATAAACAGAACTTCATGCCATGTTTTCTAAAAGTTAAAGTTCTCAGTGAACAAAGAAACCCTCAATGACATACCTTCCTTTTTTCTTTTGATCAAAATAATGACTTCCAGGCATGCAACAGTGCTCAGTGGCAGAATTCTTGCCTGCCATGCCAGAGTGCCAGGTTCAATTCCTGGAGCCTGCCCATGCCAAAAAGAATAAAATAAAATAATGACTTTCTCCTCCCCTTTTCAATCTTTTTAAATTTATTGAGACTTGCTTGACTAAGCATATGGTCTATCCTTGAGAATGATCCATGAGCACTTGAGAAAAAGGGGCATGCTGCTGTTGTAGGGTGTAATGCTCTATGTCTGTTAAGTCTAGTTCGTTTATTATATTATTCAAATTCTCTGTTTCTTTATTGATCCTCTGTCGAGATGTTCTATTCATTGCTGACAGTGGGGAATTAAGTCTCCAACTATTATGGTAGATGTGTTTATTTCTCTTTTCAGTGTTTGCCTCATGTATTTTGGAGCACTCTAGCTCGGTGCATAAGTATTTATGATTGTAATGTTTCTTGTTGAATTGTTTCTTTTATTAATACATTGTGTCCTTCTTTGTCTCTTTTAACTGTTTTACATTTGAAGCCTAATTTGTTGGATATTAGTATAGCTACTCCTGCTCTTTTCTGATTGTTGTTTGCATGAAATATCTTTTCCCAATCTTTCACTTTCAACCTATAGTTATCCTTGGGTCTAAAATGCATCTCCTGTAGACAGCATATAGATGGGTCCTGTTTTTAAATCCATCTGCCAGTCTACAACTTTTGACTTGGGAGTTTAACTCATTAACATTCAGTGCTATTACTATAAGGGCAATACTTTCTTCTACCATTTTGTCTTTTGGATTTTACATGTCATATCTATTTTTTTTTCTTTTTACCTTTATTGATAGTCTTCATTTCTACACTCTTCTCCACACCTCTCTCCTGTCTTTTCCTATGTGTGTCTAGTGCTCCCTTTAGTATTTCTTGCAGAGTCGGTCTCTTGGTCACAAATTCTCTCAGTGATTTTTTGTCTGAAAATGTTTAAATTTCCCCCTTATTTTTGAAGGGCAATTTTGCTGGATATAGAATTCTTGGTTGGCATTTTTTCTCTTTTAGTATCTTAAATATCATACCACTGTCTTCTCGCCTCCATGGCTTCTGCTGAGAAATCTACGCATACTCTTATTGGGCTTCCTTTGTATGTAATGGGTTGATTTTCTCTTACTGCTTTCAAAATTCTCTCTTTCTCTTTGACCTCTGACATTCTGATTAGTAAGCATCTTGGAGTATGTCTATTTGGATCTATTCTCTTTGGGGTACGCTGTACTTCTTGGATCTGTAATTTTAAGTCTTTCATAAGAGTTGGGAAATTTTCAGTGATAATTTCCTCCATTAGTTTTTTTCCCCTCCTTTTCCCTTCTCTTCTCCTTCTGGTATACCCACAACACATATATTTGTGCACTTCATGCTGTCATTCAATTCCCCGACTCCGCTCACATTTTTCCATTCTTTTCCCTATATTTTCTTTTGCTTCTCAGATTTCAGAGGTACTGTCCTCCAGTTCACTAATCCTTTCTCCTGCCTCTTGAAATCTAACATTGTAGGTTTCCATTGTTTTTTCCATCTTTTCTACTGTGCCTTTCATTCCTGAAAGTTCTGTGATTTGTTTTTGCAGACTTTGGATGTTTTTTTGTTTGTTTGTTTGTCCCTTGCCTTCTTTATATCCTCCTCTAATTCAAATTGATTTGATTTTTGATGAGATTTTCCATGTCTGTTCAAACATCCTGAATTAATTGCTTCAATTCCTGTCTCTCATTTGAATTGTTGGTTGGTTCCTTTGGCTGAGCCATGTCTTCAATTTTCCTAGTATGACTTGTTATTTTTTGCTGGCGTCTAGACATTTAATTTCCTTAATTAGTTTATTCTGGAGATTGTTTTCACTTTTTTACCTAGGATTTTCTTGCTGGATAACTTTGTTGTCCATCTGTTCTTTGACATTCAATTCTGCTTATTCTAGACCTCTAGCATAGGTTTTATTTAGCAGATCAGAATTTTTCAGTTCTTGTTTTCTTGTTTCTTGCCCTGCCTGTATATTGGATTTTTATTAAAATTTTTATGCTTAGGAGGGTCTTTTTAGGTATTATAGACCCCGGTCAGATTTTCCCAGAACAGACTGGCCTCCTTTCAAGGAGTCACCTGTCTCAGTTTTCCCTGAGGGTGAGACCCAGCAGGTTGAAAGACTTTCCTATGAAGCCTCTAGACTCTGTGTTTTTCATATCCTGCTCAGTATGTTGCTTTGTCTGCCTGAAGGTCCCACCAGCATAAGTGATGCGGTACCTTTAACTTCAGCAGACTCTCCCTGTTGGGGGCATGGTTTGAACAGAGGAGAGGTTGTAGGCTGGCTTTAATGCTTCAGTTTTCCAGACCCTGGGGTCTGAATTCCTTGTGGGAGGGGTTCCACCTGAGCTGGGCCCCACCCCTTTCCTGGGGAAGGCACAAGCTCCAGGGAATTACTTCCTTTCACCTGACCAGCCTCTTTGTCTCTCAGACAAGCTTAATTCCACCCTTGCCTGGAGCAGTTGAGCCTGAGCATTGGTTCTGGGTGGGATTGCAACTGGTCCAGCTTGTCCAGACTGGTGTACGCTGTGTATCTGGTCACTGATGTAGCCCCAGCAGTTGTTCTGTACTGTTCCTGGCTATTTACTAGCTACTCTGCAGAACGAACTAAATTCTACACCTCACTAAGGTGCCATCTTGCTTCCTCTCCCCTCCTCCCTTTTAAAGAAGGATATCTTAATCTCTTAAAATATATATCCTCAATAAAATACATAATAAAATAATAAAAATAAAATAAAAAATAATAAATGAACAAAAGAGAAAATAAAAACAAACAATAAAATATTTAAAAACAGCAACAAAATATATATCCTCACACCACATAATCCATCCAAGGTATACAATCAATGGCTCACAGTACCATCATACAGTTGTGCATTCACCACAATCAATTGTAGAACATTTTCATAAAATACATTTTTTACATTGTTGTGAATCAACTTGTTTTCAAAATGTATGTTTACTTATGAGTAAAAGAGCTTCTGTTTCCTGTATATTTTCAAACAATTTCTGGAAAGGTTGGTGTTCTAGTTTGCTAGCTGCTGGAATGCAATATACCAGAAATGGAACAGCTTTTAACAAAGGGGATTTAATGAGTTGCTAGTTTACAGTTCTAAGGCTGAGAAAATGTCCCAATTACAAACAAGTCTATAGAAATGACCAATCAAAGGCATCCAGGGAAAGATACCTTGGTTCAAGAAGGCTGATGAAGTTCAGGGTTTCTCTCTCAAGTGAGAAGGCACATGGTGAATACAGTCAGGGCTTCTCTCTCGGCTGGAAGGGCACATGGCGAATACGGCATCATCTGCTAGCGTCTTCTCCTGGCTTCCTGTTTCATGAAGCTCCCCGGGAGGCATTTTCCTTCTTCATCTCCAAAGGTTGCTGGCTCGTGGACTCTCTGCATCTCATGGCTACATCGTTCTGCTCTCTCTGAGTCTCTCTGAATCTCTCTGAATCTCCAAAATGTTTCCTCTTTTATAGGACTTCAGAAACTAATCAAGACCCACTCAAATGGGTGGAGACATGTCATCCCTAATCCAGTTTAACAACCATTCTTAACTAAATCACATCAACCAGGGAGATGATCTCATTACAGTTTCAAATCTACAGTATTGAATAGGGATTATTCTACCTTATGAAATGGGACTTCTATTAAAACATGGCTTTTCTTAGGGGGCACACTTCCTTTCAAACCAGCACAGTTGGGTAGGCAAGAGAAATTTGTAGTTTACTAATGGATAAATGAGAAAATGTAAAACGGATGTTTTAAGAACTGAGGTGTGGTAGGTCCTGGCTTCTGCTGGTGGGCAACTCCTTCATTTTCTTCCTATATACAGAACTTATGCATTTTGTAACCACAAAAGCCATAATTCAAAATTTCTGAGTCTATGTCTTTTGTACATAACTATCACTCAGATGGCCACCTGTTGAAACTTGGGACCCTGATCATGTGCCTGGAGAGACTGTAGTATTAGAGAATATCGTAGGAATATTGGCATGTTTGGTTATGTCTTGTACCCTTCAAGAAAGGGACAGTCTGAGCATGAGTTTTGGCTGAAAATGGCATGCCTGAATTCAGAAAGTGATGAAAGTAGAGTTTTGTTAATACAGACTCTTTCTGCCTGTAACCTGCAGTTTACGTTGACACAAAGTCCTCAAATTTGTACAAAAATTGATGAAAAAAAAAAACAGGCAGGGAAGAAAGAAATTTAGAAGGAGACTGCATGCGTTTCATAGAAATATGAGCTTTTTTTTTGAATAACATGGAATGTGGATGCTGGGAAGCCAGAAGATGCATTTTCAGCCCAATAATCTCTCTTTCTTCCCTTCTGGCACAGCCATTGCTTTGTCTGAATGTGACTCAGTCAAGGGACTTTATTCCTAATCTTAGGGATAAACACTGTTATGTGACAATTATGGTTATCCCATTTCCTCTGTCAATGGTTGTCTTTCCCAATGAACTTGGATGCAATTCTGGCTGGTAAGAGTGGTGGGTTTCTTAGGAAGATTTCTTCACAAGAGAGGCAAAGAGAAGATGCAGCTTCTGCAGCAGTGTTATTTCTGGGTGTGGCCTGGAATACCACAGCCAGAAGCCGTGCGGCCACTTCTTGGGGAAATGCCTCAGTCTCCTTACATCTGTGAGGCACTCTCCTGAGGACGTCTATTACAGAAAGAATCCAGGTCCTTGATGAACTCATTGAGTTACCAAGTTAACCCAACTCCACATTTCTTGTGATGGGGAATAATGAAACTTCCTTATTGTTTAAGTTACTTGAGTTGGGGCTTGTTGTTACTTGCATTCTGATTTCCAAGTAGGAAAACTACAAGCATTGATGGAAATTATTTTCAGAATATCTATCTCACAGCTGGTAAGGAAAGGTCTAACAGAACATTTATGTGGATAAATTACTATTTGCCTGCTGGGTAAAAATTAGAAGACCGGTGTTGTCTTCCAGAAATTATGATACAAATTGCAATAAAGGGTTATTTGTCTTTAGAGTCACTGAATGCTATCTGATGAAATAAACAATAAGCCATCTGATTAGGTGTTTTGAAAGGGTCAGTTTTCAGGGAAGCCGTGCCAGGTTTTTCTTTTTGGAAGCTCTATTCTGAATAGGAGGCAGGTTGTTTGTTGTTTTTCTTCCTTCATAAGGAGGGAGCAGCCTGTATCTTCACATAAACTTAGTAGCCTACTAATCTAACAAAATTTCCAACTTTGTAAGAGTGATTTTCCTCTGCTACAAAGTTCCAGGTAGCTTGCCAGATTCACATCTTCCACTATCATAATCAATATATCATCAGGAAAACAAACAACTACTTTGCAAAGGTCTCAGGTACAGATTTCCAGCCTACTCTACGTAAATAAAAATAACATTTTTCAATAGAGCACTGGGGGTAGTACGCAAAAAGTGTGAAACCCAACCACATGTATCAATTTGGACGCATTTCACAAATGAGAAAGAAGCCAGATGCAGAAGAAAACATCTGAGTGATTTCTGAAAGTACAAAAATGGGCAAAACTAATCTATGATATCAGAAGTCCAGAAGGTGAGTGGCTACCTTGAGTTGGGGGTAGACAGATTGGGAGTGGGTTGCTGGAAATGATCTGACTCTTGATCTTGATTTCACAGGTGTATTTTGAGAACAGTCCTTGAGTTATTAACTTATGATGGTGGAGGGCTTTTTTGTATATACGTTATAACCCAATAAGACGTCTGATGAAAGGTTACAAAACTAAAGTAGCAGGTATCTACTGAAATTCCTAGGTTTAAGAAAACTGTGATGGTGGCAGAAAGTCAAGAAGGTAGAACTTTTCCTTTGTATTCATTTTAATTGCCCTAAATCTGTTCAAACACCGGTTTGGTCAGGGCTGTGGTTTCGAGTGACAGTAACAGGACTCCAATCAGCTTCAGCTCAAAGGGGAATTGGTTGAGTAACAAAATATAAGGAAAAGTTGAAAAACCAAGCCTGAGTAAGGTATGTGGATGGTCAGGGGGTGGGTGACAAAAATTGGGTTCTCAAGAATTTGAAGACCCTTTCCTTTACCCCTGCCTCTCAGTGTGTCAGCTTCCTTCCCTTTTCTTGCAGATTGGACTGCTTAACCTAGTCAGAAACACATCCTTCCCGCTTGCTTACCCTCCAGTTTCAGTCAACAGGTTCTCAGTTTCAAGTCCCAAATTTCCCAAGTGTGCTGGTGTGAAAGGATTTATGAACCCTAGAAAAGCCATGTTTTAATCCTAATCAATCTTGTGGGAGCAATGGTTTCTTCTAATCCCTATTCAGTACTATAGTTTGGAAACTTGATTAGGTTGTCTTCACGGAGATGTGACTCAATCAATTGTGGGTATTAACTTGATTAGATGAAGATGTGTCTCCACCCATTCTACATGGGTCTTGATTGTTTTACTGGAATCCTATAAAAGAGGAGACATTCTGGAGAGAGTTCCTTTTGAGAATGAGGAGAGAACCGCAGAACCAAGACAGAACCACAAGAGAGAAAGCCACGAGATTCCAACAGAGAAAGAGTCCACCAGCCAGTGACCTTCGGAGATGAAGGAGAACCTCCCTAGGGGAGCTTCAGGAAACAAGAAGCCAGAAGAGAAAGCTAGCAGACTTTGTTATGTGCCTTTCCAGCCGAGAAACCCTGAATATCATTGGCCTTCTTGAACCAAGGTATGTTTCCCTGGATGCCTTAGATTGGACATTTCTCTAGACTTTCTTTAATTGACCTTAGAACTGTAAACTTGCAACTTATTAAATTACTCTCTCTAAAAGCCATTCCATTTCTGGTATGTTGCATTTTGACAGCTGGCAAACTAGAGCACTAAGTAAAGGGGTCAGCCCACTTTAGTTTGAGTTGCAACTCTTGGACAGATTTACTGTGGATGGGCTGGTAGCTTTTTTTATTTTTACATATAAAAAAAATGTATATGGCAGCTCCCATTAGAAACATGGGTGTTTTCTAGCAAAAACAAAATGAAACATGGTGGGTGTTGGGCTGACAATCTTATAGCTATCCACCTTAACTGTTACCTATTGTTTCCCTACTAAAGTGGAATTTCTACAAAGAGTAGCCAAGAGTACAGAATTAGCTATTGAACATTCAAATAATGCTTTACATTTACAAATGTTTTTCATTTTTAAAAACAGCTTTGTTGAGGGTGGGTAGCACAAGCTAGATGGATGGTGATTTTCTTTTTGGTTGTGCCTCACTCTTAGGGATCCCCAAGGATTAGAGCCCATCCTACATGTCAGAGTGGGTGTCTTTAGTGGGCACTATGTACAATTTCTCAGCAACATGAAGAATGGCTGCAAACAATGCTGTGGGAATTCATTCAGCTAACATCTCTGGAGCATCTTCTGTTCACCAAGCACTCTACAAGGTGATAGGGATATGAAAATCCAAGATCCAGTTCCTTTCTCTGGTTCTCTCTTAGTCTAATCAGAAGTCTTTTTTTTTTTTTTATTCCACCACCATTCTCAACCCACTTAGACAAACCCTATCTTTAAGAAATATTTCTTTTCTCAGGATAGGCTAGGAAATGTTCACCAAGTCTCGACTTCATCTACTGCATCCTTGTGCTTAAACGGAACGTTTCATTGAGAAATAAGCCTTCATGTACAAAAAAAAGTAGCATACCTAGGGATGTGATTTAGAGCATGGGCTTGAGAGTCACACAGACCTGGGTTTAAAACCTGGCTCTCCCACTTAATAACCATGCCACCTAGCAACACAGCCACTCTTTCTAAACAGGTCTCCTCATCTGTAAAATGGGGATAATACTAGAACATGCCTCCCAGGGTCGTTGCGAGGGTCCATTGAGAGAATACACATAAAGCTCTTAGCATTCTGACTGGCACATAGAATGTGCTCAATAAATGGCAGTTGATGTAATCTAGGGGTTGATTCAACTTCACGCCTCTCTTAAGACACTAGTACTCTGCTTTCTTGTTTATATATACTCCTTGCCTCCTACTAGACCATGCATTCCTCTAGGGCAGGCACTAAGTCTTACCTAGCTCTCTAATGCCCTCAGCAGTATGTTTGTGCGATCAATATTTGCCGAGTCAAATGTGTGCTTGTGTCACATTTAGTGACCTTCGGCTCATTCTCTCACTAAAGGACCCAGCAGCGATGTAGGAGGACTGTGCATGACGATGATGCCAGAGGCATCCCAGAAACTCACCCCAAGCCTGCCTCAGGCACTTGAGACGTTCCTCAGGCACTTGAGACGTTCTTCTCCCAGGCTTATCTGGTTGATGGAGGTGATGGTAATGGTGGAAGTAGAAGTTGCGGAGGTATGGCAATGGAAGGCAGCAGGTCTTGAACTTTAGTGTACATTAGACTCGCTTTAGAGGTTTTGTTAAAATACAAATTCCTGCTCCCCATCCCAGTAGGCCTAGGATGGGCCTGATAATTTGCATTTCTGGTCCCAGGTGATGATGCTGCTAGTCCACCACTTGGGGAACCACAGGCCTATGAGACCAGTGCTTCTCAGCCTGACTGCACATTAGAATCACCTGAGAGGTCCACGCAGCCCAGTTAAATCAGAATTTCTGGGAACTGGGTCACAGATTATATTTGAGCTCCACAGATGACTCCAATGTATATCCAGGGATCATAACCACAGCGTTACATCAACCAAGAAAAATTTTAAAGTTAAAGGGCAGAGATAAGATAAGGGGCTTGGAGAGAACCTTAAACTTATGGACTATATATGCCAATTAGTCAATCTTGATCAACACTGAAGGCCAAATAGCAAAAAGAGCCTCCACAGATCTATGTTTGGCCTCAGATGTGGAAAGCAAGGAAATTCCTCGATTAGACAGCTTCCAAATATGTTCTGTGTATGTGCAGTTGTGGAGATACCTGCCTGTGAAGATACTTTTGTATAATGGGGAACATGTTGCATAGGCTAGAGTTACTGCTAGAAAGTCACTGGATAGAGCCAGGAGCTCATCTCATTCAGGACACAGAAACTAGCCTGAAACCCATGAGATTCCCTGCAAAAGCCTGGCTTTCTAGGCACTATATGAAAAAGCAGCAATGCTGCTGCCTTAAGTTTTATTTTGTGTTATTCTTGTTAACTTTTCAAATGTATTTCTTTGATGAAATTAATTTCTAGTTGCTTAATAGCTGACATTTATTGGGTACTTACATTTGTTGAGGCATTTTGCATGCATTATTTTATTTAATCTTTCTAAAAGCCTGTTTGTTAGGTACTATTTTTATCCCAGTTTTACAGGAAATCAAAGTGTGAATGGTTAAAAAAACATGCCCAAGGTCACATACTTAGCAAGTAGGAAAGCCAAGTTTGAATGCTGCCTTCCAGCTCCAGAGAAGGTCCTCTTTTCAGACACCAGCAGTATCACTGTGGTGTGGTCTGGGGACCCTAGAGGGACTTCTGAGATCAAAACTATTTCATAATAATACTAAGATGCTAATTACATTTTCACTCTCATTCTCTTCTCAGTGTAGAGTGGAATTTTCTAAAGACTGCCTGGTATGTGTGATGAGGTCATATCTCTCAGGGCTAAGGGCACGGGCACTTGTGTATTCTTCTGTTTTAAATTTTTAACCCACATGAACAAAAGCTCTTTGGACTTCTCAATACTTTCAAGAGTGTGAAAGGGTCTGAGACTGAGAAATTCAAGAACTGGTACATTACCCGATTTCCGCTGTGGTGAGTGATCCGGCCCTCACAAAGTGCCAGGGCCCGGGGGGAACTCGGAATTCATCCAGCACAGCTCCAACATCTTACAGATGAGGAAACTGAGACCCAAATTGGATCTGGCTGGCCAAGAGGGAACGTAAGGGGCAAAGTCAGAACTAGCACTGGGCTCTGACGCCAGCCTCTGGATTCCCACGGACAGGACTGAGATAAGCGGACAGAGCGGGCCTTGCCCACAGGTGTTCCTAGATGGCCAGTGGGTACGGAGGACTCTCTGCATTGTGGGTCTCAGTTCTGCACAGAAGGAGGGTTGGTCCTCTGGCAGTTTTGGAACCTCGCCCTCATGTTCACTGTGTTCACACAAGCACTCTGTTTTAGAAAGAGTTCTGTTCTCAGACCATTTGGAATGGAACAAATGTGCATCAATTAGAGTGGAGTGGCAATCAGCAATCAGCTCCCTATTCATTCAAGCTGCTGACCCAGAGGACCTGGGGCTCTGTGAAAGCAGCGGGCTGGCAGGGGCGCCCGCGTGCTGTTTCAGGGAGGGCTGGCCTCGCCATTACCTTCTGTAAGTAAACAGCCTTTCCGAGGTCTTTCTCCCGTGGGTGCAGAACTCCGAGAGACGGCTGGGATGAGGTTTCTCATTCTTCCCACAGTAAAGGAGACCAGGAAAGGTTACGCAGGAGTGAAAGGGCTTTAATCTTAGAAGGCATAGTTGCTTTTCCTAGGTGGGGGTGACAAGAAGAACATTCGGCACTCGTGCAAACACCACATTATCATATGTCCTGCCCCGACAGGTGGCGGCTTCCTTCCATGCCTCACCTTGGAGGCCCCTCTGCCTCTTCCTTCCCTGCCCCCAAAAGCCAACGAACTATTGCAGGCTGATGGCACCCCCTGCAGGCCAACGCAGGGAACTGTGCGACTAGACTGCAGTCACCACTGCCATCCACTCAACGCCCCCAGGGGCTACTGGCCAGGTCAGATTCCCCGACCTCTTTCCTAGTATGTCATACACACACACACACACACACACACACACACTCACACACTCACACACTCACAATTTCATACATGAGTGCACACAGGTAAAAAGGCACTCAAGAGACTGCATACCCTTACTGAACCCCATAAATCAACTCAGTTCTTGTTCCGTTATCTCAGGAAAAAAACTAATCCCTGCCCACTTTCCATTCCATTTGTGTTGCCCAGATTTTAGTCTCATTACATCTGATAAGGTCACAGGAGTATTAGTGAAATAACTACCAAAGGAAAGAAAAGCCACAGACTTTGAAGTAGAATTGAGGGCAGACAACAGAGGCAATTGATCCCCTGGGGTGCCAGGCTCCCACACAGGGTGAAGCTCATGGTTTCCATGAGTCTAGGGGATTTCCTGGGGTAAGAGGTACTAAACCTGGGAACATTGGACAAAATGGGACAGCTGCTCACCCTCCTTCCAGCAGGCAGTGGTGGCTTAGAGGATTTAGTTCTCCAGGGGGTTTTCTTCTCGATAGAATCAAGACAAGTGGAAGAACTCTGAGGCAGATGAGGGAAAGCAAGCGCTCATACAAATTATGGGTATTTGGGGGACACCTATGCTCACACACATGCTTGGGAAGGTATGGAAGGTATACTGATTTAGATTTAATGCTTGTCTAGTGTTGATTCCATTTTTGAATAACTCATGCCAACAACATTCCTTAAATAATACATGAAAAACCCAGAGTTTTTTTTAATCAAGCATGAAAGATTTTCATTATTTTTGCTTTGTCTTTTTTTATAACTTGAGTTAAATAACTTATGCAATTCATAAAAGCTAAGAAAGTAAGAACTTCTGCTTATGGAGCACTTTATGTGTCTTCCTCAGAACAATCCTGCATTTTTATAAGTGAGGAAACGGAGTCTTAGGTAGAGAACTTGCCCAAAGCAAAAGGCAGAGCAACATTTGTACCCAAATCTTTCTCACCATCAATTCTGAGCTCTCCGCTGCACATATTTGAGTTTTTTTGGCTACTGTCTCTTACCCATGTTGCAGTTCACTCCCCCCACCCCATTATTCTAAGAAGTTTGTTCTCTGATAAAGTACAAATGTCCCTGTAATATTCCCGCTTTCCCAGGAGAGATCAAACATGAGCTGCAGTCATAGCTTGAGCTGATTTTTATGAGGGACTGTTAGAGAGAAGCCTCAAGGACTGGTTTTCTTTCATGGGGCAGGGAAATGATTCCTGAGGAAGGGCCCCAAGTAGCTTGTGAGGCAACGTTAGTGGTAGCACTCCAAGCAAACTATAAATTTTATCTTTTCTGAATTCGCTTTCTACCCCCTTTCGTTGATGTATTCCATGATTCTTAAAACAAATCAAGTAATACAGAACAGAATGAAGATAAAAGTGAAAGTTTCTCACTTTCTCCCCACCTCAAATCACATGTCTCCTTTTATACTTCTGTAAATAGTCACCCTAAATAAAATCCAATGACAGCATTTTCTAATTTTAAGACATACTCTTATGAACTTACATTTCAAAGGATATTTAACTTCCACACGCCTTGCATGAGATCACATTAAGCCACCATCACAGCTTATGGGAAGGACAAAATTCTCTAAAGATCACGGTAAAGAACCCCTGGTTGAGTTGGAAATTCTGTGGGCTCTTAGCACTTTTAAATTTTTTTCCATTAACCTCTAGCAAGTTAAATTTGTGAATTGCACTTTTCCATGGCTCTAACTAGGGATTTAGTGTAGTGTGTTTTCGCATTAATCTTCCTCTGAGTATCTTTCCGGTTGGCCATGGCCAGACCTTGCGATGCCCTCCACCCCCAGGAGCCTGTTGATGCAATTAGGAAAAAGCCCTATCTGCAAAGTAATTAGATGATGTTAACAGTAATGTGCAAGAAATGAGGATCCTCATACCCAGAAGCATTAGGTCCAGATGACATGGACTGGCATGCTCCCTCCCTCCCTTCCCTTCCTACCCAAAAGGTGGGATTCAGCTCTGAAGTCCTCTGAGCTGGCCGTTTTCTCTCTCTCTGCCATGGGCCCCAATTTCCAGGTACATCCCATGCAAAAGAGGGGAGATGTCTTTGAGATCATGTACACCCTTTGCTCTGCTTGTTGGTTCTGCAATAAAACAAAGAGAAAGTTGAAATGAAATGGTGACCACTGAATGCAATTTACTGCATGTTTTTTGCAGATCTTTTCCTAAGTAATAACTTAATTCTATTTTTTGTGGTTTTGCTCGTTATTTCTAAATATATTGACCTATTTGGTGGTTAAATTGTGACCTTTCAATTTCTGGGCTGACAGTGCTTCCCCCCCACCTTGTTTGTTATTTAATATGGCTGTCCTTTTTAGCTTTTATTTTTTGAATGGATGAACTTAATTTCAAGGCTTTTCTTTTTAAAATTACCCATTCTTTGTTATTTGAAGACTATCACTTGAGAACTTTGAGTCTGTCAGATTTTCCTGACTTACATGTGGTGGATCTTGTAGGTTTCCAGCCCATTTGCCACATAAGCCAATGGCCAGCCTGGATTCAAAACGAGGGTGCAGAAAATTCCACATTTCTCCCCACCTGGTCAATTCAGATAAGAACATGCAGTGGGGGAGATGTAGAAGACACATTTTGTTTAGCTGGAATTTTGTTTTTAAGAGAGATGTCCATAATCCAGAACAAATAGTCATTGCACCTAGCATGCACCAGCCTTTGTTCTAGGCACAGGGGATGCAACAGTGAGAAAAATACAGTCTCTGCCTGTATGTAGTTTACCCTTGTGAGAAGAGACAGATGATAAAAAGACAAATTCATATATCATTGACACTGTCGAGTTTTTAAGTTAGAAAAATAATATGCTTTTGTCCCAAATTCAGATAATTCAGAGGAGAATAAATAAAGATCACCTGCCTAAGCTCCCTCCAATTCCTTCTTCACAGGTAACTATTATAATTTAATGTTTACCTTCCATACAGTTTTGCCATGTTTATACAAATGAGCACTCATATGTACTTGTTGTGGGGAAGGGATCATAATGAAAATGCTGCTGCACTGCCACTTGCCTTTCTTCTCCCTAACAAGATGCGTGCAGCACTTCTCATCATAGCACATAGCTAACCTCATTCTTTGTAATACATGGTATGAATTTATTAATCCAGTCCTCTGCCCCAGTGGACATTTATATTGTCCCATTTTAGTCACCATTACAAACAACAACACCGTGAACATTCTTTTGTATTTGTATTTCTGCAATGATGGCAGTATTCCAAGAAGCTAGAATGCTTCATCTGGGGTGCCGGGGTCAAAGGGCATGGATAATCTATTGACTTTTCTGATGGTGGAGTCATTTGAAAGACACATAGGATGGGAAAAGGTAGGGTGGTGAACAGTTATAAAAACAAAGTATCCGGGAAGGTAGCTCTTGGTGAAGAGTACAAATAGGACATGATGGGAATATAATTCAGCACAGAATGTATTTCTCTCATCTTTTTGTCAGTGTCTCATGAATTCCCCATAAACACCACATTTGGACCAAGTTATCTGATCTGAGTTCCAAGAAATTAGTATCAGATAGTACACATTTGAGACTATTTCCACTCACTCAGACTACATGTTTTATGGAAGCAATGCTGGTTTCAAACTGTTATGTACCCCAGACAGACACGTTCTTTTTTTTTTCTTTTTTTAGTGTGTATATGTATTTTTTAAAACTTTTTTTATTAATTAAAAAAAATTAACAAACAAAACATTTAGAAATCATTCCATTCTACATATATAATCAGTAATTCTTAATATCATCACATAGTTGCATATTCATCATTTCTTAGTACATTTGCATCGATTTAGAAAAAGAAATAAAAAGACAACAGAAAAAGAAATAAAGTGATAATAGAGAAAAAAAACTATACGTATCATACCCCTTACCCCTCACTTTCATTTACCACTATTTCAAACTGAATTTATTTTAACATTTGTTTGCCCTATTATTTATTTTTATTCCATATGTTCTACTCTTCTGTTGATATAGTAACTAAAAGGAGCATCAGACACAAGGTTTTCACATTCACAGAGTCTCATTGTGAAAGCTATATCATCGTTCAGTCATCATCAAGAAACATGGCTACTGGAACACAGCTCTACATTTTCAGGCAGTTCCCTCCAGCCTCTCCACTACATCTTGAACAACAAGGCGATATCTACTTAATGCATAAGAATAACCTCCAGGACAACCTCTCGACTCTGTTTGGAATCTCTCAGTCATTGACACTTAGTCTCATTTTACTCTTCCCCCTTTTGGTCGAGAAGTTTCTCTCAGTCTCTTGATGTTAATTATCAGCTCATTCTAGGGTTTTTCTCAGTCCTTTGAGGCTGAGTCTCAGCTCATTCCAGGATCTTTGTCCCACATTGCCAGGAAGGTCCACACCCCTGGGAATCATGTCTCATGCAGAGATGGGGAGGGTGGTGAGACTGCTCATCATATTGGCTGGAGAGAGAGGCCACATCTGAGCAACAAAAGAGGTTCTCTTGGGGGTGACTCTTAGGCCTAAATTTTAAGTAGACTTGACCTATCTTTTGTGGGGTTAAGTTTCATGTGAACACACCCCAAGACTGGGGGCTGAACCTATAGCTTTGGTTGTCCACACTGCTTGTGAGAATATCATGAATTCAACTTGGGGAAGTTGAATTTCTCCCCACTCTCACCATTCCCCAAAGGGGGCTTGCAAATACTTTTCCAGTCACTGATCAAATCATTCTGGGATTCATCGGGGGATCACTCTGGACAAACCAACAAAATCTCATGTGCTACCTGAGATTCCAAGTACTTATGACATTCAAACTATCTACATGAGTCACATTAGGAAATGCTCTAGTCAAAATCTAAATTTTGTAACAAATAAACATTTTTTGCTTCAGTCTCACACATAATGTGACATTTTAAAGTATTAGTTATCACCTATTTTCAGCACCTGACAATCCTTTGTTCTTCCTCATGCAAAAACATTTTTAAAATTTGTACATTGTACATTTCACTATTATTATACACTCTAGGCATTCCTAGATAACACCATCTTGATCTTTAACATCTATCTTTCTTTCTGATTTCATTTATGTCCCCAGCCCTCCTCTCTCTATCATTCTCATATGTAGCTTCATTCACTGTTTTAACATAATTATATTACAGTTAGGTAGGATTGTGCTGTCCATTTCTGAGTTTTTGTATCCAGTCTTGTTGCACAGTCCGTATCCCTTCAGCTCCAATTACCCACTATCTTACCCTATTTCTATCTCCTGATGGTCTCTGTTACCAAAGACATATTCCAAGTTTATTCACTAATGTCGGTTCATATCAGTGAGACCATACAGTATTTGTCCTTTAGTTTTTGGCTAGTCTCACTCAGCATAATGTTCTCTAGGTCCATCCATGTTGTTACATACTTCATAAATTTATTCTGTCTTAAAGCTGCATAATATTCCATCGTATGTATATACCACAGTTTGTTTAGCCACTCATCTGTTGATGGACATTTTGGCTGTTTCCATCTCCTTGCAATTGTAAATAATGCTGCTATAAACATTGGTGTGCAAATGTCCGTTTGTGTCTTTGCCCTTAAGTTCTCTGAGTAGATACCTAGCAATGGTATTGCTGGGACATGTGGCAATTCTATATTCAGCTTTTTGAGGAACCGCCAAACTGCCTTCCACAATGGTTGCACCATTTGACATTCCCACCAACAGTGGATAAGTGTGCCTCTTTCTCCACATCCTCTCCAGCACTGGTTATTTTCTGTTTTGTTGATAATGGCCATTCTGGTGGGTGTGAGATGATATCTCATTGTGGTTTTGATTTGCATTTCTCTAATGGCCAGGGACATTGAGCATCTCTTCATGTGCCTTTTGGCCATTTGTATTTCCTCTTCTGAGAAGTGTCTGTTCAAGTCTTTTTCCCATTTTGTAACTGGATTGGCTGTCTTTTTGTTGTTGAGTTGAACAATCTCTTTATAAATTCTGGATACTAGACCTTTATCTGATATGTCGTTTCCAAAAATTTTCTCCCATTGTGTAGGCTGTCTTTTTACTTTCTTGATGAAGTTCTTTGATGCACAAAAGTGTTTAATTTTGGGGAGCTCCCATTTATTTATTTCCTTCTTCAGTGCTCTTGCTTTAGGTGTAAGGTCCATAAAACCGCCTCCAATGATAAGATTTATAAGATATCTCCCAACATTTTCCTCTAACTGTTTTATGGTCTTAGACCTAATGTTTAGATCTTTGATCCATTTTGAGGTAACTTTTGTATAGGGTGTGAGATATGGGTCCTCTTTCATTCTTTTGCATATGGATATCCAGTTCTCTAAGCACCATTTATTGAAGAGACTGTTCTGTCCCAGGTGACTTGGCTTGACTGCCTTATCAAAGATCAAATGTCCATAGATGAGAGGGTCTATATCTGAGCACTCTATTCAATTCCATTGGTCAGAATATCTATCTTTATGCCAGTACCATGCTGTTTTGACCACTGTGGCTTCATAATATGCCTTAAAGTCAGGCAGCGTGAGACCTCCAGCTTCGTTTTTTTTCCTCAATATACTTTTAGCAATTCGGGGCACCCTGCCCTTCCAGATAAATTTGCTTATTGGTTTTTCTATTTCTGAAAAGTAAGTTGTTGGGATTTTGATTGGCATTGTGTTGAATCTGTACATCAATTTAGGTAGAATTGACATCTTAACTATATTTAGTCTTCCAATCCATGAACATGGTATGCCCTTCCATCTATTTAGGTCTTCTGTGATTTTTTTTTAACAGTTTCTTATAGTTTTCTTTGTATAGGTCTTTTGTTTCTTTAGTTAAATTTATTAAATATTTTATTCTTTTAGTTGCAATTATAAATAGAATTCGTTTCTTGATTTCCTCCTCAGCTTGTTCATTGCTAGTGTATACAAACACTACAGATTTTTGAATGTTGATCTTGTAATCTGCCACTTTGCTGTACTCATTCATTAACTCTAGTAGTTTTGCTATAGATTTTTCAGGGTTTTTGACATATAGTGTCATATCATCTGCAAACAGTGATAGTTTTACTTCTTCCTTTCCAATTTTGATGGCTTGTATTTCTTTTTCTTGTCTAATTGCTCTGGCTAGAACCTCCAACACGATGTTGCATAACAGTGGTGATAGTGGACATCCTTGTCTTGTTCCTGATCTTAGGGGGAAAGTTTTCAATTTTTCCCCATTGAGGATGATATTAGCTGTGGGATTTTCATATATTCCCTTTATCATTTTAAGGAAGTTCCCTTGTATTCCTATCCTTTGAAGTGTTTTCAACAGGAAAGGATGTTGAATCTTGTCAAATGCCTTCTCTGCATCAATTGAGATGATCATGTGATTTTTCTGCTTTGATTTGTTGATATGGTGTATTACATTAATTGATTTTCTTATGTTGAACTATCCTTGCATACCTGGGATGAATCCTACTTGGTCATGATGTATAATTCTTTTAATGTGTTGCTGGATTCGATTTGTTAGACTTTTGTTGAGGATTTTTGCATCTATATTCATTAGAGAGATTGGTCTGTAGTTTTCTTTTTTTGTAATATCTTTGCCTGGTTTTGGTATGAGGGTGATGTTGGCTTCACAGAATGAATTAGGTAGCTTTCCCTCCACTTCAATTTTTTTGAAGAGTTTGAGCAGGGTTGGTATTAATTCTTTCTGGAATGTTTGGTAGAATTCACATGTGAAGCCGTCTGGTCCTGGACTTTTCTTTTTGGGAAGCTTTTGAATGACTGATTCAATTTCTTTACTTGTGATTGGTTTGTTGAGGTCATCTATTTCTTCTTGAGTCAAAGTTGGTTCTTCATGCCTTTCTATGAACTTGTTCATTTCATCTACATTGTTGTATTTATTAGCATAAAGTTGTTCATAGAATCCTGTTATTACCTCCTGTATTTCTGTGAGGTCAGTAGTTATGTCTTCTCTTCCATCTCTGATCTTATTTATTTGCGTCCTCTCTCTTCTTCTTTTTGTCAATCTTGCTAAGGGCCCACCAATCTTATTGATTTTCTCATAGAACCAACTTCTGGTCTATTGATTTTCTCAATTGTCTTCATGTTCTCAATTCCATTTATTTCTGCTCTAATCTTTGTTATTTCTTTCCTTTTGCTTGCTTTGGGGTTAGTTTGCTATTTTTTCTCCAGTTCTTCCAAGTGGACAGTTAATTCCCGAATTTTTGCCCTTTCTTCTTTTTTGATATAGGCATTTAGGGCAATAAATTTCCCTCTTAGCACTGCCTTTGCTGCGTCCCATAGGTTTTGATATGTTGTGTTTTCATTTTCATTCGCCTCGAGATATTTACTAATTTCTCTTGTAATTTCTTCCTTGACCCACTGGTTGTTTAAGAGTGTGTGGTTGAGCCTCCACGTGTTTGTGAATTTTCTGGCACTCTGCCTATTATTGATTTCCAACTTCATTCCTTTATGATCTGAGAAAGTGTTGTGTATGATTTCAATCTTTTAAAATTTGTTGAGACTTGCTTTGTGACCTAGCATATGGTCTATCTTTGAGAATGATCCATGAGCACTTGAGAAAAAGGTGTATCCTGCTGTTGTGGGGTGTAATGTCCTTTAAATGTCTGTTAAGTCTAGCTCATTTATTGTAATATTCAAATTCTCTGTTTCTTTATTGATCCTCTGTCTAGATGTTCTGTCCATTGATGAGAGTGGGGAACTGAAGTCTCCAACTATTATGGTAGATGTGTCTATTTCCCTTTTCAGTATTTGCAGTGTATGCCTCACGTATTTTGGGGCATTCTGGTTCGGTGCATAAATATTTATGATTGTTATGTCTTCTTGCTTAATTGTTCCTTTTAATAGTATATAGTGTCCTTCTTTGTCTCTTTTAACTGTTTTACATTTGAAGTCTAATTTGTTGATATTAGTATAGTTACTCCTGCTCTTTTCTGGTTGTTATTTGCATGAAATATCTTTTCCCAACCTTTCACTTTCAACCTATGTTTATCTTTGGGTCTAAGATGTGTTTCCTGTAGACAGCATATAGAAGGATCCTGTTTCTTAATCCATTCTGCCAGTCTATGTCTTTTAATTGGGGAGTTCAGTCCATTAATATTTACTGTTATTACTGTTTGAGTAGTACTTTCCTCTACCATTTTGCCTTTTGTATTTTATATATCATATCTGATTTTCCTTCTTTCTACACTCTTCTCCACACCTCTATCTTCTGTGTTTTCATATCTGTCTCTAGTGCTCCCTTTAGTATTTCTTGCAGAGCTGGTCTCTTGGTCACAAATTCTCTCAGTGACTTTTTGTCTGAAAATGTTTTGATTTCTCCCTCATTTTTGAAGGACAATTTTGCTGGATATAGAATTCTTGGTTGGCAGCTTTTCTCTTTTAGTAATTTAAATATATCATCCCACTGTCTTCTCGCCTCCATGGTTTCTGCTGAGAAATCTACACACAGTCTTATTGGGTTTCCCTTGTATGTGATGGATTGCTTTTCTCTTGCTGCTTTCAAGATCCTCTGTTTCTCTTTGACCTCTGACATTCTGACTAGTAAGTGTCTTGGAGAACATCTATTTGGATTTATTCTCTTTGGGGTGCGCTGTACTTCTTGGATCTGTAATTTTAGGTCTTTCATAAGAGTTGGGAAATTTTCAGTGATAATTTCTTCCATTAGTTTTTCTCCTCCTTTTCCCTTCTCTTCTCCTTCCGGGACACCCACAACACGTATATTTGTGCGCTTCATATTATCATTCAATTCCCTGAGCCCGTGCTCATATTTTCCCATTCTTTTCCCTATAGTTTCTGTTTCTTTTTGGATTTCAGATGTTCCATCCTCCAGTTCACTAATCCTAACCTCTGTCTCTTGAAATCTACCATTGTAGGTTTCCATTTTTTTTTCATCGTTTCTACTGTATCTTTCATTCCCATAAGTTCTGTGATTTGTTTTTTCAGACTTTCCATTTGTTGTTTTGTTCATTCCTTGCCTTCTTCATGTCCTCCCTCAATTCATTATTTGGTTTTTGATGAGGTTTTCCATTTCTGTTCGTATATTCAGAATTAGTTGTCTCAGCTCCTGTATCTCATTTGAACTATTGTTTTGTTCCTTTGACTGGGCCATATCTTCAATTTTCCTGGTGTGATTTGTTATTTTTTGCTGGTGTCTAGACATTTAATTACCTTATTAGTGTATTCTGGAGATTGCTTTCACTTATCTTACCTAGGGTTTTCTTGCTAAATGAGTTTGTTGTCTATCTGCTCATTGACCTTCAGTTTAGCTTCTTCTGGGCCTCTAGCTTAAGTTTTGTTTAACAGAGGGTAATTTTTCAGTTCTTGTTTTCTTGTTTCTTGTCCTGCTTGTAAGGTGCCTTTTCCCTCTCCACCCTTAGGAGGGTCTACAAAGGTATTACAGACTCCAGCTGGGTTTTTCCGGACTAAGTTGGCCTCCTTTCGGGGGGAAAGAATCACCTGCATCAGTTTTCCCTGAGGGTGAGACCTAGTAGGTTGAAAGACTTTCCTGTGAAGTCTCTGGGCTCTGTTTTTCTTATCCTGCCCAGTATGTGGCACTTGTCTGTCTGCGCGTCCCACCAGCAAAAGATGTTGTGGCTCCTTTAACTTTAGAAGGCTCTCCCTGCTAGGGGCGTGGGGGAGACAGAGGAAAGGCTGTAGGCTGTTTTTTTTTATTTATTTATTTTTTATTTTTTTATTAACGGAAAGAAAAAAAAAAGAAATTAACACAACATTTAGAAATCATACCATTCTACATATGCACTCAGTAATTCTTAACATCATCACATAGATGCATGATCATTGTTTCTTAGTACATTTGCATCGGTTTAGAGGAACTAGCAACACAACAGAAAAAGATATAAAATGTTAATATAAAGAAAAGAAATAAAAGTAGTAATAATAGTAAACAACAACAACAACAAACAAACCAACAAGCAAACAAAAACAAAAAAAACCCTATAGCTCAGATGCAGCTTCATTCAGTATTTTAACATGATTACTTTACAATTAGGTATTATTGTGCTGTCCATTTTTGAGTTTTTGTATCTAGTCCTGTTGCACAGTCTGTATCCCTTCAGCTTCAATTACCCATTGTCTTACCCTGTTTCTAACTCCTGCTGAACTCTGTTACCAATGACATATTTCAAGCTTATTCTCGAATGTCCGTTCACATCAGTGGGACCATACAGTATTTGTCCTTTAGTTTTTGGCTGGATTCACTCAGCATAATATTCTCTAGGTCCATCCATGTTATTACATGGTTCATAAGTTTATCTTGTCTTAAAGCTGCATAATATTCCATCGTATGTATATACCACAGTTTGTTTAGCCACTCTTCTGTTGATGCACATTTTGGCTGTTTCCATCTCTTTGCAATTGTAAATAACGCTGCTATAAACATTGGTGTGCAAATGTCCGTTTGAGTTTTTGCCCTTAATTCCTTTGAGTAGATTCCCAGCAATGGTATTGCTGGGTCGTATGGCAATTCTATATTCAGCTTTTTGAGGAACCGCCAAACTGCCTTCCACAGTGGTTGCACCCTTTGACATTCCCACCAACAGTGGATAAGTGTGCCTCTTTCTCCGCATCCTCTCCAGCACTTGTCATTTTCTGTTTTGTTGATAATGGCCATTCTGGTGGGTGTGAGATGATATCTCATTGTGGTTTTGATTTGCATTTCTCTAATGGCCAGGGACATTGAGCATCTCTTCATGTGCCTCTTGGCCATCCGTATTTCTTCTTCTGGTAGGTGTCTGTTTAAGTCTTTTTCCCATTTTGTAATTGGGTTGGCTGTCTTTTTGTTGTTGAGTTGAACAATCTCTTTATAAATTCTGGATACTAGACCTTTATCTGATATGTCGTTCCCAAAAATTTTCTCCCATTGTGTAGGCTGTCTTTTTACTTTCTTGATGAAGTTCTTTGATGCACAAAAGTGTTTAATTTTGAGGAGTTCCCATTTATTTATTTCCTTCTTCAGTGTTCTTGCTTTAGGTTTAAGGTCCATAAAACCACCTCCAGTTGTAAGATCCATAAGATATCTCCCAACATTTTCCTGTAACTGTTTTATGGTCTTAGACCTAATGTTTAGATCTTTGATCCATTTTGAGTTAACTTTTGTATAGGGTGTGAGAGATGGGTCTTCTTTCATTCTTTTGCATATGGATATCCAGTTCTCTAGGCACCATTTATTGAAGAGACTGTTCTGTCCCAGGTGACTTGGCTTGACTGCCTTATCAAAGATCAAATGTCCATAGATGAGAGGGTCTATATCTGAGCACTCTATTCGATTCCATTGGTCGATATATCTATCTTTATGCCAATACCATGCTGTTTTGACCACTGTGGCTTCATAATATGCCTTAAAGTCAGGCAGCGTGAGACCTCCAGCTTCGTTTTTTTTCCTCAAGATGTTTTTAGCAATTCGGGGCACCCTGCCCTTCCAGATAAATTTGCTTATTGGTTTTTCTATTTCTGAAAAATAAGTTGTTGGGATTTTGATTGGTATTGCATTGAATCTGTAAATCAATTTAGGTAGGATTGACATCTTAACTATATTTAGTCTTCCAATCCATGAACACGGTATGCCCTTCCATCTATTTAGGTCTTCTGTGATTTCTTTTGACAGTTTTTTGTAGTTTCTTTATATAGGTTTTTTGTCTCTTTGGTTAAATTTATTCCTAGGTATTTTATTCTTTTAGTTGCGATTGTAAATGGGATTCGTTTCTTGATTTCCGCCTCAGCTTGTTCATTACTAGTGTATAGAAAAGCTACAGATTTTTGAATGTTGATCTTGTATGTAGGCTGGTTTTAATGGCTTCATATTGTGAAGTCCTGGGGTCTGAATTCCTTGAGAGAGGGATTCCACCTGAGTTGCCTTTCACCCCTCCCATGGGGAAGGTTCAGGCAGGAGACAGCCCTGAAAGCAGCCTGTTTCTGCGTATGCTTGGGGCTGTTGCAGCCTGTGTAATCCTGCCGCTGAATCCAGAGGCAGCCAAGCCTCTGTAGAAACAGCCACAGAAGGCTCCGTTTCATCCCCTTTCCTCTTTTTCAGTTAGCCTAATAGGTGACCTCCACCTTGACCAGGTTCGCCTGAGCTGAGGGCCTAATTTTAGTAGTCAGAATTTGTTTATTAATGCCACTATTGGTGTTTGGTTGGACTCAGTCTCTGCTACTGTTAGAGACTCTTTCCTTTCCCTCCAGGAAGCCGCCTGTGGGGGAGGGCGCCGGGCGTTGGCCGCTGCAGCTTGGGGAACTGCGCGCAGCTTGGGAAACTCACTGTTCCGGAGACTCGCAGCCGGTCCAGCTGGTCCAGACTGGGGTACGCTATGTGTCCGGTCACTGTCGTGGCTCTGGGACCTGTTCTGTACTGTTTCTGGTTATTTAGTAGTTGCTCTGGAGGACGAACTAAAACGCGCGCACATTACTAAGCCGCCATCTTGGCCCCTTCCCAGACATGTTCTTTTAATCCTAATCCAATGTTGTGGGAGCAGACCTATTATAGGATGGGAGCATGTGATTAGGTTGTTTCCATGGAGATGCGACATAGCCAGTTGTGGTTGTGACCTTTTGATTAGATGGAGATGTGACCCTGCCCATTCAAGGTGTATATTAATTAGTTTACCAGAGTCCTTAAAAGAGCCAACACAGGGAAATATTTTAGAGAAAGCTCAGACACACAGGGGATGCTTGGAGAACTGACACAGAAAGTCATTGGAATCAGAAGGTGGAGGCATCACAAGCCAGGTCAAGGGACCAGGAGATGCCAGTCACGTGCCTTTCAATGTGACAGACATCAGTTTTTCTTTGGAGTCAAGGTGTCTTTTTTTGGATCCCTTAGTCTGGACATTTTATGGTCTTAGAATTGTGAACTTGTAACGTAAGAAATCCCCTTTATAAAAGCCTATCCATTTCTGGTATATTGCATTCTGGCAGCTTTAGCAAACAGAAACTCAATAAGCAACAGTCAAATTCAAGCCACCAAACATGTATTGAATTCATCCACACATTGCACTGAATTTATTTATCATTCAATAAACATTCCTGGAGTGTCTGTTATATATCAGATACTGTGATTAGGCCTGGGAGATTCTGCATGAATTCAACAGACACTGTCAAACTCAACAACCTCACATGAGAGACAGCTGTTCATGAAATCCCACAGATAAAAAATTGCCACTGTGACATGATAAAAAGGAAAGGTACTTGATACCTACTACAGCCTCTAATGGTAGATAGATCCAGCTATGGAGGTCAAGAGTTTTTTCCCAAGAGGGGTTGCGTAAGTTAAGCTGGGAAGATATAGTTCTTTAGCTGATGATGCCTGAATTGAGATCCGAAGGATTTTAGAGTATAACTTATATAAAGGGTTGGGAAGAGAGGAAGACATGGGAAAAGCCTTAGTAATGGGGAGGAACATGACGAGGAACAAGAGTGAAAGAAGGGCAGGTGGGTCTGGATGGAATTTTTAGGTAACAACCAAACATGAAGCAAGGCTGGAGAGGCAGGCAGGGCCCCTGCTCTAGTTTGCTAGCTGCTGGAATGCAACACACCAGAAACAGATTGGCTTTTAATAAAAGGGGATTTATTTTGTTAGTTCTTCAGAGGAAAGGCAGCTAACTTTCCACTGAGGTTCTTTCTTACGTGGAAGGCATAGGATGGTCTCTGCTGGCGTTCTCTCCAGGCCTCTGTGTTCTGACAACTTTCTCCGGGGTGACTTCTCTCTGCATCTCCAAAGGCCTGGGCTGAACTGCGAGTGCTGAGATGAGGAATGCCAAGCTGCTTAGGTTGTGCTACATTGCGCTCTCTCATTTAAGCACCAGCCAATTAAGTCAAATGTCATTCATTGCAGCAGACACGCCTCCTAACCGACTGCAGATGTAATTAACAACGGATGAGGTTCACGTACCATTGGCTCATGTCCACAGCAACAGAACTAGGTGCCTTCACCTGGCCAAGTTGACAAATGAACTAACTACCACAGCCCCTAACATCAAGGTCCTCACAGGCCGTGTGAAGGATTCTGATTTATCCTGAGAGTAATGGGAAGCCATGAAAGAGTTCTAAGGAAGATAGACCTTAGATAGTCTCTAAGGGGACTGGATGACATACTCAGAACTGGAATTTAAAAAGATTGCTCTGGAAATAGTATGGGGTTAGGACATAAGGCCGGGAGGGGTGAGAGCCCATGCAGGTGGACCTGATAAAGGACTCTGGCAGCAATCCAGTTAAAAGAACATGGTAGATGAGATTAGGGTGGGCCACATCGAAGACTAGAAGTGGGCCACATCGAAGACATTCAGGAGGTAAACAGACAGCCTGGTGGTTTGGATGGAGAGTTAGGAGGAGGATCGTGTCAAGGACGACCCCAAGCTTTCGGCTATGTGGAAGTGGACGGATGGTGAAACCATTCACTGGGGTTCTAGAAAAAGATCACTTGGGGAGAGAAGACCTTAAGTTCTACTTTGGAATGTTTAGTTTGAGATATTTTTGAAAGAGTGCAGAAGATCTTTCGGTGGGCTGTTGGATATTTGGCTCAGGAGCTCAGAGGAGTGCTGGGGTTGAAGGAGAGAAATTTGCAGATCCTCTCCATAGACAGGGGTATTGAACCCTGGGCCTGGGTAAGATCACTCAGGGAAGAAAGTATGGGGTGAGAGTAGGGGAGAACCCAGGGCCAAGTGTGGGAGGACTGTCCACCCAGCAGAGGAGGCTAAGCCTCTGGAAACAGAGAAGATGGGGCCAGCAGAGCTGGGTCTAGGGGGAGGCAGGTGAGGTGCTGCGGGTGCAAACGTTGAGGAGGCTCACACCCAGGGCCTCACAAATCATTCCTCCAAGCTCCGGAGCCCCCTGGGCAGCAAACCTTGCCCCTTTTAAAGACGTATCAACTGAAACCCTTCTCAAAGAAAAACGGCCACCGAAACCTTTCTCAAAGCAGAACCGTGTCCTGCGGGGAGTGGAGAATAGGTGGACGACCACCTCATCTAGGTCTATCGTTACGTTACAGATTCTGCCATGCCCTCCTCTTTCTTCACTATGCAGACTGAGAAGTTCTCATTGCATGCATCCTCTCTCCTAAAGCAGCATCCATGCCAGCCTCACAAATTTGCTCATTTTATTTTTCCTTTTCTGAGAGAGGCTCCTCACTTCATCTGTCCCAAATAACCTCCTAGTATTTGAATTAGCTTGATAGGTCTCAGTAGCTGAGAAGTCTGTGGTAGGTATAGGCCTCTCTTTTTTCAGGATAGTGAATTCCTGGAAGAGTCTCTTGTATGAATGACCTAATGCCATGCCTGGCACATAGTAAGTGCACAATTGCAGCTTATTAGAAGCCATGGCAGTTAAGCATGTGGGTGCTGGATTCTGACAGACCTGCGTTCAAATCCCAGTTCTGACAGTCACTAGTTAATGACTTTTGGCAAATTACTTAACCTCTCTGAGCCACAGTTACCTCATCTGCAAAGTGAAGACCATTACAAAACCTCATCGAGTTATTGCAAGGACAAAATGAGATAATACAAGGGGTTTAGCACTGTGCCTGGCAGATATTAATCACCTAAGAACTGCAGCAGCAGCTTCTGCTGCTACTTGTTGTGATTACTATTTTCATTGGATTGTGTTGGGTTCTTCTGTTTTTTCCAAGAAACACTTGGATTCCAGGTTGGCAGTCTAATTTTCCCTAGGTCTGTGGGTAAGGAAGGCACTTAAGTCTAGAATAACCCGACTCCTTCCCAAGACTGCATTCTTCTCTGTGCTCCCCAGGTAGCCTGTTTATATCTGTATCACGGTTCCAAGTACACAGCTTTATATTTTACGTGTTCATGTCTGTCCACTTCACTGGTCACTGAGATCCTTGAAGCACCCAGCACCAGCAAAATATCTGGCACATGGTAGGAGCTAAGAAAAAAAAAAAGAATAAAAGGTTTATTGAAAACACAAAGGAATGATAGCTCATGACTTGTGAGCCTGAGCATTGAGACCCAGGCTGCAGCTGTGTAGATACAGCTAAAGCCTAGCTAAATTTGCTGGGCTTGGGGCAAGAGTACAAATGGAAGCCACAAAGCTCATGTACAAATATTTTATACGGAAAGCCACACCACAGCTATCTTCTGCTCTGACCCAGGAGTGAGCTCCAGAGGATAAAGGGGTGGCTGCTGCCTGTGAGCTCAAGAGGCTTCAAGGGTCTGCTGGTGCAGGCAGGGCGGAAGCAGGGCATGGGCCCTGGGTACCTGGCCCCACCGAATCTGGGACGGAAACTGATCTGTCAGACTCCCTAGGAGCCAGGTGCTCCCGAATCTACAACAGAGGAGAGGGAGGGTGAGCAGCTATTGGTCTGTCAGGACCCCCACCTGGGGTGATTTGGGGTATGCGACTTTGAATTAGCAGCATCCGCCTCCACTAGTTTCCCAGGGCAGAGGCCATGCTCTTTCATGCCCTATTCCCACCCTCCCACCCTCTCCTATTCTTAATTCCACATCATCTGGCCTTAGGTGCTCAACTGGGACAGCAAGCCCTTCTCCCCTAACTCCTGTTCACTCAGTTGGTTGTTGGATGTTCAAAAAAAGTTTCTTACCAGGTCAAAAAGGAAAAATATGTCACATTGTGGCACTAGTTGTATGCAGGGCCTCCTAAAGGGCAGGGCCCAAGATGGGGTATTCACTCTGTCTTTCTTCCCTTTTTCTTGAGTACTTCTCAGGGTTAATCCCTGTGCTAGGGGCCAGGCCACAGCACTGAACAACATGAAGTAGTCTGTGTGCTCAGGGAGCTTGCACACTAGCTGGGAAGACAGATACACAAGCAATTGCAACTGCAACGAGTGTTGCAGTTGTGAGGTACAGGGTGAAGTAACCAAAGCAG
This sequence comes from Tamandua tetradactyla, assembly GCF_023851605.1. Taxonomy (NCBI): domain Eukaryota; kingdom Metazoa; phylum Chordata; class Mammalia; order Pilosa; family Myrmecophagidae; genus Tamandua; species Tamandua tetradactyla. The sequence goes on from NC_135339.1 coordinate 54,049,026, forward strand.
GACCAGAGAGGGAAAGTGACTTGCCCCAGGTCACACAGCTGCTGAGAGGCTGAGCTAGGAAGAAAACCCTCCCTGATCCAACTTCTGGATCCCTGCTTGCTCCCCCATCACAACACAGCTCAACCCAGAGCTCTAGGGCTGCCTTGGCTGAAAGCACCGAGTGGCCGCTCCAAGATACTCTTTAGTGAACATATCTTTAAGAACCCAAAAGAGACACCCTTCTTGGGCTGTTTCCATTTCTCTTCTTGGTCAGCCCAAGTGGGAAAACGACCCAGAACACCCTGCTCCTTCAGCAGCTGCCCACCTAACTGCTTCCATGTGGGGGGCTTGAGGAATAAAGGCATTTTGTTGCTAGTTGTAACAAGCAGCCTGGAACAGCTGGCACCGACTCTGCATTTTAGACCGGGACCAGCACTCTGCATTTCAGATCCCTGACACTGGGTTTGCTTATTCCCACTTCTCAGTCCCTGCATGAGTCACTCTGCTCTTGCTCGGAGTGCCTGTGACTCAGCAGCACTCTTGGACACACATGGCTCAGACAGAACTTCACTTTCTCCCTGTTCAGTTCCAGCCCTTGGCTCCCAGAAGGCAGCTGTTTTGAGAGTCCCACGGGGCTGGCGGCAGGCCCTTAGTCTGGACTGTATACCACAAGTCAGGGCACAGGAAGGTCTCTTTTCATCTGGTTTTGGCATCAGGGGTTATAATATGGCAGAAGAGCTATGAGTCGTCTTCCCTCTGGTCGAGGCGACCATGGAGAGAGCCATGCTTTCCTGGGGACCTGGGTGACCTGGTCACATTGGACATGGAGGTGGAAGAGAGGCAAGTGGAGGAATCTGCTCATACCTGGTGATGGCAAACTGCCCAAGGACTCTGGTTACTTGGTCAGCTGGGACTGTCCTTCACATTTTCAAAGAAACACTCCAGGAATTAAGTGTGTGTGTCTGTGTGTGAGTAGTTTATGAGAAAAGTTTCCATGGTGTGTGCTGTGCTCTGAACACCATCCCTCAAGGTGGTGAGGAAGGGGTGCTTCCCTTTCACCAAGCATCAGGGAGGTGGAGCCTCAACAGCACCCCTTCAAAGGCCTGCTATGGGTCACCTGCATTATGGGGGCACACTGCCTGGGGTCAACACCCACAGAGAAATCCAAAGGCAGGAGACTGTGGCTCTCAGCCTGAGGCATCACGCAGGGAGAGGCAGGTGGGCTTCTGCTCTCCGGGTAAGAAACATAGACCTGGTTTTGCCAGTGCGTCAATGTCGCCTGAATCTCTGGGGCCAGGAGAGAGGCCTGCAGTAGGAAAATCAGCTACGAGCTACACAAGATGGAAACCTGCATGAAGGTAAACCTCTACAGGAAGAGGTGGTGGGGTGTACCCCTGGAATAGAAGCAGAGGGTTACAGTAACAGCCCACTGGAATAAGGGCATGTGCTGTGGCAGGGTGAGTGGCAGCTCACCTTGAATGTTTGCAGAGAGGGAGCTTTTAATATCAGCCAGGCCTGGAGAGCTTGGCGTCAGCTTACAACCCATCCTGCGGCACTGTGGATCCCCTTTTTGCCCACCGTGCACAACCAGGAAGGGTAGGAAAAGGGCAGACAATGGCCACCCTCCATTTCTGGAAGGTAGGTGACCCTGTACTATGACCTGGCCAGGAGCGGGGGAAGAAGTGATATCTTGGAGTGAATACTGAAGCGTTGATTTAATCTACTGAACTGGACATTCTAATTTCTGAATTGAGATTGTGTTTTGTGATTTAAAGTGTGCTGAAAAGTCACAAGGCCTTCTGAAATTGCCATCCAGTCATCAAGGGACTGTGTGAGAGACATAAATAAACAGGTGTTTTCATTGCATTTCATGAGTTCTGCTGCCTTGATGTAGTTACATTAGTTTCCAATTTACCATTGAGGAGAAATTATGCAATTTACCCATCCTTTCAGTTAATCAGAGGTGGGATCAAAACTAGAATCCAGGGCTATACTACTCCAATGCCTGTGATAGGATAGGGGATGGGTCAGAACTACAGAGAAAGAGCAAGCAACAAGTGTGGGGGTGGGGGACTACTGAAGAAGTCCTCCCAGAAGAGGGGGCGGGGACTCGCTCTCAGCGGTGGGTAGGAGCTGAGCACGGGAGGTGCTTGGACAAGGCAGCCGGCTCCCAGGCCCTGGATGGGGTGAGTGGGGAAGGCATTTCAGGATGGTCTCTCTCACCTGCTCAAAATCCACCTCCCTTCTACAGCTCCTGCCACCTTTTCTTCCATCCCTTCCTTCCATCCTAAGGAAGCAGGGGGAGTTGGGTGTAGCTGCTCCTCTCCTGGTCTCTGTTGTCTTCCCATCCTCTTGGTCTGAATTTTCCTCCCACCCCTTCTAGATTTTCACCCCTGACCTAATAACTTAGGGTACACTGAATTTAGACATATTGGGGCTGGAGCAGGGGGTGGAATGTGCAAAGAAACCTACCTTTCTCCTTCACCACTTACTTTCATCTTGAGTACCACTGACGATGGTCTGGGACCCTTTTGTTTTTCTTACCTAAACTTCTGAACTAAGCATTTCACCTCTTTCCTTTTTTCTATTCTACCCCCTACCTTTCATAATCTATCCTCCACAAAGCATCCAGAGTGATAATTCAAAAGTATAAATAAGATGATGTCAATCCCTTGCTTTAAATTCCCCAGTGGCTTCCTATTGTGATCAGAATAAAACGCACGTTTTTAAATATGGCCTCAGAGTCTACATGGCCTCTGCTTACTTCTCCTGAGTCCTCTCCCATCCCTCTTGTCCTCGTCATTCCACTATAGCCATGCTGGTTTTCTGCAGTTACTCGACTGCACCGAGCTCTTTATTGCTATTTCTTTCTGAGGACTGCCCTTGCTCCTGCTCTTTGCCTGGCTGGCTCCAGCTCATCTCTCAGGTCTCAATCTAACCATCACCTTTCCAGAAAGGTTTGGACCTCCCATCTTTCTCATAGTATTTATTTTCTTCAGAACCCTGACCACTCGTTATGTATTTATCGTCTTTGTTTAATATCTGTTACTCCCAATGACCCACCCCCATCCTAGAAAGGTGACACTGGGGTAAAGGTGGAATCTGAGTAGCTCACTGCCACATTCCCAGAGCCTAGCACAGAGCCTGGTACCTAGTGGGTGCTCAAAAATATGTGCTGACCGTGTGAAAGAAGTACATGGTGTCTTCTTAGGCACACCCTGGCCTCCAAGTGTTTATCCTCTATGCTCTCTGTCCTGGAGTGGGCAGGTAGGCCTGAGAGCAGTCTCCTCCAGAGGTCTCAGGCCCCAGACCCAAAAGCCAGCACCCCAGAGAACAGGACCACCCTTAGAATCAGTGAAGATCTAAATACACCCCTGGTGATTGTTTGCAAGTTATTTAGCTTTGCTTTCACATCATTAAGATTGGGCTATACCCGCTTATAGATCTGTTCAGGTGATTACATGGGAGTAGAGGGGAGGGGGAGACATTGGTAAAGTACCTGCTATGTGCCGGGTCCTGTGCTAGGTGCTTTATTATTAACACATTCAGTGGGGACACGTTTTAGGGGCTACCATGCTATTGGAATAGTTCTAGTGAGGCATGACTTGATTTACTTGGCAGCATTTTAGCTCTAAAGCAAGTCAAAGACAGGACATTAATGTAACTAAGATCGGCAGACAATAAGATACGAGATTGAAATAGCTGTGCTGTCCTTTACTGTTTCCTCTAATATTGCTCTGAGTATTTAATCTGGCATTTAGTTCCTCCACAAACCTATGGGATAAGTATTATAAATCCTGCTTTACCCATGGGGAAACTGAAGCTCAGTGAGGTGAATTAATTGCTCAGTTATACAATACACTGACTCTATGTTTGAATCCAGATCTGTTGGATGCCATTTGGTTTTCTTACCCTTTGAGAGAGGCTACTGTGCTGGTCCTGGACCTCATCAGGAAGAGTCTAGCTGGAGGGTGGTGGCATCTATTGAAGGATACGTTTGGTTACTTCTCAGAGGTGCTCTCTGCTGTTCCATTCTTCTACTCTGTGTAACATGAGAAGTGAAAGGAAATCTGGTCTGTGGAGGGAAGTAGGAGCATAGCAGGAGGGCTGCCTGGGGTAAGGCAGAGGGAGACCAAAAGGAAAGAAGGATTGGACCTGGAAGAGAAGGAAAACAGGGACAAAGAATCAGAGAATGAGGTAAAGATAAAGTATTCAGTGTACATGAAATGACAGAAAGGAATGGGCAACAGAGATAAGGAGAAAAAAGCAGGGGAAAAAATGGATGAGGAAAGGAAGGGAGAATGTTAGCAGTGGTTGAGAATAGAGAGTGGGTAAAGAAAAGAGACACGGGAATAGAAAAGTAATGTTTAAGCGCAAGGCAGAGAAGAAAAAGGGGAGAAAACTCAAGAGGGAAAATAAAACGCAAGAAGAAAGGAGATGATGACAAAGCTGGAAAATACACATACACACAGAGGAAATAGTAGAGAGAAAAGAAGAATGGCTCCTGTTTCTTTTTTAAGAGTCAGGACGGATTTGCACTGCCTTATCCACCCTATTTTGCTTCTACCTCCTTCCCCTGGCAACCACTGCCAAGTTGTGAGCTGGCCATCTAGAGCTGGGGGTGGAGGAGGGCACGCGCTGCCCTGGGTGGTAAGCTGTTTGGCCTTCTTGGATCTGTGTGCCAAGCCATGTCCAGGATGAACGCACTGACTTTGCTCCCAATATATCTCAGGACCTGAGGGCTTGCTTGAGATAATTTGGGGGGGGGGGGGGAGAAAAGGGAGGGAGAGAAAAGGAGAAAAGAGAGGGAAAAGGAGAGGCCTGCTGCGAACTCCTAAGACACCCCCATGTGAGCAATGACTGGGAGAAGATCACTGGGGAAACACGACTACTGTGCCAGAGCCAAGGCTCTGAATGGGATGCATTTACTTCTTCACCCATTTATACAAGTATTTACTGGTGTTACATGATGCCGGGGATGGGGTAGGAAAAGAATGACAGTTTCTACCCTCATAGAGTTTAAGGGCCAATAGTGAAGAGGAAAGCTCGTTTGAAAGGTGAACTAAGTAGTGCCCCTGAAAGCTTGTAAATCTGATGATTTATCACTCACCATCTTGTTTACCTTGGTAGATATTGCCTCATGCAATCTGCTCCCTTTCTTAAAGGTGCTATTTGCCCCTGGACCAGGGGTTCTACTCGCACCCTTGGTTTCAAGCACGTCCACAGACTAATGATCATGCAAGCCAATCCTTAGCTTGTCACCTCATTTGTGTCTCACCAAAGCGGTGTGACTAAGGACTTGCTCCAACGGCTCACACTTTCTGAAAGGGCTTACTCTGTGAGAGAAATTGCTGTCAACCCAAAGGAGTGAATCTTTAGTATTGGAACTTCAGTTAACAGAAGCAGGCAGTCTATTTCTTAAGTGGAGAAATGCCCACCTGGCATTTTGAACCTTTCAAATACCATACAAAAGTCCTGAAGGTAAGAGATGGCACCAGTATGGGTAAAGGAGACTTGGGAGAAATTGCAGAAGGCCTTTGTCAGCATCCCTCAATGGCCTTCTGAAATCTGGTTTCTTTCACTAAGGTTTTACTGGTGCCAGTTACTTTACAAATGTATGTATGAGAGTGGGAATACTACTGTGACTGCCAACATCCCTCTCAAAGCTCAAAATTTAACAGGAGGACAAGTATACGTCAGTTACTGTGGTTGCCATATAAGAGCTAAGTATTTTACAGAAGAGGGAGAAAGTTTGGATAAGCTGCGTAAGGTGAAGGGATCTGAACTGAGCTTTGTAGAATAAGCAAGGCTTTGTGAGGACGAGCAAGGCTTTGACGGGAGCTGGTGGTGATGACTCTGGTGAAGCTACTGCTCCTTTCTGGGCATGATTCTCCATTCGACAGTTAGGGTAGCAATCCTTGCATCCCGAATCCCATGACAGGAGTTTGGGTGTCAAATAGGACTCCAGATGGCTTCCAGAAAATACTGTCCTGCAAATTGTCTGGCTACATAAAAAGCAGAGTCTGGCACTACAGATTTTCAGTTCTAGGTGGAATGTAATACTCCTCTCTACCTGCTGAGTTCTGACCAATGACATGTGCTGAATGAAGGTAACATGTGGTACTTTGTCAGCATTTTCCATACACAATCCTTAACAATCTTCCCAATTCTGCAGCAGCTGTGAAGAGGGTGAAGCTAAAAGATGGAAGGAAGCAAATCCTGTTCAGAGGAAAAACTGCTTTTCATATCTCACTAAACAATTTGGGTTTCCAAACACCTCCATGATACCACTAGCATAGGTCAAAGTTTTAGGAATCAAAGTAACAATGGGGCAGACATAGGGGTTTCGCACTCTTCTTCCTCCTTAGGCTAAAAGCATCCTTAGTCTTGCTTTTAGCCTAAATAGAATTCCTGAGGCAAAAGTGTACATGGAAGGTTTTAATAAAACAAAGTTATCTAATCAGCTGAAAGAAGCAGTTTTTCTTGTAATCTATTTGGCCTTTCTGTGATTCTCAATTACTTTCAAAAGGTTCTTTGGATTTGGTTCATCTAATGAAATAAATTCTTCTAAAGCACATGTGCGTGTGTGTATACATGTTAAGTATTACTTGAGGGGCAGTCTGACATCTTAAAACTAAACAGCTGAAGAATCTTTAGAAAATATTTGTCATCTAAAATACTCAAATTTCAATAAAATTTGTTACAGGTATAGTATTTAAAGGAGACATTTGAAGGGTTGTTACAATCTACAACTACTAATATTAAAGATGACAAACAACAATAAATTATGCAATCAAATTTTTAATAACAAAGATCTATTTTTTTAACATGGTCAAATATACTTGGCTAAGTTCAGATTTAGGAAAAAAAATGCATCTAGCCCAACAGTACAACCATACAGCTTTGTACAGAACATTCCATAGATCAACAGAAAATACATTTGAGCACAAAAATAAAAAATATTTAAAGAGAATCTCTAAGCAGCATTTTATTTCTGCAAAACAGACATATATCTTATACTGATTAAATATCTACAAGTGCTTTTCCTTTACAAAAATACATATATTCTTAATAGACTAAGTCATTAACAATGACCTGGTAATTCTTTCACTTCAATTTGAATGATTTATAAGCTAAATCTTACAACCACAAAAAGGTTTTTATCTGTATTAAGATGTTACCACTTTTGACAAAAAGCTTAAAATATTTTATATTTTAAAAGAAAATTAGCAACATAACTTTACGATATATTCTATGATACTTGTATTTATTTTGAGGGCTACTATATTAAAAACTGATGATCACTGTTGTGTTGACCAGATGCAGGAAAGCAGCAGAACACTGGTACTCTCCCCCCACAAGCTCTTGTCTTGGACCACAGCTTCATAAGGACACTTAGGCCCCCACCCCCATTCTAAAAAATACAAAAGAAAACCGACCCCAAACAATTTTAGGCTGATCCCATTATGTTTTTAACGTATAGAACTCCTGCTTCGGTGGACTGATGATGCGATATGTGTGAATAAATAATTTAATCTGTTTACTATCTCTCTACTACCCAGACATATTTCATCTTCATCTATACTAGATTAGTTTCTTACTCCATGAAGCTCTATAAAGAAGGAAGAAAACTAGACAGACCCTGTATTTAACAATATCTGTTTTCACTTGATCCTAGATTTAAAGATGATTAAAATGAAAAAGCATTTCTGAGAAATCAGTCTGTTTTGAATCTTAGAAAAAGGGGCATAACAAGCAGACAGACACATTTTATGAGCATTTAAAATAATAATAATTTAAAGTTTAATTTTATAACTTTCTGAAAAGGAAGTGCTCAGTTGTTTTAATAGTCTATTTGAAAATACAGTAAGTCCAGCAAGTAAACACAACTATTTGTGAAAACTACATTACACCAGGTAGAGAACCACTTTTAAATTGTTGGGAAAATGCCATTGATTTAAGAAAAACAAAATTATAAAAACCCTGTAACGCTTATTTAATTACATTTCTATGAACTTTCAATATGATATCTTCTACTGAACAAAGTATATCAAGTAAATCCAGAAATAGTAGGTAATTTTGTGCTTTGAAAGGATTTGAGTCTGCAATGTATTTAATATTTTTCAACATTTTATAAACCAGATCTAGCAGACATTTTTATATTCCTTAGAGCTCCTCAAATTATTGGGATATATATATCTTAAAATGAAAAGAGCATTTCAATAGCATTCCAAGCATTGCAGTTACAATTATGGCAAACATTAATTTCTGAAATTCCTACAATCAACATCTTACTGGTATTAAGCTTAATCTACTAGAACATTCATTATGATAAACCAGAGCATGGAATAAGATGTGCATCCTTATTTTTATCCTATTCAAGAAGGTTTACCTAGGGGGCTTTCAGAATGATTTCATAAATGAGCTTCTCCCTTTAAGGTGGCCCAAAGCATGGACTTCCAAGGAGAACGGTCTAAGGAGAGTTTACAACTCCCTCTTAATGTATATACTGCTCTTGGTTTGTGACCCATTTTGCCAAATTTTAACAATAAAGCAATTTCTGAGAAACAAGACAGAGTTGTTTATTAAGGAAAAAATCAAAACCCTGACCCTTATAAAATTTTTGCTTTTGAATACAGAAAAAGCACTTGCGTAAGTCCAATAGAACATGCTATTTTTTTATAAAAGTAAGCATATCAACATTTTTACCAAAGTGTTTCTTTAATAAGATTTTTCAGATCACTAAGACCCCAGGAACTAAATAAATACCATTTTATTTTATACTGCCTCCAGAGAATAAAATGCTTCTCAAATTAAAATCTAAAATCTCAAATTTCAGTTTTCTTTTCAAAATATAAATTTCTCTGGCTTATTATCTAAGAGGAGGTTATTTGTTAAGTTTCTCTTTCTCATCGTCAGGCTTCCTAATATCTGTCTCATGGTGCTGAAATACACTGAACATATGTGAAAGGAAGTATGCTCTGATTATTGCAAGAAAACTGCATTTGACTGATCTTACCAAGAAAATTAAGTTAGAGCCTTTTTGGTGAATATTTTAGCAATCAATCAAGGTTATTGCTTAACTATATAAAATTAAATTGCAATCTAAAAATTTCCAACCCCCTGTTAAAATTGTTCTTCCAACATGGTTAATAATGAACAGTAAAGTGTCTTTGGCGATATCTATTTATTTTTATGTAAGTCTTTCAAAAAGAGATTACTGTAACTTATGAGTGCCTATTTAGGTATGAAACCATACAAAAGAGACAGGTACAGAAAACTCAATTTCTGCAGTAAATCTAAAACAAAAATGCACTTTAGCAATGAGGCACTTTCTCTTAAATATTTTCAATAAAGCTAAACAGTTCACAATATTAACAACACACCTAGCTTTTTCTCAAAGATTCCGTTTAAATTTAGGTTACATTTTAATGTATATAGTTGAGCATACTCATTACATTTATAAAATGTGGAACATTAGTATGGGATAGATTTTCAATGAATAATAACACTTTTTAAAAAGTAGTTAAAAGACATTACCCTAGTTATTGCACCCAGACTGAATGACTGAATATTACCTCATCAATAAACTTTTCAGTTTATTTTTTTAACTTCTAAAACGTTTCTTGTTAAATCTAAAGAAAAGGCCATATTCTGATTTTCCTATTAACTGATGTGATTATTTCAATTAAAGTGATGTCTATTAACCATATGCATTCATTGTCCAAGGTTCCTTGACTCTTTTACAACTATGATTTCTAAGGCAGATAAAAACTGATTACGGAACTTTTTACAGAGTCAAGTTCTTTCAGTTTATTGCTTAAGAAACAACAGGTTAAAGGAAAAGTTTAATTTTTTCTCTGATTTTAAAGACTCAGATGATTATTCCTGTAGGTTATTTATATAGTATGTCTTATCAGCACCCTAAATATATAAAGCTAACCACAAAAGTTGCCTGTACATACCTTTCCTATACCTGGTTTCTTGCAAATTCTAAAACCTGACTTAGGGGATAAGTAACTACTGAGGAATTAGAATATAAATAGACAAAAAAGAAGTCCATACTTGGAAAGTCATAGTTGAATATACCAAAGAGGTCAGTCAAAGCAGTTCTGTACTGAATCACTCAGGACCAATATATATTGTGTACCCTTCCCCAAATGACAACTAATGTTCTTTATGGTTTCCACGCGTTTTGGCACATATTCCATTGCATTGCAATAAAAATATTAACACATTAGCAATAAATAAGGAATTTTATATAAAAGTGTTCTCAATTCCATAATTGTTTCCTATATATTTCCTTGGTAAATAATGAAACTAAGTATGCTCAGACAACTGGCCAATTTTAAAGAAGCCATATATATAAAACTCATTTAAGGCCACATGTTTTTGGCTGGGAATTAAAAAACATCTAAGTCTTATTTGTGGTTTTTAAAATGCACTCATTCATTTTGAGTTAAATTAACTTCATATGTAAAACACCATTTTAATCACTGACCTAGATGTATGAATTTATAATAAATTTTCTCATTTCTTAGGGATATCAGGGAACAGTTTCACAGCATAGACAATAATTTCTGTAGCTGGATAGTAAATTCAGCTTTTGGTTAAGAGAGGAGGTCTGTTCTAATAACCAGTCAAATTAAAGAAAATTTACTTTTAAATTTTGCTTGGGAGTCCTTCCAAGAACAAATACGATCTGACTAAAATGAAGTTAAGAAAGTAGTGCCATAACCTTTTTCACAAAAGTCAGAACAACAACAGCTACAACAGAAAACTTTAAAATAGACATTTTGAGTTGAACAAAGGAAATTATGAAAAGATAGTTATTATGAAGTTTCAGCCTTTTATACTGTGAAATGCATTAAGATTTTAGCTGTATTTTCTGTTTTTTAGAGCTGTTCAATGTTTTATTTCTAAGAACTATTTTGAGATTCAGAAGGCATTATGTTGTGATGCATTTTACTGGAAATTGTAATGTATCTATACTGTGTATACAGTTAAAAAAACAAAACTACTTGTGTAACACACACGTTGTGTCAGATTTCTAAAACATATATTCTTCCTAACTTCCAAGATTTTTTCCTAAGTTTTAGAGGCTAACTTGTTTATTTCAGAGCAACTGATAAAACAATTTCCAAAGAAGTTATTTTAAAACAGTTGCAAACTTTAAAAGGTTTAGAATAAAGTTCTCTATAATTTAAGGTAACAAGACTTTCGTTGACTTGCAAACTAATCTCAAAATGAATGGAAGACTTAACAAAATGGCAAAAATCAAGGACATTATCACAGCTCTGACCTTAATGAACTCGTATATAAACAACAATAATCCCATTTCCCCCTGATTACTACAGGATCTAAAATGAAATGTCCTCAAACCATTGATTTTGGTTAGTATATTCATCTACTATACTGCACGTACTCGATTTTATGCATTTGGTTTGGAAATGTGATAGTTAACTAACAATTTTAATCCACATCTGCTTTGAGACTTGAAATCCGTAAAAAAGCTAATGCTACCTGCTCTAAAAATCCTAATATTTAAAATCATCATAACCCTCTGCATGCCACAATGACACACACCTAAGGCCAACTTAAAAAGAAAAACAACAGACTTATTAAATGAGAACAGCAACATAATGATACATACATAAAATGAGCTATACAATGAATTTTCATGAAGCAGCACCCACTTGTCATAAGGCATTATGAAAGAAGATTAATCTTTCTTACACATTAATCTTACCAGCAGTAAATATGATCAGCTGCCAACTGTTTGAATGGTTGTGAATTTTACTTCAATTCTCCAAGAAGTCACATACAATTTCAGTCTGGAGGGCTAACAGGCCTTCCTTGTGCAATTGGTAGACTAGACAGACAACTTAAAATGTCTATACGTATGATGTACTCTAATGTTAAAGAATAATTGGAATTCTTAGTAAAAGGACTTGCACACTCAAGAGTGAACTATTTTGTACACAAAAAGCTTACCAAGAACAAGACTGTGGCTCAAAAATCACTTTTCTAAATATATTTCCCATACAAAATAATTTCAAGATATAATTATTAATTTCTTGTACAGTACTCTAAACAAGAATTGATAAAATTTAAGTATGTGAAAACTGCAACACCACAAAGATTGAGCCATTTTACTAGTGTAATAAAACATTAGAACAATCTTGGAACAGGCAAGCAAAATATTCAGAAGGCTGAATCATGGCTGTGCAACTAACTGATTTCAGCTAAGACTTGCACACTGTGAGACAGCACAAATGCAGACAGGTCAGTAGCAGAATGGCACTTGGTTTGTTCTGAATAGAAACAACATAGATGCAACTGACAATTTAGAGACAGACAATGGCCTTATTTGCATGCTGAAAATCTGGTTGTGTCCCTCTAGTCAACACATCGTTCATTGTGCAATCTGTCGATGAGTAAACAAATAGTGCAGGATTCATCTCAGTGGGATCTAGGCCCCTTGGTCTAACCGAAATCAATTCTTGGTCGGTACTGCAATACCATGGGATATGACTATAAAATAAAAACAGATGACAGATAAGACTGTGTGGATTCAAAAAAACAATACAGTCAATATAAGCAAGATTTTAAGAATTTAGGGTTATAATTTACAATATTTCCTGGTACTAGTGATTAAGACTGTACTTACCATTAAAACTTTTTTTGGGGGGGGAGGGGGAAGGGACTGTCATTATTTTTCTAGAATTGGTCAAATTTTCTGTAATATGCAGCAGAGGTTAAACTCAAGGGCTTGCAGATGTCATCCAGGTCCCAAATACAAATTCTTCTAGAGCAATTCTTAGAGAGAGACAGGGTCTGTGGAATACTGACAACTACAGGCCCTGCTTAAGAGACTGAACTATTAACACTGCCTGGGTCAAATAAGACCTGTCCACAGGCTGGATTCCATCAGAGCTGCTGCTGGTGAGAGCTGACTGAGCTACAAATTATCAAAGAAATCTCCTATTAACAATCTATGAAATAGAGGTAGTTTTTACAAACCACATTTTATAAAGTTTGACACTTTCTTTTTAGCATTTAAAATTTATCTTAACTGTCTTTTTAAAATGTTGAAAAACAAGTGGATTGTTGTTAAATGAAACATTTAGGTAATGGTCCTTTAATAGTTTGCTGGTACTAACTATTAAATATTCAAATCTGACTATTACATGCTGTAACTGGAGGATTTAAATTACCCTTCACATTGCTCTGACAATATAAAAAAGCATCCTCCACCTGGTTGCCTTACAGTGATAGACAGAAAACCACTTCCTGCTGGCTAAAAGGCTACCTGTGCATCTGTGTTTACCTTCTACTTTACCATATCATATAGACCAATACATCACTAAGTCAGAAAGGATCTGGAAAACTGATAGTTTTCCTCTTCAGAGTCCCCTTTTTAAAATGAAATTTTGAGGAATTACTTTTATTGTGTTAAAAAAGGACCTGAGATAGACATCGATGAAGGACTCCCCTTCATCTTAAGTGTGGTAAATGAAAAAAAGAAGAGTCCAGAGAACTGCATATTCTTTCATATAGATGAAAGGGATAGATTGAAATTCTACAATCCTGAAAATGACCACTTCAGTCCTTGTCATAGCTTATGTTACATACTGAGAGACTCAATTCAGTGCTGGTGTCTCTTCTACCACTTAGCTCAGGATGGGACTCAAAGTAGGGAAGAATGCCCTACGTTTTACTCTCCCAAATGAAGGAGTAAGGCAAGCACTCAAGCTTTCTAAGGGCTGGATTAAATAAATCTTGGACATTCTCTTGGGACTTACACAGTCCAAAACTATTTTGATTTTAATTTTGGTTGTTTTTATTTTAAGCTTTATTCTGTTTCCTCTGAATCAGATTATATGTAAGGAGGACGAAGAAATCTGCATTTCATGAAGCTCCCTGGGTGTTTCTGAAGCTCAGCCAGATTTGGTGTCACCTAACCTAGACATCTTACCTTTAATAACTAACTCCCATTCTACTCCATCCCAATGCCCAGCTTGTCCTTCATTACGACAATCTAGTTTGGTTTTCCATTGCTGACAGTTGTATCTGCACACTTTTTGCAAATACTAAGTCACGTGTTTTAGAGAACCTTCATAACACATAGATGTTTCCATTACCAATTCTATGAGGAACGATGTGAAGGAGGGTTATAAAAATGGCTTAGTTGGCGTTACCAGATATGTTGGAATTTTCTCAGTTTTGGGCTGAAAAATGCACCCCCATCCCCCAAGTAACCATTTGTGCTTCTTTGCTCTGTTACAACATATGAAGTTTAATAATTTTATGGAAATTTGTTACAATACTGAAAGTTAAGATATACTTCACATGTTGTTTATGTGTCTACTTTCTGAAATGAAATGGCACCTTACTACCTCTTGTGACTGTACTGCCCATGATCTACAGACACTTCATAGTTACTAGCTCTCAGCCTCATCACGTAACTAAAAAAGAGATTAGATATTTCCAAAGTATACATTTCAAATGTGGTAATTTTAGAAAATAAAATTATGATCAATTATTTATTATAAAAATAATTTATCTTTACTGTAGACTTGGAAAATATAAGAAAATACTAAGAAAAAAATCATTTAAATACCATCATCCAAAGATAATCACCTTAATCCTTTAATCTTTTCATCCATGGGTACAATTTTCAAAATTGGAACTACCAAAACACGTATTGTTTGGCAAATGATTTTATCCAATTAAAAATTTCATAAACATAGTTTCACATCATTAAATAAGGTTCTGTGATAATTTTTAATGGCTGCATATTATGCTATTATAGAAATGAGCCATAAGTTATCAACAAATTTCTTTTTTGAGCTTATTCCAATTTTGAATTGTTCCAATTTTTTTGTTTTGTAAATTAATCTTGGCCCAATGAACTTATTCCCCGCCCCCCACCCCACCCAGGGACAAGTTTCTAGAAGTGGAACTGCTGGTTCAAACAGCAAACACATTTTAAAAACCTTTTTGATAAATACTGTCATACTGGTCTTCAATAAAGTTGTTTCATTTTTACATTTGCAAAAGAAATATGAATGACCATTCCTCCAGATTCTTTTTAATGATGAGAACAATCTTTTTTCCCCTTCTTAATCTGGCAATTTAATAAGCATAAAATAATATTTTTTTCATTTCTTTGATTTCTAATGGAGTTTGTCATTTTTATATGCTTATTAACCAACTTTGTTTCCTTCTTTTGTGACTTGCCTGATCATGTCCTTTGCTCATTTTTCTATGGAAAGTTGGACTTTTCCTTATAGATATGTATGAATTACTTATGCATTAAGGACACTAAACTTCTCTAATATATTACAAATATTTCCTTAATTATGGTTTTTTTATCATGTACTTTTCAATATTAAACAGTTAATTTATCTTTTTTTAAATGTTGGCTCACATGACTTTTTTATTGTGAAATATAGCATATATACAAAAAACATTAAATTTCAAAGTACATTGTAACAAACAGTTGTAGAACAGATTTCAGAGTGTGGTATGGGTTACAGCTCCACAATTTAAAATTTTTTCCTTTTAGCTGCTCCAAGACACTGTAGACTAAAAATTATAATGATTCAGCAGTCATATTCATTTGTTAAATTCTATCTTCTCTGTTACAACTCCTCCTTCTCCTTTGATCTTTCTTCCAGCCTTCAGGGGTATTTGGACTATGCCCACTCTAACTTTTTCATCTTGAAAAGGGCTGTCAATACTATGGGATAGGGGGATGGAACCCCCTGGACTTCTGGACTAATCCAGCCCAGGAACCCATTCTGGAGGTTGTAAGTTTCTGGAAAGTAATTTTAGTGCACTGAACTTTTGTAGAATCTCAGATAGGGCCCTAGGTGTTCTTTAGGGTTGACAGGAATGGTTTTGATTGGCTTTGGCAAACCATGGTAAATAGCAATATCTAGCTGAAGCTTGTGTTAAGAGTAGCCTCCACAACAGCCTCTTGACTGTATTTGAACTCTCTTGGCCACTAATACCTTATTTTGTTACAACTTTTTTCCCCTATTTGTCAGGCAGGCATTGTTGATCCCACAGTGCCAGGTCCTGGCTCATTCCTGGGAGTCATACCCCACGTTGCCAGGGAGATTTTCAACCCTGGATGTCATGTCCCACATAGTGGGGAGGGTAATGATTTCACTTACAGAACTGGGATTAGAGAGAGTAAGGCCACATCTGAGCAACAAAAGAAGTCCTCCAGGAGTAACTCTAAGACATAACTATAGGTAGGCTTAGCTTCTCCACCATATAAGTAAGCTTCACAAGAGCAAGCCTCAAGACCAAGGGCTTGGCTTACTGACTTGGGAATCCCTAAGGTTTAAGATGGTATCAAGGGTTTTCCTGGTGGTAAACTTAATAGTTTCATATTTTTTTCCACCTGTTCCACAAGGGACTTTGCCAATACTTTTTCTATCTGCTCAACATACTCTGGGATAACTTGTCTTTTTTTATTCCTTTACAGGTACAACAAGAAGGGTCATCTCCCTCTCTGCCATCAGATATTCAAGTATATTTTCTTCTAGATCTTTCACAGTATTATTCTTTCTATTTGCTGCTTTAATTCATAAGAAATTTATACTGGTGTATAATGTGAAGTATGGATTGAATCTTCCCTTTCTCCCCATGGTCTCAGTTTACTTAACTGCAAACAAGCCCACATGATCTGTACTCTGCCCCAACACTTACGGTTCTGCTTCAACTACTGCCAACCACCACCTTTGGTACTGTCTTTGCTCCAGCTCTGCAGCCGTCCTTGCAGTTCTCTAATACAGCAGACATACGAGCTCCTCAGGGCTTTTGAATTAGGTCCTCCTGGTCTGGAGTGTTCTACCCTAGATATTCACATGGCTATCTTTCTCACTTTCCTTTGATCAAAAATCACCGTCTCAAAGAGACCTTCCTTTGGCTATATTCTCTAAATTATTCTATTTACCTGCTTTATTTTTGCTTCTAACATACGAGAAATTTACTTATTTATATTTTGTCTGCTACTTTCTCTTGTGTGTGAGCTTCACAAGGAAGGGATTTTTGTTCATTTTTTACTTCTGTATCCCCAGGGTCTAGGAGAGCCAGCACATAGTAAGTGCTCAACAGGTAATGTGACTGACCAGAAGCACCTGTTTATATTTTCTGATGACCTTTAGAATGACTGGTTTTGTCAATTTAAACAAAAATCTGTTACAACTTCATATGGAATTGCATTAAACTCCACAATTTAATTTTAGGAAGAACCAACATCTTTGTAATATTTAATGTGCTAGTTATATATTCCGTTTGTGTGAAATGTTATTTTGATTATATATGAGAAGGCCTTTGTTCTTAAGAAATAAATGCTGAAGTATTTAGTGGTCCACTATCCAGACACCTGCAATTAACTTTCAAATGGTTCCACAAAAAAACCCAACAGAAACATATATAGAGATTAATAAGACATGGAGAAGAGGAAAGTGAGAGAAGGGAAAAAGAGGACAGAAAATGTGGCAAAACGTTAACTTGTGAATCTAGATAATAGTAAAGGATATTCTTTTGTATTACTATTTTCACTTTGAAAATTTAAAAGAAAAGTAGATAGGAAAAATCAAGATTTAACATTGAATTTTCCATCAAATGTCATTTCAGCACCTCCTGATTTTTGACTTAGTGTGTATGCATATAAAATAGATACTAATATGTATCTCAACCCTCCAATATAAAGCCATTCTTGCATTTCTGATAAATCCTATCTTGTCTTGGTTTATTATTCTTTTAGTGTATTTCTAGAATCAATCTGCTAGTCGTGTTGGGTTGAAAGGATTTACGTTCCCTAGAAAAGCCATGTTTTAATCCTAATCAATCTTGGGAGAGCAATGTTTTTTTCTAATCCCTTTTCAGTACTGTAGGGTGGAAACTTGATTAGGTTATCTGCATGGAGATGTGACTCGATCAATTGTGGGTATTAACCTTGGTTAGACAGAGACATGCCTCCACCCATTGTAGGTGAGTTTTGTTTAGTTTACTGGAATGCCATAAAAGAGGAGACATTCGGGAGAGAATGCCCTTTCGAGAATGAGGAGAGAGCTGCATAGCCAGGACAGAAGGACGAGAGAACCACAGAGTCCACCAGCCAGTGACCTTTGGAGATGAAGAAGGGAAACGTCTCCCAGGGAGCTTCATGAAGCAAGAGGCCTGGAGATGAAGCTAGCAGATGCTGTGTTTGCCATGGCCCTTCCATTTGAGAGAGAAATCCTGAACTTCATTGGCATTCTTGAATCAAGGTATCTTTTCCTGGATGCCTTAGATTGGACAGTTCTATAGATTTGCTTTAATTGGGACACTTTCATGGCCTTAGAAAAACTGTGAACTAGTAACTTATTAAAGTCCCCTTTTTAAAAAAGCCACTCCATTTCTGGTATACTGCATTCTAGCAGCTAGCAAACTAGAACGCTAATATTTTATCATCTTTGTATTTATATTCAAAATGAGATTTGGTACTAAGTTTTCTTATTGGGGGTTCTCTATCAATTTTTGTTATTATGATTATGTTAACTTTGTAAAATGGCTTTGGAAGAATTCCAATTTCTTTTGAATGATTTAGAACAATTTATGTAGCATGGGAATAATTTATTCCTTGAAAAATTCAGAGAATGTGACCATAAAACCATGTAGACATCCTTTGTGGAAGTAATTCTTTAATCAGTTTTTCTATGTTCTTTATGTAAGTTTTCTTTCTTCTTGGGTCAAATTTGGCCTGATGACATTTTCCTAGAAAATTATCCATTTCAGGAAATTTTAAAATTTAATAGTAGAAAGCTATATATAATATTTTTATAATAAAAATGACAATTTTTCCTTGGAATTTTCTAACTGATTTTGAATAGATGCATCCTATTAACTACAAGTTCAATTTTCTTACAGGATCATAATCCATAATGAGAGTTTAACAACGTTATTATTCAAAAGGAAACAGACATCAGGAAAAAAGCAAAAAGCCATGTATTAGTTACACATACATGACAAGGGTATCGCTACAATTTGCCAATTCTCAATCAGCTATGAAGCTAAAAGCAGCTGAAACATCTACAAACTTCAGGTATCTACAAATCTCATCAGTTCAGTTAAATTATTTGCTTTCACCTAACCCTTAGCTGCATAGCATATAGAGGATTTTTATTTCCCTTAAATGATTTTCTCTTGGTCTTTACAGATATTCAATTTGATTATTTAAAAACCATGACTTAGTGCATATTATAGCACATATTTTAACGAAAGCATGAGGATTTCCATATCAAAGTGCTGACAAAGAGTGAGGAAATTCTAGCTAAACTTCTAATTAAACATTTTTGATTAGTGATTTGGGTTGGTTCTTTTTAAAAAAGGTAACATATATTCATTTGTTCCTAACTTAAAATAAAACCCTTAAAACTGCAACAGAAGAAGTGAGTTTGCTGGCTAAATTTATTATATAATTATAATTCTTGCTTGGTTCCAAGGAAACACAGAGGAAGAATACCTTAATTTCTGGGATAAAGGAACAAGAGAGATTTTAAAGAAACGCTACGATTATTCCACGGGATTAAGGGTGATCTATCTCTGTATCCAACAGTAATCCTTACTCTACTATACATAGTCTCTTCTGTTTTCCAAATTTTTAAAACATATTTGAGTTAGATCAGCTTTCCTCAGGTCTATGTCCACATTTTCCTGATGCATTATTAAATTAGCTCACAATGATTTCATTACTAAAAGAGGTAAATACAAGTAAAATGCTAAGGGGCAGGACCCGGTAAGCAAGCTCAAAATTACCATTAGCTGTTGTTCTTATTTAAATAATCTGGCATTTTATCTGTCACTTGTGGGTGAATGATTCATTAAAAAAGTTATAAAAACACTAATACAAAGGTGGTAACATCCCAATCCAATATGGAGCAGAGATTTTCCAAGGGCTTACGTTAGTAATTATTAAAAATTCCTGACTGAAACAATGGCCTTAACAATTATAATTTCATTTTTCCTCCAGTTAAATTGAACCAATAATTCAGAAGAACTAAAATAATGGGAACCTTTGGGGATTTAAGTTGAAAAGATGGTGTTTTGTAGCTCAAATAAATAATTTACAAAGTTACACGTCTTAGAAACTGAATTTGAGACAAAAGCAATCACCGTAGGGACATGACTACGGTCGTATGCACAGTCGTGAGTGCCTCTTACCTGATACAAAGGGCCATCCTGACAGCAGACTTGCGAAGCTGAGCAGTTCAGACACCGAAACTGCGAAGGAGATGAACTCATCAGATAAGAGGCATCCACAACTGGATACATATTTAAAATATTTTAAATTATCAGTTTTAATGTCAATCAAAAGAGTCAACACGATTCATTTTAAGTAAACACTTTTCAAGAATATGGTAGTTGTTTAAAAAAAAAGATTTTTATAACTTAGTGATTGGTAAAATTTAGCTTGAAGTAATTTTAGCACCTAGATAGGAGTTTTGCTTAATATTCTGCAAATATTTACCAAAATGGTGGTCTATCCTTTCCATCTCCTCTTCAAATACTAATTTCTGGGAAAGACTTCACCAGGGAGAAACTCTTCTTTCAATCCCTTCCTATAATCAATTCTCTCCTTTTGTGGTTGTTGATTTCCTTTTCAACCACTCGTGAAAGTAACACTGTTCAAGGAACTCAGAGCTCTTGGAGAGATGTGGAGCTCTGCTTAACCTTCAAGGGATCCATTTTCCATTTTAGGTTAGGTTCATTATATTGCTCAGACTATACAGTCTTTATATCTTTTTTAATAGCATTAATTCATGGGTGTCTTAAGTCTATAGCATATAGGTATCCTTAATATTGTTAAGCACACAGCAGCCACTCAATGTTTTATGCATAAATCAACAAGTGAATATATTTTAAAACTATTGAGTGATTCACTTATAAACTCACTACCTTTTAATGGTTTAACCACTTATATTAAAAAAACTCCCAAATCTTGAATTCCAATATTGTGTTACACATTATGATATATAAACATTACTTTAATTGTAAAGAGAATGCAAAATATAAAATATATATTTGCAATTTATGCATATATGAATTCAAATTTGCATGGCACTTTGAAATGTAAGAAAAGAGAAATACATAAAAAGGAGGTGCAAATTAGTAAGAATTAAATATTCTAAAGTATCTTTTAAAAAAGATATACTTTTAAAAATTATGTAAGTAAGCAATGATTAAAACAATTATATTTGTAGCTGTTTAGATAGAATTTTAGAATTTTCTATTTCTCCAAGGTTTTAGCAGTTTTTTTCCCTAGAAGCTGGTCCTTGATTTTCTGTATAGGACTCACTGATGTGCTGTAAAACATGTCCAGCACTGATATCCTCTGGCAACCTTCTCCCATAACTACTGGTTAATTCATATGCCCTAAGAATTCATCTCAAAAAACTTTTTAAAATGATCTATATTTCTCTGAATAAAAGTGCTTCAAACCCTTTCACAACCTGCTACTAACCTCAGATTTGGGAGAATCAAAGAAAGCCTATCTTTTTATCTTTTGATTTTGCTCAACTAGTTTTAACACAACTGAGTCATACTGCTAATTGTGCATACAATACATGGTGCTAGTGGTGGAATAATGCACAATTAAATTAATTGTGCCCCGACCTGATTACTAAGCATATTTGTAAGAAGAAACAAAGTTTTCTTGCTCCTAAAACCTTGCTAGGGGGCGGGCCACGGTGGCTCAGCAGGCAAGAATGCTTGCCTGCCATGCCAGAGGACCCGGGTTCGATTCCCGGTGCCTGCCCATGCAAAATAAATAAATAAATAAATAATAAAAAACAAAACCTTGCTAGGTAAGAGGTGGGATAGGGAGAAATCTAGAGAGCAGATGTGTATGACTTTAGACGTCTGTCCGGAAATACAGCTATACAGTGGTGAATGCCACGTGGTGCGTCCTCCTCTCAATTCTCATTTCCTATCCCAAGGTTTACTAGATTTACGAAATTTACTAAAATATCTAATCCCAAAGGGAGGTTATATATGACTGAACTGTGTAAAGAAATTATATTTCTAAGGTTTAACACATTTCAAGATATGTAACAATACAAACACTTAACTTAGCTTTGTAAAGCAACTTTGAAAAAAGGTAGTAAAAAGTGCCTTAAAAACCAACTGAAAAAAATTGGTTGATGAAAATGGGAACATTTAAGGCAGTTTAAAAATTCTGACATTTGACACTTATATGTGGGAGTGGCATAGATTATCCAATACCAGGACTAAAGAGTCTTTCTCTTTTATCTCTTCCGTGTAAAAGATATACTTTTAAAAGCTGTGTCTATGAGGAAAGGTATTATACCTAGGTAGAAATAGATAGTAAGTACTCAATATATATATAATATACTGAGCCTTCCCTCCACCCCATGACTATTAATTCACCATTCTTTCTCTTTTCCCTTCTCCTTCTTTCTTATCTGATTACGATTCTTCCTACCTACTTACCTCTATCACCAGAGGCTTTGTACTACGTGCAATGTACCATGAGTGCATGCTTTGTCCTTTAAATTGTGGGTCTCTGCCTTTAAGAAAGGCAGTCTATAACAGTAAGTATTTTTGGGAGAAGGATGTTCAATATATACCGTTTTCTGGAGTTTGAGCAATAAGATGAACATGAGGGTAGGCCTTTACTTCAGGGTTTCCTGAAACAGAACTGAATAACTAATAAGAAGGGGGGCAGGCCAAGTTCTAAATCATTTAAACATGGCCAGGAGTTAAAACAAAAAAGCAGGTATTTATGTTAAGATTAAGAGTATTTGAATAACCCTGAGTAATTTAATTCCATTTATTTGTAAAATAAAGAACTATACCTTGCCTGATAAAGAAAGTGGATGACTAACTACATAGTTTTTAAGGTGTGACCGTTTGATTGTGAAAATCTTGTGACGACACTCCCTTTACACAGTGTATGGACAAATAAGTAAGAAAATAAAGACAAAAATAAATAATTTTTTTTTTGGGGGGGAGGGTGGGATGTTTTTGGGTGTTCTTTTTACTTTTATTTTTGTTCTTATTTTTACTTTTTTTTGGAGTAATGAAAATGTTCAAGGGTTGATTGTGATGATGAATGTATGGCTATAGGTGATGCTGTGAACCACTGATCATGCACTTTGGATGATTGTACAGTATGTGATTATATATATATATATATATATATATATATACATATATCAATAAAACTGCATTAAAAAATAAGAGAGCAGATCAAATCTTCTGCTATAATACCTTCTATTTCTAAGGTCCAAAATACGGTCCAAATAAGGCCCAAAGTGAGTTTTAGGGGATATTATTTTTCTTTAAATATGGGGATTCCACAATGATGTGAGTTTAGGGAAAAGCTCAACTCAATAAAGTTTATGGATCTTCTATTCTGTAGCCCTTCTTAGCATCTATAAATCTCAGAGGGAATTAAATTTTTCAACATTTCTCAAACTTCTTTTTACCACACAACTCTTTTTAATGGAATACCTTGGCTTGTATTCAATGAAGCACTATTACATAGCTGTATTCACTTTTAATTTTAAAACTAAATAAACTATTTCACTTCATTGGAGAATCACTCTGTACACAGAAGGTGCTCATTTATTAGGGAGTTATTTTAATGGTTATCTTCATCACAAGTAATATCCTCCCAAATCTGAGCACTTCATTCTCTATTCACTGGTAGGCACAGATCAGGACACTTGTAATAGTTACAAACCCTGAACTCATGGTTAGGGTAAAAAGGTCTTAGGAATTCCAGGCAGTATGGTATAAAGCTTCATCAAGTTAAAGGCATTCGAGCTACTAGCCAGTAGTCCCCAGCAAATAAGCTATTTCAAATCTTCATTGTCAGAATAAATATACATCTATTTTATTTTTACTAGCTCAACTTTGTTTTCTGGAATGCCCTGGGCACTTAAGTTTATTATGCCGAACAATTTAGAACCCAACAATTCAAACTACAAGCAGTACTGATAAGTAGAGGCTATGGGTAGAGGGAAAAACTAATCAGAATCATCAGGGAAAGTGGGGCTATACTGAGAGTGGATACTCAACACACCCCAAGAAAAAGTGAGTGGGAAGGACGTTGGGCTAAGACAAAAGCTAAGGCTGAATAGTAACAGTAACAGTGGGAGACAATTACAATAATAATAGCTAATATATATAAACTATTAATAAAAATACTTATGCCTGCCCCTCCAACCACTTTATTATATAAACACTTCATTAATTTTTACTAAGTTTTTCAAGGTAGGTATTATTACCCACATTTGAGATCAAGAAACTGAAACATAAGTAGAAAGTAGGACACAACTGGGAGAAAACAGCTGCAACATATGTAACAAAGGGTTAATATCCAGAATACATAAGAGATCCTAGAAGTCAATAAGAAAAAGACAAATATTGCAATGAATAAAAGAGGAAATTGATATGAATATAAAATTCAAGGAAGAAATAAAAAACTGATAATATTCAGTGTTCAAGAGGATGTCAGAATAGGGACACTCTCATACATTATTAGAATTAAAGCTTGCTAAAAAACCTTTATGGAGGGCAATTTGTCATTATTTATAAAAATTTAAAAAATTAAAATATATGTACTCTGTTGTAAATTCACTCCCAGGAATCTAGCCTATGTTTATATTTGCCTATGTGCAAAAGCTATATGTATTAGAATATAGCACTGATTGTTATGCAAAAAAAAAAAAGAAAAGAAAAAAAGCCTAAATGTCACTCAAAAAAGTGTGCTTAAACAAAATATACTACAAGTCATACAAATGGAATACTATACCCTTGTTAAAATGAATTAACTCAAAGTTTACTAATGCTCTCTGAGACATATTATTCAAATGAGAACAAAGATTTGCAGAACATACATTGTTTCCATTAATTTTTTTTTAAATGTGACAACCACTTGTACTAGGCATAGATACTACAAATAGGATTCAAGTATTAGACAGATGATTAAACTAGTTGAGGAAGTTCCTTCCAAATCGAGACATAATTCTGTAATTCCACACACTTAATTTACAGAAGCAGAAGCCATGGTACAAGTTAGTGATCTGGATCAGTCTCTTGAAACCCTGTTACTTAAAGGAGGGTCCAAAGATCAGATGCACTGGCATCCCAAGGGAGCTTGCTGGAAATGGAGAATTTGGGGTCCCACCCAAGACCTACTAAGTCAGAATTTCTGTTTTATCAAGGTGTCCGGGTAACTTTTATTCACATTAAAGTCGAAGAAGTACAACTTGGATTTTTTTTTTAAATACATTTCTTCCCACTAATAAGCAAAAATGAAGGCCAATTTTGAGTGAGTCTTGAAGCAGCAATATTACTATAGATTAAAAAACTTCTAGGAGTTAGCTAAAGGTTGACCAGAGGTTTGTTTTGATTCCTGAAGATAAAAATCTTTTAAAAATGCATCTCACTGAAAACAAAGGTCCAGAAAGGTCAGAGGCCATAGAAAGCAGGCTGAACCTGAAATGGGAGTACCACAGATAAAGGAAAGGAGTGGCACAGAAGCTGTATGGTACAGAGAGAAAATCAGGAAACAACTGACCCCAGCTGAAGGCAGAAGTAATTAGCAATGCCAGTAGACAGTCATGAGAACTTTTCAGACATCATGGCATACTGCTGGCAATGGAGAGCAGAAAGGGGAAGGGATGTGATCACAACAAAAATGTTAGAAAGGGTTTAATTAAGAAACGGTTGTTTCATTGATATTGTCTATGTCACTACAACTAGAAGAATTCATCTATTAATATTATGCTAATGTGTAGTCAATTGGAACCTGAGCAAAAATTTAAAATTTGTTTGACAGAAAACAAATGGGAAACAGAGGTTCAAATAAATGAAATGATCTTTAGGCTATATTTTGCACAGCTATTTATTACCTCATAGAAGACAAATTATCATTCAATTTACTCTTCAAGCAAATATTTATTCAGTAATTGACTCCTCTAGTCGATTCAGCAGTGAACCAACAAACAAAAAATCTTGCCTAAGATTACATTCAAGTGGAAAGACAGAATAAACATATAAATAAGTAAGAGTCACAGTGTGTCAGATGGTATGAAATACTATGGAAAACAATAAGGAATGAAAATGGAGCGAATGTCATATTGGGAGAAGGGGCTTGTTGTCAATTTAAGGGAGGTTAGAGGGCCTCACTGAGAAAGTGATTAAGTAAAATTATTTGAGTGAAAGGAGTAAAGGAAGCAAGTTCGGTGGACCCCTGGGGAGGCTAGAGCATGGCTAGTATATTTGAGGAAACAGAGAGGCCAGTATGGCTGGAGCAAGTGGGTCAGAGGGAGAGAGTAAATGATAAGGTCGAAGAGGTATCTGGGGAAAACTACGTGTGGGCCCTATCTACAGGTCACTGGAGACTCTGGCTTTTATCCTAGTGATATTAAAATTTACTAGGGAGTTCAGAGTAGAACACTGACATGTTTTAAGAGGATCACTCTGGCTGCTGTGGTGGATGAAGAGAGCAGGGAAGCAAGGGTGGGAGCAAAAATGGAAGCATGAAATCCAGTTAGGAGAATTTTAAAGTAATTCTGGACATAGGTGATGGTAGTCTGAAGAGGAAGAAGTGGAGGAGGTGAGTGCTGGCTGGATGCTGAATGTAGTTTGAAAATAGAGGTTACAGAATTTGCTAAGGATAGATAAAAGAGAAAGTAAGTAATCAGGATTGACTACAAGCATTTTGGTCTAAGCAACTGGAAAAAGAAACTTCCAAACCTGTTTCTCCCTCAGTGTTCACAATCTCAGTAGTTCGAAAACTGGTAAAGAAGAACAACCAAAAATCATGTTTGTCACGCCTAAAAAATGAAGTGGGTTTTATTACTTTAGGGTTGTATTAAATGCAAGAGGGGGTAATTTTTCTGTTTCCTTAATTTCCACCTGAATGATACTTTTTGAACCAATTTTTATTAAAATATACCTTCAACTAGGAATGTAAAATATTCAGAAATGTGTAATCAGAATAATTGCAATAAAGATTATTTTAAATGAAAGTCTATT
Organism: Tamandua tetradactyla; assembly: GCF_023851605.1. NCBI lineage: Eukaryota > Metazoa > Chordata > Mammalia > Pilosa > Myrmecophagidae > Tamandua > Tamandua tetradactyla. The sequence goes on from NC_135339.1 coordinate 54,076,080, forward strand.
AATAAAAATTTCTATAAATTAGCACTTCCATGCTTTGACATTAAAATAACTGGCGGTATGAGAGATCTTCAGAAAGGATCTTGTGAAGGGCAAGTGAGCCATAGTTGAGATCTTTAGTGGGTGACCATTTATATCTTTTCAATCTTAAAGCAAACCTATTCATAAATGATGATTTTAAGCATTAGAACATACTGGAATGCCCACTGATCAAAGCTAAAATTATGGTCAATACAGTATGAATATTACGTGTAATATCACAATATCCACTCCTCAAAAATGCTGTTTTAAGAGAGAATTTACTATCTTTGTAATCTGCACCAGATCCCAACAACACTTTGGTTGTAAGGATTAAATGAGAGTGATGTTTGAGCCATTTTAAAAACCATAAAATGTCACAGAAAGGCAAGGAGTAATTTATCAAACACAAAAAGAATTAGATTTAAAAAAAAAAAAAAGAGCTCCATAGAAGTTTAATGAATTGTTTATGGGTATATAACTAGTTACTGACTGGTACTAGAGGATAATTTTTCCCTCCAGTTTTTGAGCATTCAGCCTCACAAAAAGGCTTCATCCAAGTGTGATGTAAATAGGAAAAAAAAAAGTGTGACTTAAGAAGTTAGTGCTCTGTTTACATATTACATCAAGACATTTTTTCTGAAAAATACCCTACCCATTTAATAGCACAAAAATTGGGTTCCTGAGGTTTGTTTCACAACAGTTTCACAAATGTTTACAGTCAACATAAGTATGTTTTGAACTATTGTGACACAGCAACCCTCATTATAGCTGAATTCTAAATAAGCTATTGTTGGGTGAGGTTAAATTTATGAATATTGTGGTAATTTTTTGTAACTGATTTATATTTTTATGAGCAAATGTTAATAAAGCCTAGCTTATAGAACAGAGAAATAAAAATTATACAAAGTTTAAAAGTATGATGTATTATACCGTAAACACCACAGAATCATAATGTCTAAAAGGACTTTGAGGTCATCTAGTCCAACCTTCCAGTCAATCTTAATTAGTGTTTGTTCATGCAATCAGATTATGAAGAGAAACTGGGTACTATTATACTATATTTCTTACTCCTATGCAATGGTCTTATAACCTGTAGCCCCTAAAATTTCCCTAATATTCGTATTATTTATATCTCAGGTAATTCTTGGACTTTCTAATTAACCCTAATTAAAGATACAGCTCAAAAAAGTAGGTGAATTCTTCAGATCTCCCTTGAGTTTTCTCCTTGCAATCACTTCCCCCATACTGCCTAGGGCCTAAGGAACAATAATCTTATTCTGCTGGCATCAGAAACCACTGCAGACTCACAAGTTCGATTGTATACTTTACTTTCAATGTAAAAGAGGTAGCTGATCTGGTTCTACCCTATCTGTCCCCTCTACCACAACCAAAAAATAATACTCTTATTAACCAGTAAATGTACTAGTTAGGGCTGAACTCAGACCCCTGCACCATAATTTTAAAGTTCCCGTAATTCCCTGGGTTTAAAAAAAATAGGAAAGTGCCATTTTCTCTGTTATGAGATTAGCAGAATCCTGAACATACTTATGGGGCTTTAAACTCACCTTAAATAAAACAAAATTTAATAGGGACCTTGGTCTTGTACTTGGGACCAATTTTCATGGAGTAGCTGAAGAAATGATAAGATGAAGAACCAGTTTCTTTTCTTTAACTTGCTTTTTAGTTTCTAAGTAATAATGTTAAATCTGAGTAACACAATGGCAATTAACTATGCACATAGGTAAATATAAAAACAATTTACGTTTTCGCCTCTTAGTCGCCATCTTGTCATGTAGATGAATTCCATAGTATGATCCTTCCCCATAATTTCACCATTGCACAGCACATCCAACTTTAAAAAGAATAGTTACAGATCTATTAACATACATACTTTTCAATTCATAATGCTTTACACATTTTTTTTCAAATTTCAAAGAACAATCAAATAGTCACAGCAAAACAGAAGTACCATCCATCATTTAAAAAAAGAACACTGAACATTTTCATTAAAAGCACTAGTCCATCTCACAGTTTTAATAGTTCAGATATAAGTAACTGAAGCACTATTCATCCTATCCCAAATACCTATATCTTAATTTCACATACATAATTTTGAAATGTACTGTAAACTCTCTTAGTCTATCTCTTTGTGCAACCTTAAAGGTTGCAGACATTTTTCTGTGATTGACCCTTGCTGAATGTGAAGAAATGGTAGAAAACTCACAGAAGCTCCTTAGGGCTATGAATTTGCCTCTAAGAATCTTTTGATCTTCCCAATATCTGAAGGGGTTGAAGTAGTTACTTTCTTTCCATTAGTGTGGATATGAAGGGGTAAATGAATGAACATGGATGCAGTGATTTATGCAGGCTTAGAGGTACAGGAGTATTTCCTTCATTTCCTATTGCTAAACTGATAGAACAGTTAGGATTATGCTATACGCCTTGGTCTCCTAGAGTGATCTAGGCTATCTGGTTTGCTTGGCTGGTAACTTGGACAATACTAATAAGATCCTCTTCTCACCTTGTTTCAAATTACAGTAAAGAGTTGTGCTTATCAATGCTTACTTTTGTTCTAGAGATGTAAGAACCAAACAAGATAACAATCTTAAGAAGTCCATAGGAATTGTGGCTATGGTTCATGAATTCCACAAAGCATAATTAAACAAATTTTTATCAGAGACCCCTATAAGTAAAATAACATTTAAGTTCTTTAGCTAGAATAAGCAAACTGATAGGTGTTAAAGTGTGTGTGGGGGGAAGAAAGAATGGGTTTTAAATAATTCTTTGTCTGGCTAGACAGATTAGAATTTTGAACTTAAAGTCTGAAATGAGCATAGTTCTAATTGTATTAGACATACAAAACTAAATTTTACTGATTTTTTCATGCTTTATGGTGATCTATATGGACCTCAAAATGCCTTTCAGACATCATTTTGTTAACTCTTAAAATAACTCAAATTTCATTTTTCTTTTCCTTTCCTATATAGTTCATAAGCAAAGAAGTAAAGAGATTTATTCAGGATGCCACTACTAAGTAAGGATTGGCATTTAACAATGAAACCATCCTGTCCCAATTAGCAATGCTGTAACTGAAGGTTCAGCTGTCAGATATTTCATTAAATCATTCCCCTACATATTGGGAAGCAAAAAGGAAGGCTTAATATATATTCCTGAAAATCATCAGAAAAGTCTTTTGCACTGCGATAGATAATTGAGTCTCTTCCCCTTCCATCTTTTTCTATAGAGAAATACAGTATGTGACAGCAGTTAGACTCCATGAAAATAATAGTTCTCTTAGTTCTACTAACTTCCTGAAAATCTGAATTATGGTAACTCAATGACTCAGGCTTTGAAGTAAGGAAATAAAACTGTACATGGCATTTGATAACAGAATAAAATGCAAAACCAAATAATAAAAACAATTTAATTTTCCATTTTCCACTGTAGTTGTATCTCTAAATTGTTATTTTACTTGCATTAAGTATACCATGCTTTGATATTTAGCATTCACAATTTTTTCCTGATTTTTATACAAACCTGTAAGATTGCTATTTGGGAAGCTGAGACGTGGTAGCCATATTTCCCCACTATTTTACAGACATACCTCTAGGATCATAAACACTGAACATGTCACAAGCTATGCTGTGATCAACATCAGAACAATACAACTCTGCTGTAAAGAAACTGGTAAGCAGCACTTATGCAAATGCAATACGTTAGTTTTAGCTAGTGCTAAACAATACTACTTTTTATATCATGTAACATATGAAATTCTTTTTGATAAAAACAAGTCTATAAAGAATTGGTAATAATAGTGCTCAAAGGTCTCAGTAAAAAAAAATGGTACACCCTAAAGCATGATGGCATGGAAAAAAATAATCTACTGAGTAGGAATATTTATTTTGACAATATTTAATGTTATATTCCTTAAATATCTCCTCTAATTATAAAACACAAAAAGCATTAGTATCATATTTTACTCAGGATATGTCATATTAGAAAATGCATATTATATAAATAGAATATTACATTCTGCAATTATAATTTTTAATATGAAAATAAAAGTTTCCATAAAATTAATTTAAATGTATTATCAGTTAATTCTCTCTACTTTCAGATTTTTTTTCTTTTTTTGCATGGGCAGGCACTGTGAATTGAATCTGGGTCTCCGGCATGGCAGGTGAGAACTCTGCCTGCTGAGCCACCATGGCCCACCCTACTTTTAGAATTTTAATTCAGATCAGAATTATCAAGATATTCAACGTCAGATATTCGTTAACTTACCTCATAAGAACTTGGAAGTTTTAGTTTTAAACTTAGAAATTTTTTAATAGTTCCCACAGTCACACGTGTAGAACACCGGATGAATTTCTTCATTAAACCCTAAAGTAAAAAAAGATTACAAGTTAAAATATTTTACTTTTTATGGAACCATAGGTATCATTTCCACCATCATTTTGAGTAACTTCAAAATATATTCTGAAGATTTCAATTTTCAGCTCTTTAGTACCTGTGAATAAAAATGTCCCTAATTCTTGTATACTTGCATGGCATTCTATCAGAATGTACTACCATGTGTACTAGAAAAAATTCTGGCAAATAAGATGAGAAAAAATCTGTACACCTCTAGATTTTTTGGTAAACACATATGTTTAAGTGAAAAAAAAAAAACAAAGGTCACTAAAAGCATATGAAATATTTTATTATATAATATCACTTCTGAAAGTATTAGGAACATTTTGTAAAACATGATCTCATAATTTTAAAATAATATTAAAAAGAGCATTTATTTCAAATGGGGGTCTAAGAAGCCTTACGGTTCAATGGAGAGAGACCAGCTGAGCCATCAGATGCCCAGTAACTACAGACTGTGTTGTGTAGACCTCTAGGTGGAGAGAATCAGATCCAGTCAGTATCTGATAGGCTGCAGCAGTAATTCACTAGAAAAACTGGAAAAGATCTATGGGTCTTGCTTCTTCTCATTTGTAAATGAGAGTCATTCTACAACCTTGAAATAACTAAACCATAAAAACCAATTCAGAATGGACACCCAAACAGAAAATGAATCAAAAGAGATTACAGACATGATAAACATAAACTAATTTGTGAAACAAAATGACATTCCACGACCACAAAGGTGATCTGAATACTTTATACCACCACCACCACCACCAACACAGGTATGGAATCCTTTAAAGAATAAATCATTACTCTTATTTTATATGCATAGGAAATGACATCAATGATAGAAATGTTCTTAAATTCATTAAGTCACAAGTGGAACTATTCAGTCAATACCAGTAATGTATTTCCTAGCACAGACCAATAGAAATAAATCTATAATGGTTCCTGGTCACAATCCATATGGTAAGTACCCATTAAAAGAAGATGGAAGGAAAATACATCTACAGCAAAACATTCTATACCCATTTCAAATGAGAAAAGTGATGCCCTAGACAGAGACACAAAAACAAAAGGATAGATACAGTCAATCTCTCTTCTGTTATCTGTTGACATCATCTCATATTCCCCAAAATTCCTATCTGTTTTCTTGCTCCAAAATAGCTTACAAGTCCCAGTTGTCAGAGGACAGTATGGGGGTATTGGAAGACCCTATAAGCATCTTCTCATCTGCAGAAAAATATCAGGTCGTTGACAGAACCTGTAGAAATTATCTCAGTATCCCTACTTGTAATCTCTCAGAAATTATGCCTTATTATAGAGATGTCAGAAGATTTCTTAAACTAAGCAAAAGCTTGCTTATGAAAGTTATAATTCAATAAAGTTATAATTCAGAACGGTATGGCTAGTACCTCCACCAGTCTAAGCAATTGCCAAGGCTGAGTTTTTTTTTTAAACTGAGATATAATTCACATACAATAAAATCCACCATTTAAAATGTACAACTCAGGAGTTTTAAGTATAGTCACAAGATTGTACAACTATCACCATTATCTAGTTCCAGAACATTTTCATAATCCTAAAAAGAAATCCCATACCCATTAGTAGTTACCCTCCATTCTCCCTCACCCCAGCCCCTGGCAACCACTAATTTACTTTCTGTGTGGACTGACTATTCTGGACATTTTATATACATGGAATTGTACAACCTGAAGCCCTCTGAGTCCGGCTTCTTTCAATTAGCATTTTTTCAAGGCTCATCCATGCTGGAGAATGTATTAGAACTTCATTCCTTTTTATGGCTTAATACTATTTCAATGTATGGTTATAATACATTTTGTTTATTCATTGGCAATGGACATTTAGGATATTTCTACTAGTTAGCTATTATGAATAATGCTGTTTTAAAGCATTCATGTACAAATTTTGAGTGAACATATGTTTTCAATTCTGTTGGGTATATTCCTAAGGAGTGGAGTTTCTGGGTTACATAACTCTACACTTAACTTGAGGAACTGCCAAACTGTTTTCCACAGTAGCTGCACCATTTTGCATGCCCAACTGCAATGTACAAGGGTTCCTATTTCTCCACATTCTTGCTAAGACTTGTTATATTCCTTTTTTGTTGTTAATAATAGCCATGCTAGGAATTAAATGGTATCTCACTGTAGCTTTGATTTTTACTACCCTAATAACTAATGGTGTTCAGCATCCTTTCATGCACTTTTTGGCCATTCATCTATTTTTGGAGAAATGTCTATTCAAATCCTTTGCTCATTTATAAATTGGGTTGTTTGTATTTTTTTAATTAAATTCTTTTCTTAAGAGAAATTGTAGGTTTACAGAAATATCATGCATAACATATAAAATACAGAGTTCCCATACACTACTCTGCATTAGTGAGGAACATTTGTTATAATTCATGGGAGAACATTTTTATAAACTTACTATTAACTATAGTCCATCGCTTACAATAGGGTTTATTGTGCTGTATAGTCCTAAGTTTTTCCTCTGAATTTTTATTCTAGTAACATATATGCAACCTAAAATTTGCCCTTTTAACCACATTCACATATATAATTTAGTGCTGGTTAATTACATTCACGATGTTGTGCTACCATCACCCCCACCCATTATCAAAAGTTCACAAACCACCCAGATAAAAATTCTGTAAAATTTAAGTATTAACCACCCACTTTCTACACCCAACCCAGTTTCTGGTAACCCATATTCTAGATTCTAACCCTAAGAATTTTCTTATTCTAATTATTTCATATTAGCAAGAGCCTACAATCTTTGTCCTTTTGTGTCTGGCTTATTTCACTCAATATGATATTATCGAAGTTCATTCTTGTTGCCTCATGAATCAGAACTACATTCATTCTATGTATTTACATTTTGTTTATCCATTCATCAGCTGATTTACACTTCAGTTGCTTCCATTTTTTTGAAATTCTAAATAATGCTGCTATGAACACTGATGTAAAAATGTTTGAGTCCAGCTTTCACTCCTTTTGGGTATATACCTAGCAGTGGGATTGCCAGGTCATATGGTAATTCTATACTGAGCTTCCTAAGGAACTATTAAATATTCTTCAGCAGCAGCTGCATCATTTTATATTCCCACCAGCAATGAATATTTCTGTATTCCTGTATCTCCCCTTCCTCTCCAACACTTGTAATTTTCTGTTTTTTTAATAGAAGCCACTCTGTTGGGTATGAAATGGTATCTCACTGTAGTTTTTATTTGTATTTTTCTAGCAGCTAATGATGTTACTATCTTTTCATATGCTTAATAGCCATTTGCATATCTACTTTGGAGAAATGTCTATTCAAGCCTTTTTCCCACTTTTTAATTGGGTTATTTCTTTAATTGTTGAGTTGTAGGATTTCTTTATATATGCTGGATAGTAAACCCTTCTTGGATATGTGGTTTCCAAATACTTCCTCCCTTTGAGTAGGTTATCTCTTCACTTTCATGATAAAGTTCTTTGATGCACAAAAGATTTACTTTTATGAGATCTCATTTATTTTTTTCTTTTGCTGGTTGTGCTTTGGGTATTAAGTCTAAGAAATCATTTCCTACTGCAAGATCCTGAAGATACTTCCTTATATTTTCTTCTAGGAGTTTTATCCCCCTAGTTCTTATATTTAAGTCTTTAAAAGCCACTTTGAGTTTGTCTTTGTGTGACACACTGGTTCTCTTTCATTCTTTTGCATATGGCTATTCAGTTCTCCCAGTACCCAAGAGATTATTATTTCATAATTGAGCGTACTTGGAAATCTTGTCAAAAATCAGTTGGTCAAATGTGAGAGATGTTTATTTGGTGCAAAATGTAGGTTTTGGGTAGCACATTATCTGTTTTAACTTGTATGGTCAGTTTAGTTAAACACCATAAGTACATGGAATCTTGAATAGGGCATGAAACCTTGTTGGTTTGTTCAGGTTAGTGTGACATCTCAATACACCCCAGAGTAATTTGGGTAGTGAATAAAGGAGTATTTGCAAAGCCCCCTCAGGGGACTGGGGAGAAAGGACGACATATTCAACTTCCCCCATCTGGAGAATTACTGATATTCTCTCAAGAAATGGGGACAATCAACTCAATAGGCTGAGTCTCGATCTTCGACTTCGCCTCTATGAAACTTATTCCTGCAAAGGACAAGCTAAGCCTACTTACAATTACGTCTAAGAGTCACCCCCAGATAATATCTTTTGTTGCTCTCTAAGCCAACTCAGCAGGTGAACTCACTGCCCTCTGCACCCCCCGATATGGGTCATGACTCCCAGACATATATATCTCCCTGGCAATGTGTGACAGAACTCCCAAGATGAGCTGGGACCTGGCATCATGGATTGAGAAAGGCTTCTTGACCAAAAAGGGAAAGACAGAAATGAGGCAAAGTAAACTTTCAGTGGCTGAGAGATTTCAAACAGGATTGAGAGGATATATTGGAGTTTATTCTTATGCGCTATACAGATATCCCTTTTTAGTTTATGGTGTATTGCAGTGGCTGGAGGGAAGTATCTGAAACTGTTGAGTTGTGTTCCAGTAGCCTTGATTCTTGAAGAAAAATAAATAATAATAATACAGCTTTTATAATGTGACTGTGTGATCGTGAAAACCTTTGGTCTGATGCTCCTTTTATCCAGGGTATGGAGAAATGAGTAAAAAAAATATGGCTAAAAAATAAACAGTAGGTGATTAAGGGGTAAAATAAATTGGGTAGATTGAAATACTAGTTCTCAATGAGAGGGAAGGGTAAGGGGTATGGGATGTGAGTTTCTTTCTCTTTTTATTTCTTTTCCTGGAGTGATGCAAATGTTCTAAAACTGATCATGGTGATGAATACACAAATATGTGATGATACTGTGAGCCACTGATTATACACCATGTATGGACTACATGGTGAAGATCTGTCAAAGATTTTTTAAAAAAATCAACTGGTCATAGGTGTGAGAGTCTATTTTTGAACCCTCAATTTGATTCCATTTGTTACTATATCTATCCTTGCACCATTATTTTGCCTTCAGGAGAAAAAAACCTTTCCTCCGCTCCTTCTCCAGCAATCTTAATCTGTTCTGTTTTTGTGCAGAACTTTCCTACCAGCAAATGCGATTTGTTTAAGTTCGCTCCCTCACTCGGTGTTCCCTTTTCATTATACTTTTCAGTTCTGAGACCTGTCCTGTCTTACAGCAATTCAGTATCCCCCGCCTCACCTCCTTTTTTTTTTTTTCCATGAGGCTTTTTTGACTTTGATTTCTTCCCCATTAGATCCTGCCCCAGGGAACCAGATGGAGTCCATCAAGAAAGATCCATTTTGTATTAGAGGGGCCAGCAAAGTTAGTTTCGGCAGTTTGTGTTTTATATGAATTTGTCCATTTCATCTAGATTATCTAAGAATTTGTATATATACAATTGTTCAGAGTATTCCCTTATAATTCTTTTCATTTCTGTGAGGTTGGTAAAAATTCATGATCTTTCATTTCTCATCTGAGTGAGTCTTCTTTTTACCCTGGTCTGTCTACTAAAGGTTTACCACTTTTGGTTTCCTTGATTTTCTCTTATTTTTCTATTTATACTCTGACCTTTATTATTTTCTTCCTTCTGCTTGCATTGGGTTTAATTTGTCCTTTTTTTCTAATTTCTTTAAGTTGAAGATTAGTCTACTAATTTGATATCACTATTCTTTTTAAATGTAGACGTTTACAGATCCAAATTTCCCTCTAAGCAGTGCTTTAGTTGCATCCCATATGCACTGGTAAGTTGTGTTTTCATTTTCATTCATCTCAACATACTTTTTAATGTCCATTGTGGTTTCTTCTTTGACCACTGATTACTAAAGAGTGTGTTCTTTAATTTACACATATTTGTGAATTTCCCAAATTTGCATTTTTTACTTTATCTCATTGAGGTTGGAAAACACACTTTGTATGATTTCAATCCTTCAAAATTTATTTAGACTTGTTTTGTTTCCTAATATATGGTCTGTTCTGAAGAATGTCACACGTGCACTTGAGAAGACAGTGCATTCTATTGTTGTGTGGTGTGTTCTACAGATGCCTATTAGATCTAGTAGTTTTAGTGTGTTCAAGTCTTCTATTTATTTATTGATATTCTGTCTAGTTGTTCTAGCCATTATTCAAAATAGAGAATTGAAGTCTCCAACTATTTTTAATGTCTATTTGTCCATTTAATTCTTTAATGTTCTGCTTCATGTATTTTGGGACTCTCTTGTTGGTACATTTTTTTGAAGTAATACTAACTTAATTTCAATAGTATAAAAAATCCTCATCCAGTATTGCTGGGTGGAATCTTTTTTCATTGTTTCTATGGAGATATGAGTCACCACATTGTGGGTGGTAACTTTTGATTAGATGGTTACCATGGAGATATGACTCGACTGATTCAAGGTGGGGTTGCTTACTGGAGCCCTTAAGAGGGAAATATTTTGGAAAAAGCTTTAGAGTAACCAGAACCAAAAGAGTCCACACAGTCAAAGACCTTTGGAGATGAAGAAGGAAAACACCCAAGGGGGGGGGGGCTTCACAAAAAAAGAAGTCAGGAGAGAAAGCTAGTTAATGTCGCCATGAGCCTTCCCAGCTGAGTGAGAAACCCTGAATTTCATTGGCCTTTCTTGAGTGAAGGTAACCTCTTTTTGGTGTCTTAATTTCGATATTTTCAGACTTAGAACTGTAAACCTGCAATTTAATAAATTCCCCTTTTAAAGAGCATTTGTTTCTGGTATATCGCATTCTGGCAGCTTCTGCAGTAAGCTTGATGGTATCCCACAGGTCTCTGAGGATCTGTTCATTTCTTCTTAACTACCTCTTTCTCTTCTTCAAACTGGATAATCTCAATTCACCTATCTTCAAGTTTCTTCTTCTGTCTGCCCAGTTCTGCTCTTGAACCTCTCTAGTGAATTCATTTCAGTTTCAGAATATTTTTTCTAAATAGTTTCTATCTCTTTATTGATATTTCCTGTTTGGAGACTGTTCGCATACTTACCTTTGGTTTAGACGTGGTTCCCTTTAGTTCTTTGCACATACTTAAAGCAGATGATTTAAAATCTCTGTCTAGTTAAGTCACTGCTCCAGCTTCTTCAGAGACACTTCTTTTTCTGTGTATGGACCACACTTTCTTGTTTCTTTGTATGTGTCATAATATTTTGGTGTTGATGAAAACCAGCATTTAAAAAATAGAATGTGGCAATACTAGAAATAAGATCCTCCCTCTTCAGGATTTGTTGTTTGTGACTGTTTGTTGTGTTTTCCTTTGTTCCATTATATCACTTTCCTGAACTAATTTCCTACAGTCTGTATTCTTTACTGTATGTGGCCACTGAAGTTTCTGCATGGAAGATTTCTTTAAACACTTGGAACCAAGAAGTTTCTCAGACTTTGGAGAGGGGTCCCTGCTTGCTGGGTGTATGTCCACGCTCAGCCATGCCTCTGACAACCTGTCCAAGCCTTCCCTTCCTGCTCGTGTAGAACCTTAAGGTCAGCCAGAAAGGAGAGCGCAGAGCTGCCACCTCAGCTGTTCCCTACGAATGTCTGGGGTCTTCTAGATTCCCAGGAATATGTCAGAGCTTTTCAAAGTCCTTACAGATATCTCAATCCCCAGTTTTTCCTTTTAAGTTTTTTGGTTAATGTATTGTTTGCCTGAATGTTATTTACGACCTCAGGCAGCTGTGATGTAACACATTTGCTTATAGCTATTTTCTACAAATTTCCCCTCTCCCCATCAGAAAAGAAAGCTCCAAGTCAGGTCAAATATAGAGAGCCTTATAAGTGAGGTCTTCAGGGAACCACCACATAGGTCAAATAATAACAGTTCTTGGAAAGGAAGCTTTAAAAGAGCTCTGGTTCTGTTTTGTTTCCTTTGGTGGCTGCGAGGCTAGGCTACAGGAGAAATGCAGGCTGTTAGTTTTCAAGGATATTTCAGAGTTAAGGGTGGAGGACAGGATAAGAATGCTAAAACATCAGGACACTCACTGTTCTTACTGAGATTCAGTCATTTTTACATGAATAAATGCTACAAAGCCTTTGATTAATTTCCAAAGACCTGAAAATGTTGCTTCTGAAACTGCTTGCCAGTTTTTCACTGCTTTCAGGAGGTGTGAATTTTTGGAGGTCCTTACTCTACTATTTTCACTAAAGTCCTGCTCTTGATTTTGACTTTGTATTAGAAAAGCAATAGGCATACTGTAGAAACTAAACATGTTACCACTCCATCACTATTTTTGAGAATCATGCCCCAATGCAGAAGAATATAGCAATACAGACATGTGTGTCTGCCTTTAAGGAGTTTAAAACCTAATTTCAAGAATAAGATACACCAATAAAGTTAAAAGACAGTATCAATCAGTGTCTAAAACCCCTAGGTGTTTAGTAAGTGCTGACATAATAGACAACAAAATAAACCCTAATTGAGTGATAAATGTGAATCTCACAGAATTTCAGAGAAGGGATTCACAAGGTTAGAAAAAGCACCACAAAATACAGAGACCTTTGTTTGGGTCTTGATAGAAGAATAAGATAATGGTGCGAAGAGTGAAGAACATACAAAAAGGAAGGATTGTTCAAAGCTCCAGAGGCCTTTAAGTATTCTTAATACAAGCCTATATGAATTCTGGATACAAATCCTTTGTCAGATGGTTTTCAAAATATACAGAACTCATATAAAGCAACAACCATTTGTTTTAAGAGGAGGGTTCACTGATAGGTTCAATGAGAGATAAACTTATCAAGGTAGGGATTAATCAGTGAAGGGCTTTCAATGATAAAATAAGGAGTTAACACTTGATTTCATCATCAAACTTTTGCCATGTCCCTCAGGCCAAATCTAGCTGGCCACTTATTTTTAAAAAATACAGGTTACTGGAACACAACATGCTCACTTGTTTACTATTGTCTGCAGCTGTTTTATTGACACATTGAACAAGTTGGATAGTTACAACAGAGACCACGTGGCCCACAGAGCCTAAAATATTTACTAGCTGACCCTGATATTGGCCATGACCCTGGCCCTTGCCTTCTATGTAGTCCATACTGCTCTGGCTCCAGTCCTGGATTACAAAAGACAATTAAGAGTACAAGAATGACTTATGAAGCTACTTAAAAAATCTAGATGAGATGACCAGTACCAAACTGGGCAAAAATTCTGCAGGATTTAGTGACTCAATGAAGGGAAGGAGAAAAAGGTCAAAGATGATGTCAAGGTTTTGAATTTGTATGACTGGTTCAAAGATGGTAGCGATAACTAAAATTGTAAAGTTTGGAGAGAAAACCAGTTTGAGTGAAAATATAATGAATTTATTTTCAGACATATTAAGTGTCAGGGGATAGTGAAATTCCAAAACTGCAATATTTTAAAATAGTTAGAGCTATAATACTGCAACATGGCAGTGATGACAGGGTTGAGAATGGGATTTGAGAGTCATTAGCATAGCTGAAGTCATAGAAATGTAAGAGGTCTAAGATGAGTACAGTACACACAGTACTGAGTGGAGGCCTGGGTAGTAGGACATACTCACATATATTAGGCAGAAGGCAGGAAAAAAGTAGAATCAGCAGAGACAAAGTAGAAGTTGCCTGGGAGAAAAGGCCAAGAATCAGGGTAGCATAATAAAAGTCATATAAGCTAAGAAAATTGTTTTAAGAATTAAAGTACTAGGATGAAGAATTCAAGTCCATAAAGGAAAGAGTGAATATGAATGAATAAAAGGTCAGCTGGATAGGTAAAATGTCAAGGATGTCACAGAGAAAACTATCAAGGAAGGTATAGTTAATTTTTCAGATGCCTTTCTAAAATTCAATGCTTTATCACTTCTGTGCTAGAAATCCTGCAGAGAAGACTAATCTAATTTATGAAAGGCTATTTAGTCTTTCCATTGTTTTACCTTTTACAAGAGATAATGAGTCATATCTCAGAGAGTTAAAGGACGGTCACAATCTCTATGAAAAAAGAAACTCCAAAAACAGGATGATATAAATGACTGGCAGCAAGAGAGAAAAGAAGAGTTTTAAAACCATGATGAAAACATTTACAAAAAACAGAAACAGAGAAGCCTGGAAGGATAATTATGTTCAGTGGTCACTTCTCTAAATATTGCTGTACTTAATTATATGCCCTGACCAAATATATTTTATTATTTGGTCAGGCTTGGTCAGGGCATATAATAATAAAAATATTATTAAATAACTAAATCAATTATTTTAATTGTATTAAAACTGTTCCTTTACATGTGTAAGACCTAATCAAGTTTGTTGAGGGACAGAATCTTTTTCTACTATTTATAGCTTCATTACCTAATATCCAAATATTGGATAAATAACTGTTTCTTTACATGTGTAAGACCTAATCAAGATTGTTGAGGGACAGAATCTTTTCTTACTATTTATAGCTTCATTACCTAATATCCGAATATTGGACAAATATTCATTTAAATATTGTGCTCATATATCTTCTTTGCTTCAAGGAGCTGGGAAAAGTTAATCTGAATCTAAGAAGTATTTGTTTTTCACTTCCAAACTAGAAAACACAATTAAATGTATGGTGAAAAAATTCATCCCACTGACCTACAGATTATACAAAGGAATCAAGAGACACTGAATATAGGCATTTGAATAAAACATGGACTACAAAGAGAGAAATGATTTTCTAATAGCTGACATATGCAAAGACAGACTGACAAAAATCTATTTAAGAGCTAAAGTACTATACAGGAGACCTGGGTTCGATTCCCGGACCATGTACCACCCCCCACCCCCCCCAAAAAAGAGCTAAAGTACTGAACATTTACAATGAGAAAAACACTTGTAATATATAGCAGAAAACATGATTTAAATAACCATTTAAAAACCAAAGAAAATCAATGAAAGTGAGTAAAAGTGAGTTGGGGTGTTTTACGCTGTGGTATAAAGATCCTTTAAGAAAAGGTTCAATCAGCAAATGTAGAAGGAAATGGCATTAGAAATAAGTAATTTATCGGGCATGTAAGAGAGCCTTCAAGAATTTAGAAGTTTAGCAATACTTTATGACATCCAATTTCACTTCAAAACCAATTGATTATATTGTTCATAAAATGCACTGGTACTGACATGGGTTACTTTTTCAGTTGCAAATAAAAATAAAGGAATAAGGAAAAAATTAGAAGAGCAGTATGAATAAAAGTTATGAAGTTGTATTGGTTACTATGCTTTACAAAACGGGGTAACAATGTATATGAGCTCCCAACAAAGGTATAAAAGGAGGTGGAAAAAAAAACAAGGGGAAAAATAGAAGTGTGATTCTCTGTACTAGCCATTAGGTGGTACCAGTGGCCTAGGACGTTTTCATTCATGGGGGTGGAAAAACGGGTGCCTAGAGTAAGCAATTGCTTGGCCATATGAAGGTATGAGATTTTTATAAATTGAATGTTTATAGTTTTGGGGTGTCAGAAAATTCATTATTATAGAATTCAGAAAATTCTATTCTAATGAATAATGTTAATAAAAACTTAAAAAACAAACATTCTGAAGAGCCACCACCATTAGGAAAATTCAACAAATTCACCTATCAACAAAGATTTACTGTAAAATGATCACAGGAAATACAACTGCTCTTGTCCACTCACCTTGACTACATTGTCCCCTGACTGTCCATTATTACGTAAACAATCTAGACATATAGCAATTTGTGGGTCACTTCTGTGATAGTCTTTATCATCTTGATTTTCATCACCTTCTTCATCTACTTTAGGTTTGTCAACTTTTGAAGCATCATCTATAGAATTTAAGCAAAAATTAGATATAATAACATTGATTTTAAAGTAAAGCCATTATCATCAAAACAAAA
Source organism: Tamandua tetradactyla (assembly GCF_023851605.1). Taxonomy (NCBI): domain Eukaryota; kingdom Metazoa; phylum Chordata; class Mammalia; order Pilosa; family Myrmecophagidae; genus Tamandua; species Tamandua tetradactyla. Next base: position 54,092,339 of record NC_135339.1, read on the forward strand.
TTCAGTTTTAACAAACATTTCTTAACAGTTTAAGAAAAACTGAAAATTTCAATACATTTTAAAATGTTCCAGCCAACTCCATAAACAATGGAAATATTTTAAGAAAACATCAACAACTTATTAGCATAGCTTATGAGGTTTAGGTTCCCTGGGGCATCCAAATGAAAGACTCAAGAGAAGCTATATTTGGCTGCAAAAATGATAGCCACTGGTGATTAGACCACTTTAGAGAGTAGATAGGATAAAAAAATACTTTCAGATTTTATACACATTCAAATTAAAAACCAACTACCCATTTTTCAAACTAAAAATATTTTTTTTAAGTTCTCAAAATTTCAAATTAGATACTCAAAAAGCTAGTGAAATAAAGAGTAGAATGAATTAGCTTTAACATGTATGTAACTATTTAATAACATTTTAAAAACTGCATTAAAGAAATCTGAATGGCAAACTTTATAAAATATACAAATATTTAACCTAACAAATACCTGTGGCCCATTGACAAAGTAACTATATTTAATCACTTGTTTGAGTCCTTCAATCAGACATACATTGTGCTGGGTTCTGAGAATACAAAACTTTAACTAAGATGTTATTATTCCCACTGGTCAGGGTAGAGGAAGAGAGACAGGGAAGTAAACAAAAGAGATAAATTCAGCAGTAGTGATAAGGGCTTTGATGGGAGAGTGTAAAATGGAGTGTGTAGGCATATATAAAATAGGTGAAGAACTCATATTCTGAGATGAAGTAGAGATTCAGGGATGATTTTCAGATGAACTATTTCTAAGATGAAACCTAAAGGAATTAGCCAGCTAAGAATTTCAGAGGGAAAGGTCCAGAACAAATAAAGCGTCAGCTCCTCTTCGATGACGATAGTAAAAGCATCACTCGTATTATAAAGGGGGATGGGTTCTCTCTCTTTGACTTATACGTATTATCACAAAGACAGATGGAACCCACATACACAGGAGCTGCCGTTCATGATCCAAAATCCCGGCTCCTGGAAAAGATACCAATTCTACTTCCAAACTAAAGATTGAATATAAAATATTGCACTGCCCAAGCAATCAACTGTAGTCCTTTCACAAGTCAATCCTCAACATACATGGATTCATGCATATGCCAAACAATAAAGCTTTTGATGATGATCCTCTTGAACAGGTAGCAAAAATTAGGATATTTAATTTTACGCTACCTCTAATATTACTATAGCACTGCTGCCTAAATTGCAATCTACATCTGGGTAAAACAAGCCTTTATTTTTTCAGACTTAGCTTCTTTGCCCACCTTGTTATAGATCAAAAATAGTCTCTTACTATCTCATTCTAGTCATTCAAAACTATTCTTAAACATCCCCCGCTTAAGAAGACAGCACTGCACAGGTAGGCTTCTTAAAACTACAACCCCCATTTTACAGATTAAAAAAAAAAAGGCAGCATTTTCCCATCAATATAATGACATACAGTTGATAAAATCATCTATGATCTTATGGGAAAATCAGGATTGAGAGACTGAGCTCACAAGTGTGCCTATAAAAATATACACACATTCCTTTCTAAAAGATTTCAATATTATTTAATATCATCTTGAATTAAAGCTCATTAAAACAACACTGAGAAAAGATACAACTTCCTTGTAATTTCAAATATGCTGTCCTTTTTTCCTTTGTGTGTATGGTATACATACTAAAAACCTTTTCTACGCCCAGAGTATTTGCCACTTTGCTGTAATTATTGTTAAAAATTACTGATTTCAGAGTCTCCTGGGACCCAGAAGAGAAATTTGGACATTTAGCAAAAGTGATGGGGAAAATTACCATTAAGTACTCAGAAATATTCTTCAAACTTCCAGAATATTTAAGTTTGTATCACTTGAGCTATAGCTATGAAAACTTCATTCCAGAGTATTAGAGCATAGCAAAATCCCCTGTTCTGGCTGTCATCACTTCTCAGTTACATTTCATATTAAAACAAACACACAAAATAAAACAAACAAAATAAAAATCCCTAGATGTTTAGTTGCAAGTTATGGGTAGTTTTTACTCCAGTTCCTTTAGCTCTCCAAAAACACTAATGTAATCACCTAGTCAGCCTTCTGTTTTATCCCCCTTTCCTATGCCCTAAGTCCAATTTCCTCTATTTCCAATTACTCTCAAGTGGAATGACTTTATATCTACATACATTTATATAAATCTCACGGAGAGAGATTTATAACATAAAGAGGTGAATGAATTTTGTGCAGGAGAAATTTGAACTTGGTGAGAGATAATAGTTTAATTTGAGAGATGTGTTTAGATTATTCCTAATGTCAGATATAGATAAAAGAAAAAGTCACCTTGGCCATTTTCTTGAGGCTTATTTTTCTTCCAAAATTCAGATTCACGCTCAAGTTCTTCTAATTTAAGAGAGAAAAAAGTATAAGATCATAAAAACAGTCTTGACATCTTTAAAAGAAATGCTAACTTCATAAAACACAAACATTTGCAAGAAGCTAAAGAACTTACGTTCTCGTAGTCCAGGGACCAGCTTAAATATAATTTCCTCTAACGTATTATCCAACCTTTCAAAGAAAGAAAAAGCATATGCTAGCAATGAGACATCAAGATCCCATATGTAAATAACTTGATATCTATATATGTATTCTAAAACATAGAACATACACAATTTTAGCACAGCTGCTAGACCAAACTTCTCTGCATGACGTACACCTATTTCAAGCCGTCATCTCAGTGGTAGATTAATTAAATTCAGAATGGCCCCAGTGCCTAGCTCTCCCTATATCTGTGGCTTACTCAATTATCCCTAAGAACGCCTTGTCTTTTCCAATGTTTTTCTCCCTCATGCTTTTCACTCTGGCTCAAATACTCTTGCCCAATTCTATAGTCAAACCAATGCTAATTTCATTCTTCAAGACAACTCAAATACTAATTCACTCACAAAGTTTTCCCAAACTATTTAATAACAGTAGTATTTAAATGTACTAGAGTTTCGACTGAGAAGCAGACTGGCAAACGACGGTGTATACATGTGATTGAATGTTGTACTGCTACAAAAAGGAACGACATCGTGAGACATGCAATGACGTGAATGAACATGTGAGATATTCGGTGAGGCAAAATAAGCCAGAAACGAAAGAACCATTATGGTATGGTCTCCTTTAGAAAATGCTTATAAAGGAAAAAAGGGTCTAGATTGTAAGCTCTTATAGCAGACACATTTAGTCCAGAGTGATATTTATTATTTTTGGATTTTGAGAGGCTATTATATATGTGTGTGTGTGGGGGTGGGTGGGTGCGCGCGCGTATATGAGGCTGTTTATATATATATATAACCTGGTATTTAGAGATAAGAATGAAGCCAATCAGGTCAGGGTTGAAATAATTCAGAACCCAGGGGTATGCAAGGAAGACACTGTCCATATTTTATAACCACACATACTCTCTGAGACCAAAGAAAGAAAGGTTTACTTGGTCTGGAACCTAAATTTTCTGTAGTACATAATCTAACTCAACCTATCTGTATAGCTCATTTGAATAATTCAAACAGGGGGAGTCCACAATAAGAAAGAGGTCCCTTAATCCTGTATAGCTTAATGTAAGGCCTGGATATATCCTAGAGTATATTAAGCAGATAATCAAAAAGTATTGGCAAAGTCCCTTGAGGGATGGGAGAAAAAATTATGGAACTGTTAAACTTTACCATCAGAGAATCTTCTGATACTGTGTTAAACTTCAGGGATACCCATATCAATAGGTCAAGCCCTTGATCTGGAGGCTTACTGTTGTGAAGCTTATGTAGGTAGCAGAGAAGCTGAGCCTACCTATAGGTATGCCTAAGAGTTACTTCTGGAGGACCTCTGTTGTTGCTCGATGTGGCCTCACTCTTTCTAAGTCCAACTCTGCAAGTGAAATCACTGCCCTCTCCCCTATGTGGAACATGACATCCAGGGGTAAAAGTCTCCCTGGTGGCTTGGGAGATGACTCCCAAGGATGAGTCTGGCCCTGGCACCATGGGATCAACAATTCCATCCTGACAAAAAGGAGGAAAAGAAGTGTAACCAATAAAATATCAGTGGTAGAGAGAGTTCAAATAGAGTTGAGAGGTTACTCTGGAGGTCACTCTTACGCCAGCTTCAGTTAAACACTGCTATCTATCATAACTTGCTAAACCCCAACCAGAACCATTCCAGCCAATCCTAAAGAACACCTAGGGCAAAATGTAAGATTTCACAAGGGTTCCAAGCACTAGAGTAACTTCCCAGAAACCTAAAACCTCCAGATGGGTCCCCGGATCAGATAAGTCCTGAAACCTAGAGGGCCCAACCTCTCCAGAACATCAGATAGTTCCATTTTCCTACCCCATATAATTGACAGTCCCTTCCAACATGAAAAAGTTAGAATTGCCATAGCCCAAACACCCCTAAAGAGAGGGATAGAAAGAGCAAAGGCGATGGTTGAGTTAACACACAGAAGATAGGATTTAACAAATGAATATGAATGCTGAATCATTAAACTGATATCTCTTTTAGTTTCTAGTATCTTAGAGCAGCCAGAAGTAAAAACCTAAAATTGTGGAATTGTAATTTATACCAAACTCTAAAATATGTTCTACAACTAATTGTGGTGCTATGTTTTGAAATTTGTTTTGTATATATGTTATTTTTCACAAAAAAGAAAAAAAAAGTCAATTGTGATGATAAAAAACTATTTATTCGTTCTAGCTTCCTATACTCTGGAGCAGCTAGAAGGAAAAATCTGAGAGGATTGTATGGTAGCCAATGACAAACTTTGGGATCTATCTGTCCTGTAACTATTTAATGAAGAATTTTGAAAACTATTGCTTTTTTCTTTCTTTGCTTTGTTATATTACACAGTAAAAAAGTTTTTTTTTTTAAAAAAGTACTAGTGTTTAAAAGCATTATTCTTCTAACTTAATATTTCTGTGTTTATTAAAATAATACATGTGCATTACTTAAATTGCCCCATAAACCTTATGTTAAAAATATAATAAATTTACACCCACTCTCCCTATTCCTGATTTCTGCCATCTTGAGGCAAACCTACACTTTCAAATCCAAGCTGTTTTTTCTAGTATTTACTTCCATATTTCTAGAAAAATCATAGCCATGTTTTTCTCTGCTATGTCTATTTTACTCTGACTTTGTTTCATGAAAGATAAAGGTTTAGTTCTTGGATATCATGGCCCCCTTTCTTTCCAACACATACATTTTCTCTATCTCATCCTCCCAATATAGTTTTATCACCAATATTTGTCCAATATTCATTTTTTACAGGGTTATGATTATATAAGTATTCACACTGATTATATATATTCCCCCATTCAAATGTTTTCCATCTCTCGAGTTAGTAACTTCTTTTCTTCATTTTCCATGTACAAATTCCCAAACTCTGCAAAAGAATCTCTTGTTACCAAGTACAAAGATCAAGAATCTACTAGCTTCATTTCTGTTCTGAAACATCCCTTACCACCTTTGATGTCCTACTTTGATGTAGTACTACCATTTCTCTGCTCCCATTTGTAGTAAAACTCCTAAAATGAGTAGTCTGCACTACTGTTCCTGATTTTTCTTCCTCCGTTTCTCTCTTGAAATAATTCAATTAGAATTTTGCCTCCAGAATGACTGAAAATGCTTTTGTCAAGGTTGATGATCTCCATGCTGATAATTCTGACCATTAATTCTCAGTCTTTCTTACTTGACCCAGTTGATCACTCCCTCTTTTTTATACTTCTTTCTGGCTGCAGGGACACCATATTTTCCTGGATTTTCCTTCTACCTTCTCAGTTTCCTTTGCTGTTCTTTTCTTTCTTCCTGATGTCTTAATGCTGCATACTTCAGGGCTCAATCCTTGGTCCTACTCTTTCCCCTCTCTGTAGTCCCTTTCTCAGTGATATCATCCTGCCTCATAGCTTTGAACACTGCCTATATGCCAAGACTACCAAATGTTCTATTTCCAGCCCAGATGTTTCCCAAGTCTCAGAACTGCCAACCTTCTCTCTTCTCTGAAATGACTGCTAGACATCTCAAACTCAGCATGTCCAAAATTGAACTCCTGACCTACTCCTCCCTGCACAATGCTGTATCTTCAGCCATTCCTATTTCACTTTATGACCACTCCATTCTGCCAGATGCTCAGGTCAAAAATCTCAGTCATGCTGGACTCTTTATCTCACATCCTACATCCAATCTATTAGTGAATCTGGTTGGATTTACCTTCAAAATATATCCAAAAATGACCACTTCTCACCACCTCTACTGCTACCATCTCTTACATGGATCATTACAATCGCCTTCTAAATCTTCTCTCTGCTTCTACCCTTACCCTATTATATGTAGTATATTCTCAACTAGTCACCAAAATGATCCTTCTAAAACGAAGTCATGGGCAGGTCATGGTGGCTCAGCAGGCTTTCTGAGTTCTCGCCTGCCACGCCAGAGATCTGGCTTCGATTCCCGGTGCCTGCCCAAGCAAAACAAAAAACAAACAAAAACAACAAAACTAAGTGAGATCATGTTAATCCTTTCACTAAAACCCTGCAAAGGAGTAAAAGACAAAGTTTACATATGGCTTACAAGGTCCTTCACAATCTAGACTCCCAGTATCTCTCTGACCTCAATGCCCAATACTCTCTCCACTCATCTGTTTCCCACACTCTATGATTTCCTTGCTGTTTCTTGAACACATTGCAGGTACACTCCTGACTTAAGTCCTCTGAATAGTGGCTGTTTGCTTCACCTGGAATATGAATGCAATCTTCAGATTTATATCTGGCTAACTCCCTCATAGCCATCAAGTCTTTGCTCAAATATCACTGTCTCAATGAGGCCTATTCTAACCTTCTTGCAGTCTGCCCCTCCCTTTATGTTCCACATCCCCCTTAACACTCCAGTACATTGCCCTTTATTTTTACTTTTGAGTTTTCACTTTCTAACATATTTATTTATTATATGGTTTACTCTCTGACTCTCCACACAAAAATATTAACTCTACCAAAAACTTTTATCAGTTTTATCCACTAAGAAATCTCAAGCACCTTAAAATGGTGTCTGGACCTAACAGGCATTCAGTTAATATTTATTGAATGAATGCTTTTCCCCTCTTTGGTTCCCCACTATTCTTCTACCATCTATATTAGTGATGCCTAAAAGTAATATGTGAATCAAATATTTGATTTGAAAATTTTCTAGTAGCCACATTAACAAGTGTTTTACATGTATCATGTAAAATTAATTTCAGTGTTTAACTTGTTTATATATTAAAATATATTTAATAATACATTTATTTAATAATTTTATTTAATAATAAATGTTACATTTAAAGGGAAAATATTTATATGGCTTCATGTTTTAAATTTAAATCAAATTAAAAATTCTGTTTCCCAGTTGCACTAGCAACCTCTCAAACGCTCAAAAGCCACAGTTGGCTAATGACTACCATACTGGACAGAACAGACAAAGACAGTTTTATTCCCAGGCCTGCTGCATAACTGTCATACTTCCTTCACCTTTCTCTTAGATTCCCTCCCTTTTTCTTGATTTATGCTTCAGCATATCCTTCAATGCTTCCTAGGAATGAGTACACAGTGGTAAATTTTTGATAGCTATGAACAATTGTCACCTACTAAAGAAGCCTTAATCTACCCTTATTTCTTGCAAACAAAATCTGATTATGTTCTGGGAGCAATGTGCCCAGCTTCAAGGATATATCACAATTTGTTTGCTAAGGCATTTCAAAACCCTCACACCATCCCATAACCTAATGGCTGACATATGACTTATTTCGGGCCAACAAGAGGAAGTCTGCTGGGGAAACCTCTGGCCAAGGTTCTCCCCTCTCTACGAATCTCCTGCAATGCTTAGGTCTCCCACCTCTGCTAAATCAAACTGCTTTCTAGTTTCTAACTGCTGCTAACATTCTTCTGCTATCATCTCCTCTCACCCTTTCAACAAGTATTTATTGAGCACCTATTATGTGACAGGAACTATCCTAGGAGCAAAGAATACATAAGTTCTTGCTCTTATTATCTCTCTATGAGTTTGTGCCCTAAAAAAATTCCTTTAATCCGTTCACAAAGGCTGTCCTGCGCACTGTAGGATGTTTAGCAGCATCCCTGGCCTCTACTCTCTATACATCAGTAGCACCCACCCAGTTTTGACAATGGAAACTATTTCCAGGCACTGTCAAAAGTGCCCTGCAGGGCTGGCCACAGTGGCTCAGCAGGCAGAGTTCTCACCTGCCATGCCGGAGACCCAGGTTTGATTCCTGGTGCCTGCCCATGCAAAAAAAAAAAAAAAAAAAAAAAGTCCCCTGCAGTGGCAGTGAATTGGGGGATTATCTTTGTTGAGAAGCATTGATTTAAATCTAACTAGTAGAAGTCTTGTTCAGGATTACAGACACTAGTAAACTTGGTGGTTCTAAACTTTAACATGAATTAGAATCACTTGGAGGGCTTGCTAAAATAAGCTGGGCTGCCCCCACCCTCACTCACATCAACTGTTTCTGATTCAGTAGGTCCTGGGTAAGGCACAAGAATGGTCATTTCTAACAAGATACCAATGGTTGCAGACTGCACTTTGAGAATCGCTGTAGACATTTCTCTGTAGATGAATTATTCTAACTACAGGCACTAAAACAGAACTAAAAGTCTGAAATATAAGACTTGCAAATCCAGATTTATAGAATGATAGCAAACACTACACGAATTTGAGAGTGGTTAAACATCCCAGAGAACATCTAATTCCACTTTAGATATGTACGTGCCCAAGGTCACACAGCTGATCAGCAGCAGAGCTATAACAGGAACCATGGGAAGAAAACGGATCTGGAGGCAAACACACCTGGCCTGCAGCTTGGAAATGATATTTGAGGTGTGTTGTGAGACCTCAGATGAGTCATGTCACTTCTATAAATTACATTTTCCTAACCTAGGAAAAAGTTTGGATGAGGATCTTGCACATCACTTCCAACTTCAAAACATATGATTACACTTTGTAAGTCAAGAGGTGAGTAAATGGAGAGTCTGTTTAAAAAATCTTTAAGTTTATATCAAATATTTATCTTTTTTTAAAAATATATGATAAATTAAAAAACCAATGGTAGCAAGATCACTCTTCCTTACTATTAGTTTTGCTCTCTTTTCTCTATCATGTGGCTTATTAATATATAGTGCACTAAAATACTGACCATAACTCTCAGAACTTAGGAGAAAGTAAGGATTTTAATTTGGAAATTTCTTAGATATTTAAGATGCACAGCCTTATTGTTTAGCTCTTCTTAATAAAATACTTTAAAATGAATAAAATGCTTTAAAATGAAAATCATAAAATTCATAAGACCTATATTAAATGAGTCAAGAGATCAACAAATATGATTTATAATAAATATCATTAAGAGCTTACATAATTTATTTAAATTAAAGGAACCATAAAGTGCACATACTTACCTTAACATTTCTAATGGGTTTGTCTCATGAACTTGGTTGCCACATCTAGGACAATCATTGCTATCTTCAAAGTGCTGGACGATACAAGTCTTACAAACTAAGAACAAAGATGTTATGTTAAAATGCATCATTTGAACTATCATTTAAAGTTAAACAAAAGGTAATTATAATAGTCCTTAAAAATTACTTACTACAGGTAAAGTATTCTTTAATCAAACATGACAAAATCTTAAAAGTGCAGCATTGTAATAAAACTCAAATGAAATGAAAGTCTACTGCCACAATGTAAAAAGTATTTACTACATTGCTTAATATTTTTCTTAAACATAAACACAAATCAAATTATTCATACTATTATGAAAAGCTGGTGCAATTTTTAAAAAAAATATGTTTTCCCATTTAAAGAAGTAGGACAGAGAAAGACAAAAACTATTAAGTCTGCACTTACTTCTTTGGCTAAAAATTTATTTGAATGCAACATAAGTTGTTCTTAAACTGTAAGAGTTTTCAATATGTTTGGATTACTTTTTATTGGCAGATGTTCCTGGGGGTTTCTATGGAACTTCTGACTTTTGCAGAGTAAAATGAGTTTGAGCTCATGGGTTCCATAATTCTGTGAAGACAATGTATGGGTAATAGTATCATGTTGGTATAAAGGCATAAGTAGTAAACTGGAAGACCAATGGAGAAATTGACAGGGATAATTAAAAATTTAAATAAAGAGAAATGGAAATATGATTTGTGGATTTTTGGCCACAAGCCTATACAACCTATAATTTCTTCCAAATAATACTGATCTCTCTAGTTATTATCTCTTTTACCTTTTCCTTAAACTTCTATTACTTTCTGTCAACCATCTTACTAAAAAATCTTAGACATATTCATACCACCTGAACTAAAATGTTTTCAATCCAATTCCCTATGCCAATACTACCCCCCACGCCTTTCTATTAACTATAAAATCTAAAATTTTCACCCAGTGCAGCGTATCTTCCTCTCCCCTTTTCCAACTCCACTCCAAACTCCTTTGCATCCTCCTCACGACCCCCACCATCTAAAAGAAGTCAAACTTTACTGAAATGACCCATCAAGAGCAAACACTAGGATTACCACTACGGAGACGAGGGTTGAAAACTGCAAGCACATACAGGGCAGAGCAACAACTGTCAGGGAAGAATGCTCTGAGGGATCCAATTTAAAGGTCATTAGTACATGTGAAAAATAAACTAGCATTTCCTTTTATTTACTTATTCACTTATTCAGTAGGCATTTATTGAGTGTCAGGCATATACCAGGAGTTGGGGATACAGAGGCAAAAAAAGCTCAAATCTTTATTGAGTAATTTATATTCTATTTGGGGAAGCAAACAATTTTAGTGATAAGTGATATTTATAAAACAAACAAACAAACACACAAAGTACAGAGTCAAAGGACTGGGAGCTGGCAGCTAGACACGGATCTAGGCTGCTGAAGAAAGAGATGTAAGGCTCATCCCTCCAGGGTCCACACAATCTCAAGAATAAGTCTACAGCACACTGCATAAGGCCAAGGCAGCAACAGGGCCCAAGGACACTGCTGGGGAATACGAAGCTGTAGTCTAGATCTACACTGTTCAACACACTAACCACTAGCACTGTGTGCAATGAGCACCAGTCCAAGACTTAGTATGGGAAAAGAATGTAAACCACCTCAATAATTTTACATTACTTACACGTTGAAATGACAATATTTCATATATTTTGGGTTAAATAAAATATATCACTAAAATTTATCTGTTTATTTTTTAAAATGTTGCTACTAGAAAATTTAAAATTGTTTATGTGCTTGTATTTTATTTCTATTGAACAGAGCTATTCTAGATGGAGAAAGATGCCCTCATTAGAAGATGAATTTATTTTCCACATTTACACTTGAGATAATGTATTTTATTCTACTTTTGAAGATGAAGAAGAGGTTCCAATATGCCAGGTAACCTGCCTTCTTCTAATGAATGGCAGCACAGACTTGAAATCACAAACTTATGTAAAATCTTAAAGTTCTTTTTTAATTTTACAAAGGAAAATAATGTCATATAGAAATATCATCCCTAGAAATGATCTTCAGCATCTTTTTAAAAGTCTGACCACAAGGAGACATGATACTGTAGCAAAAGATAAGCCATCCCCTAGGGTGTAAGAATTAACCTTATTATATAATTTAGGTGCTACATTAAAAGAATTAAAGAAAACATTTCCAGAGGTTAAAGCTAAAATGTGTTTTTAATTAAAAAAAGTTTTCAGATAGTTTTAGAATAAGAAAATTTAAGATGTTGAACAATATACTTCTACTCTAGTTTTCTTTTCCTTTTTTTTCCCCCAGATGATTTAGTGGTGGGTGGAATCAATAGCATCACCACCAATACTTACAGGGTTCATGTACCGGGCACCATCCTAAATGCTTAAATATATTTTAATTCATTATAATTTGACAGTTTAATCCTCACTATAACCCTACTAAGTAGATACTATTATTGGGCTTCTTATAGATGGGGAAACTAAGGAGAAAACTTATGCAGTCTGCCTACAATTATGGAGCCAGTAAATACAAAAAGCCAGGATTTGAATTCAGAGTCTACGTTCTTAACCTATGCTCTTAACTATACTGCCTGTGTGATTAAGTCTCTTCTAAGTTTAATTTTATGAGTCTAAAACATATAGGGAAAAATACTTTCCCTCTCAAGTAGGGGAGTCTTAAATACGTCTACTTGTAGAATTAGATCTCCTTTTAATTAAACTAAATATTTGGCACAAAATAGCCCTCTTAAGTAGCTTATTTGTTCCTTTAAAAAAATCTCTAGAGAATATATCTTCCAAAGGCTTTTAAAAGCTGTTAAATAAAACACAACCTGATAATCATATAAACCAGTACGTCAGGAAACCCAGGCCAAAAGTTCAGTGAAACTGAAAAGAGTAAAACGAGGATTTATTGTGTTCCTTCAGATGTTTTAAAAACTTTTCATTACTACAAAACTAACTTAAAAAAATTTATAGTGAAATATACAAAAAAGCAACAAATTTCGAAGTACATTTTAACAAGTAGTTACAAAATGGATTTCAAAGTATGGTATGGGTTACAGCTCCACAATTTCAAATGTTTTCTAGCTGCTCTAAGAAACTGGAGACTAGAAAAAATATCAATATAATGATTCAGCAGTCATACTCATTTGTTATTAAATTCTATCTTCTCTGTTATAACTCCTCCTCCTTTGATCCTTCTCCCAATCTTCAGGGTTATTTGGGCTATGCCCATTCTAACTTTTTCATGTTGGAAAGGGGTATCGGCAATATAGGATGGGGGAGAGACTAGTTGATGTTCTTGGAGAGGCTGGCCCTTCTGGGTTTCAGCACTTACCTCCCCATCTGGAGGTTGGGGTTTCTGGAAAGTAATCTTAGTATGTGAAACTTCTGTAGAGCCCTAGGCATTCTTTAGGGTAAAAAGGAATGGTGTTGGTTGGGGGTTGGCAAACCATGGCAATTAGCAATCCCTAGCTAAAGCTTGTATAAGAACAGCCTCCAGAACAGGTTCTCAACTCCATTTGCACTTTCTTAGCCATGGATACCTTACTTTGTTACACTTCTTTTCCTCCTTTTGGTCAGGAAGGTGTTACTGATCCCACAGTACCAGGGCCAGGCTCACCCCCGGGAGTCATGTCCCACGTTGCCAGAGAGTCAACCCTGGGATGTCATCTCCCATGTAGGGGAGGGTAATGATCTTCCTTGTAGAGTTGGGCTTAAAGAGAGGCCACATCTGAGCAACAAAAGAGGTATTCTACAAGTAATTCTTAGGCATAAGTATAGGTAGCTTTGCTTATCCACTACAGAAATAAGTTTCGTAACAGCAAGCCTCAAGATCAAGGGCTTAGCTTATTGACTTGAGAGTTCCTGATGTCTGAGTATCAGAGTATCAAAACTGACTTGAAAAATCAGAGTCAAGTTTGCAAACTACAGCACTTTATTCAGGACACTAAAGCTTTGCTATAGCCAAGGATGCTGGATCACTCATAAGAATGGAATTAGTTTTGGGGTTCTAGGAATGGCAAATGATATTTATAGACATAAAAAGGAAGTGAGATTGATTCCTATTGATATGACAAGGGTTTAGGGCAAATGAACTAGGGACTTGATTGGCTATCTGAATCAGTTGCTGTGGTGGGGATTTCAAATTTCAAAACATATCAAGAGGAAACTCAAGAGAGTCTCCCTCCCTCATCCCCCAACCCCACTCCCTATGTGGGACATGACTCCCATGGATGTAGGTCTCCCTGGAAATGTGGGACAGAACTCCTAGGATGAGCCACGTCCCAGAATCATGGGATTGAGAAAGCCTTCTTGACCAAAAGGGGCAAGAAGGAATGAGACAAAATAACATTTCAGTTATAACATTTCTTATGCATTATATGGATATCCCTTTTTAGCTTATGGTGTATTAGAGTGGCTGAAGGGAAGTACCTAAACTGCTGAGCTGTGTTCCAGTAGCGTTGATTCTTACAGATGACTGTATAAGGATAGCTTTTATAATGCGATTGTGTGATTGTGAAAACCTTGTGCCTAACGCTCATTTTATCCAGGGTATAGGCAGATGAGTAAAACAATATGAGTAAAAATAAATAAATAACAGGGGGATAAGGGGTAAAATAAATTGGGTAGACTGAAATACTACTGGTCAATAAGATGGAGGGGTATGGGATGTATGAATTTTTTCCTTTTTTTTCTGGAGAGATGCAAAATAAAATTTTATTAAAGCAAATCATATTGTTTATTAGATGGTAATAAAAAATATAGAAAAAGAAAGTCAAGTTAGGTAAGGGGAATTGGTAGAAATAAGGATCTGGGTGACATCAGCAGAGGTAGCTGACCTCTTAATTTGTAGAACTTTCTTCTTGGGTTATGAGAAGTTTTGCTTGATCGAGCTTAAGTTCCAAACTTGTCTTATTTACTACTTTACCCTCAGTGCCTATCAAAGTGTCTGACATCTAATTATTTTTAAGTATCCAATAATTATGTATTGTATTAATATATTTGTTTTTATTAGGTTATTAAAATTACCTCACATTCTACAACTAATTGTGGTGTTGTACACTGAAATTTATTGTTTTGTATATATGTTATTTTTCACAAAAAAAGAAGGAAAAGAAGTCGATTGTGATGATAAAAAAATATGTAAGCCTTCTAGCCTCCTATATTCTGGAGCACCTAGAAGGAAAAAAATCTGAGAGGATCGTATGGTAGCTCATGACAAATTCTGGGATCTGCCCTGTAACTACCTGTTAAAGAGTATTTGAAAACCATTGCTTTTATATTTCTTTGCTTTGTATATATGAATACTATACAACAACAAAGTTAAAAAAAAAAATTACCTCACAGGCATGCAGCCATGGTTAATGTGGATTTAGTTCAGCTAACATTAAGTGATCATTTAAAGCTAAAACTCATTTGTGCTTTACATTTTTATTCATCTTTTGACTTTATTTATTTATCAAATATCCTTGGCCGGGTAAAAGAAAGTCATTTTAGTAGGTGAAATCTGAGATTAGTTAAAAGTATGGCTTTTATGACTCCCTTTTTTTCTTTTTAACTTCTCCTTGTTAGAAGGATGGGACGAATACTTTGCTTTAACATCTCTGCCTCTGCCTTATTTCTGACTGGCTTGCTTTTTCTCTTCCACACGTATGGAGCGCTAAGAACATCAATGGTTGCTGTGGTCAGCTGTCCCGCTCAGCCTTTTAGCTCCTCTTCCTAAATTCAGAGAGCAATCAGGCGGTGTTAACTACAGAATTTCTCTCTGGGAGAAGTATGGGAGTACCAACCCAACCTCTCAGGCTTGAGGAGGGGCAAAGAAGACTGAAGAAACATTAAGTACTCATATCAAAGAAGGGAGAACCATTAAATCTTGTTCAAAACTACTGGCTATAATCTACCAGTTTAGTAGAGGGAGAAAACAGCTGAAAAGGTTTATTAAAAAAGGGACCATATATAGATAACCTAGTAAAGAAGAAAAATAATTCATTCTCAACACACAGAAAAAAAAAAAAAAAAAGGGACCATGTTATTTTATAAAAGCACATGAACTTTGGAGTTGAATGCATTCCATCACATCATTAGTTGTGAGACTGGGAGAGTTACTTAATTCTTAGTTTTCACACCCTACAAAAGGAGATCATCTCTATACCCGCTATCCCTTTCCATCCACTCCACAATGTTCAAGGTTACTGTAAAACTAAAAAGAAATCAAATATATAAAGTATCTACTTTGAGGCACATAACAAACATTAAGTGGGAACTTTTATTGGGATTACTTTAATTGAAATTTAAAAAAATCATACTTATATAAATCCAAAATATATGTGTAATTCTAGCATAAAGGGCTATAAAAACGTCTCTTCCTCTTTTGACGGGAAAGGTATCACGTCAAAGTAGTGCTGAGTCTACTTTGGGTGCATCAGAATCACCCGGAGGGCTTGTTAAATTGCTGGGCCCACTCCCGCAACTTCTGATTTAGTAAGTAGGTCTGGAGTGGGGCCTGATCATCTGCATTTCAAACAGGTTCTCAGGTGATGCTCATGCTGCTGGTCTAGGGAAACACACTTTAAGAACTATCGAATTAAAGTATGCCTATCCCAAAAATATCTGAGAAAATTAATTTCTTTTGTATATTTTTTTAAATAAAAAAATCTAAAATAGTTCACTTGAAAGAAAACACACTCAATAATACGCTATTGATTTTCAGGATACTTTACAAATCAGATAAAAGTCAATTATTAAGATTCAAATAACAAAAGAAAACTCCACTAGTATTTAAATGACAAATCTTCTGAAAAATAATTCAAAGTAAGATAATTCTTAGACTACTGATTTTTTTTTTTTAAAGTTAAAATCCAGATACAAGGAAAACAGGGCAGTTTTTAAAAAGCAAGTGTAGGCATAACTTCTGGTGGGTAGGTGACATGGAAGAATACTTACAGGTATGGAGGCATTCAGTCACTGTAGTTGGCTTGATCAGATACCCTTTACAGATATAGCAGGTAATGTAAGGATTGAAATCTTTCACCAAGTGCTTCCTTTGAGTAGCCATTCGTGGTTAGCTTTAGTAGTTCAGGCAAAGAGGGGTATTAAATGGATAAAAGTTTGATCCCAGGAGCTGGTGTGCAGTTCCCAACTGAAGTCCTGAGGCATGTGAACTAACATCCAGATTTATCATGAGATCGCTGATCATCACTCCTCTTGATGGTTTGGCTTCCCCATACCTGTTTCCACAATAATTTTGAAAAGATAAGAAAAAGGTGTCAATTTCCTCATACTGTACTAATATTGTTATAATAACAGCAAGTGTCACATGCTCCAAACTTGGTGAACAAAATGTTTCCTTCACTGTAACATTAATCTGTAAACCTGCTATAATTCAGAAATTCACAAACTCATCCGATCCTGGTAGAACTAACACCTCTGTGCAAATGACACCCTGGCTATTAACTCATTTTGATATCATCACCTTTCCAGTAATCCATTTTAACTATTTGCTTGAATGTTCTATCAGTTCCTATCAATACAAGCTTCAAAACTGAAAATGTTATCTTCCCTATCAAGTTGTTCCCTTTTACATTTTGTACCCCACCATCAGTCAGGAGTCAAATCAAGTGGGTGCCCTTTTCCATTCTATTAATAGCCTCCCTACTTGTATATTACCACTCGAGGTGCCAGTCATTTCACATTCTGCTATCAGGTTTATTTCATTCAATCATATTTGAGTCCTATGGCTCACAGATAAGTGTCAGCTCTTCACAAACAGAACAACGTTTAAATTACTAAGTTTGTCACATAAGACTCAGGAACAGGTTGACGTTAACATACTCTTCAACACCTTTCTTCAGGCAAACTGATCACTCCTCTCCCACCTCCAGGGTCTATGCCCTCTGCCTAAGAAGCCCTTCTTCTCTTGCCAGATTCTACCCATCACCAGTGCTGTCCTCAAGTGTAATCTCTCCTTAGTCTTTAACCTTTGCTTCTGTATTCCACTTCTCTTTTACTCTGATTTACAGTCACATTTATTATCTCCCCTATTCGACTGCAAAATCCTTGATAGAAACCAGTCACAGAACATATACAACCTGGGCAACGTAACTTATCCTAAGTCTCCATTTTTTACTGTAAAATGGAAATAATGAGTGCCAACCACCAAGAGTGGTGAGCATTAAATGAAACAATATAAATAAAAGGGGCACATAGTAAAACGGAATGTCATTAACATTTTCTGAAACGTTCCGTACAGCTGTCTAGCACACAAGGTGACTGAAAAAGTTTAAAAGGTTACGATGCGCCTTCTCAGAAAACACATGAAAGAAGGCGTTGGTTTTCCTAAATTCATTCTAAAAAAGGAACTTTTCTCCTAGTTTAGCTGTTAAAACTCATAGATAATTATAAACCAACCAGAAGGGAAAAAGGTAACATTACATCGACGCAGAGCCATTGAGAATATGTACGTGATAGGATCTGCGTGTCATCATCCCGTCTTCTCAGGAAATCATATGGAGGGTGTTACAGAAAGAAAACAAAATTAGCAGACCCTGGAGGGGGTAGGCGTAATTCTGGTCTGGGTTCTTGTCCTCAACCCTGTATGACCTTCAGCAAGTCACTTAATATCCGTACCTGGGTCGCGGCTTCCTCCTCTGTACAACTGGAATTACCTGCCCTGCCTTTCCCACAGGTTTGTCACGAAGCTCCAAAGTAAGAGAAAGTCCTTTGAAAGCGGAAACACACGGTCCCGACCTGGGGTAGTAGTTAATTTAGATCGTGAGCCACCGAGCCCCGTCACCGAGACAGTTACAAGAAGCAAGTATTTGCAGTGACGCCGGCGGGAGGGAGCCAAGCGTCCTCCGGCGGGACCCTGCGGCGCAGCAGCGCGCGGTCCAAGCCAGCGTCCGCCCCGCCCGCCTGCAGGTGCGCGAGCCCGGGCCTGGCGGACGCGCAGCCCGCGCCGGGCCGGAGTTGCGCGGAGAAGAACGCGCCCGCTCCACCCAGGCCGGCTTTCGGCCGCACTCTCGGCTCCCGAGCGCTGGGCGCGGCTCCGAGGCCCCCAGACCCCGACCCGCCCGCCCGGGAGGACGGTTTCCCGGCTCTGGACAGGGCCGGCCCCGGCAGGTGCCTTGAGGCGCCGCTCCCGCTCAGGGCGCAAACTTGGGTGGGGAGCGCGGGGCGCCCGGATCCCAGCCCCTCGGTGCCGCTCCCAGGCCTGCCAGTACCTACCCCGCGGCCGCCACCGCCGCCGCTCCTCGCCCGCCAGCGCGCCAGCCCCGGAGGGAAGGAAAGTGAAAGAGAAACAGCGCCCGTCGCGGCCTGGCCGGTCCCCACGCCCCGTCCGCCCTCCCCCTGCAGGCGGGAGCGCGCCGGCTCCGCGGGGCCACTCGGCTCGGGCCCGATAGGGCGCCGCGGGCCTCGGGGCCCAGGACCGGTGCCGCCTCCAAGGGCAACTCCACCCCCTTCCAACTGCCGGCGCCGGCGCCACCGCCCGCCGGCCACGCCCACCCCGCCACGCCCCCTGGCCACGCCTGCTGGCAACGCCCACCGCCGCCCCGCCCGCCGACCCTGGCCCTCCCGCCTGCGGGTGCCCCTCACAGGTGCTGTGGTCGACCCGCCCGTCCTTCTACTGTGCGACATCTTTCTACAAATCTTATTTTGGTTCTTCTCTGCGACGTTTAGCCTTACACAAATTTTACTTTGGTTCTCCTCCTCACCATCACCGCCCCTCCCGGTTGTTTTCATCATAACAATGACATGTTTTTTTTCCTGGAGAGTTTAAAAGGCAACGGTCACCCTGAAACTGAGTTATCCTAAATATCTATTCAGCTGTGTCTTCCCCAAACCAGTCCCACCTGGACCACGATGGGGATCGAGACATCACTTAATTTTCACCTTACTTAACTAGGTTGTTACTCTATGGTGGCTCCAGAGATCCCTGATCCTTGACAACTGTAAGCAAGCGAGAGAGTTGGGTGCAGGTGGAGGGGGAAGGGGGTAAAGAGACAAAAGATAAAAAGTTCAAAAATAAAAACAAAACAAAAAACTCAGTACTCTTTCTAGGGAATTTTGAGACCCACAAAAGACCATTCATTGCAAACACATTACCTCAAAAGCATGCAATAAAGTACTCTTCAAAGTCTTTCAATCCTATTCTACCTCATTCCACAAACTCACAAATTTCTACTATACCATGTTTAGCAACATAAGTTAGACCTGGTCCTTGGCTCCCTAGAAGATTACAAAAGGCAAACCAGTATGGTCTCCACTGGTGAAACGAAAGATAAAACTAGCATCAAGGTAACACAACAAAAGGGAATCAGCAAAAGTCAACTCTTAATTTACAAACCGTATGAGAAAGAGGAAAAGGTGTTGCAATCCTATCATTGCTTTAGTCGAAGTGAGAACAGTGATGGGTAAGGAGTTGACGGTAAAGAGGGGTCGGTGGAATGAATGAAAAGTATTTTCCTTATCTTCAATTCACAGGAGTAACCTTTATTGCAGTCATAGATTGAGGAGGTGGTTCTAGTGGCAAACCAATACAATCAACAACCAGTGGTCGCAGCAGATCCACTCAGCTTTAAAATGTGCCAAGTAAACAAAGTCATCTTTTAAAAATGTCTATTTTATTAAACTTCTGTAGAGTGGACATAACTTAAAATTGAAATTTTACCATTTTTTAGTATCACAGCAGGAGCAATACATTTTTTGAAAAAGCTTTCAATGCTACACCCTTGTAGTCCCAATAAGAACAACTGTACAAAAATAAACATGCCAATTTCCAAGCTGGGATCAATTTCAATGTCACACCTATCACTATGTACACAGAGAACAAATAAGGTCAAATGACTTTATAGTTGAAGGATTATTCTTCAGATTTTTCATCTGTGGGATAAATAGATCAATATGTGAAAAGTCACCTTATTTCTAGTGTATTTAAAATACGTAATGGAAGATATTACCATATATATTGTGACATATACAATATGACTTGGTAACTTCGTATTTCATATGTGCATCTATTTTCAATATACTTTTTAAAGAATCACATCTAATAAAGTCCAAGAGTACTTAAGTGTGATTGGTGATCGGTGGGGTTAATCAGCATTGAGAGAGGAAATGAACTTGAGCTGGATTTTAGGAGGACACTGGTTATATAGAAGTTATGAACGTGCTATAGAGCAGCACCTGAAGGTGAATGTGAGGTGGGGTTGCAGTAACAGCAGAGAAAATGCAAATGGTGGACTTGAGGGAAAGAGAATTGTGACCTTTGTAGGGAAACCCATGTCTTGTATCCTTAGGAGCAGTCTGGCTTGTGGTCAACATACTGAGGTTTCTCCTTTCCCCTCTTCAGCACCGCTCCCACCTTTCCAACCCCAAGGAAAAACAAAACTCACGCACAAAAAAACGAAAAACAAAACAAATCCTCAAACATTATCTGGTTTAAATATAGGTTTTTATATTTAAAACCTATATTTAAGCAGGTTTCCCTATATTCTAAGTATTTAAAACACAGGACTTTCAGCTCCTGTGTTGCCTTTTCTCTTCCCCTAGGTCTGCTTTGCACTAACTCATGCTTAATCCTTTGGTTCTGCCTGTAGGGCCTGGGGAGAAGCCACAGAAGTGGCTCTGATAACAAATCTCCAGTACCAGTGGGATCCTCAAATAACAAAAGGGGAGGAAGCAACAGGATATAGAGAACCCAAAGAAAGAAAAGGGTAGTGCAGAAGAATCTTTGCTGGGAGTTCTTTATCAATAATCTACTACAGCCTTCTCCTTTTACAAATGTAGAACTCAAGATCCAGAGTAGTGGTAAATACAAAATCACTGAGCTGCTTTGGTAGCACAAAGATATAAACAAACAAACAAACAAAGAAATAAATAAATAAAAGGTGCCAGTTCTTTGTTATCTATACCTCTTAAGAAAGCTTCTCAAGTCCAAGAATTTAAGGGAAGCCTGGTAAAAAACAGATTAACTTATAAAAAAAAAAGAAAAAAAAAAAAAGGAGGGAAGGAAAGAAAAAAGTGAGTAAGGGAAATAAAAAGAACCACTTCCTAGATGGCACTTAGGAGTGAACTGGTCAGGGTGAAACAGAATCCCAAAGAAATAACGTGGGATTTCATTATTGATCCAGACTCTGCCAAGGAACCACAACTGGCTTTTGATAACCCTGTGCTATTTAGAGCTATCTGTGTATCTAACAACTGTTTTTACTACTTTTTATTTTTTTCTTTATTAAAGACTTCGTTTTTTATGCCTAGATTTTGATTTCAGTTAAGTATGAGCAATACAAAGCCCACATTCCCTCCTAGCCTAATAAACAGATCACCAATTAACTGATTTTTAATTCAGAGAATTTTTAAAACTTTTGTTATTATTAAAATATAACATATATACCAAGAAAAGAAAGAAAATGCAATGATTTTCAAAGTACACTTCAATATGTAGTCACAGAACAGATTTCAGGGTTTGTTATGGGTTATCATTCCATTATTTCAGATTTTTCCTTCTAGCTGCTCCAAAACACCAGAGGCTAGAAGAAATTTTTTTTCTTTTTTGTGAAGAATAACATATATACAAAAAAGAAATAAATTTCAAAGCACATCACAACAATCAGTTGTAGAACAGATTTCAGAATCCAGTATGGGTTACAATTCCACAATTTGGGGGTTTTACTTCCAGGCTCTCTAAGATACTGGAGACTAAAAGAAATACCAATATGATGATTCAGCAATCATACTCGCTTGTTAAACTCTACCTTCTCCTTATAACTCTGCCATGACCTTTGATCTTTCTCCCACTCTTCAGGGGTATTTGGGCCATGCCCATTTAAAATTTTTCATGTTGGAAGGGGCTGTCAATAATATGGGATAGGGGGATGTAATTAGTTGATGTTCTGGAGAGGCTGGCCCTCTGCATTTCAGGACTTATCTGATCCAGGAAAACATGTGAAGTTTGAAGGCTTCTGGAACGTTACCCTAGGGCATGGAACCTTTGTAGAATCTTATATAACACCCTAGGTGTTCTTTAGTATTAGCAGGAATGGTTTTGGTTGGGTTTGGCAAGTTATGGTAGGTAGCAATGTCTAACTGAAGCTTGTGTAAGACTGACCTCCAGAGTGGCCTCTCAACTCTATTTGAACTCTCTCATCCACTCAAAGTTTGTTACACTTCATTTCCCCTTTTATTCAGTATGGAATTGTTGCTCCCATGGTACCAGGGCTGGACTCATCCCTGGGGGTCATCTCCCACACCAGGGAGACTTTCACCCCTGGATGTCATGTCCCATGTAGGGAGGAGGGCAATGATTTCACTTGCAGACTTGGGCTTAGAGAGAGAGAGGCCACATCTAAGCAACAAAAGAGGTCCTCCAGAAGTAACTCATGCATACCTACAGGCAGTCTAAGATTCTCTGCTACATACAAAAGCTTCACAAGAGCAAACCTCAAGATCAAGGGCTTGGCCTATTGATTTGGATTGTCCCTAATGTTTGACACAGTATCAGGGGTTTCCCCAGTGGTTAAGTTTAATGGTTCCATATAAATTTCTCCCATTCCTCAAGTGACTGTGCCAATACTCTTTGAGTATCTGCTTAATATGCTCTGGGATGTATCCAGGTTATACGTACATAGAACAGCTTTTCAAAATCCAGAAATAACAATTACCACTCTGGACTAAATGTGACTGCTATAAACTTTACAATCTAGGCCCCTGTTTTCTTATATTTTCTAATGAGACCATACAATAATCGCTCTTATGTTTCTGGTTTATTTTGCTTCACAAAATATTTCACAAGTTCATTCACAATGTGGCATGCTTCACAATATTATTCACCAATCTACTTCTCAGACAGTGCATCCTTTAGCCACCTCCACTCACTGGGTATCATGTATAATGTCTAAAGTCTACAGTCCATCAACTGTTGGATAATTTCATTGTTCCCAAGAGAAATTTAACTAATAAACACATCCTCACCAAACAGAAATCAAAATCTCCCCTTAACACTTGTCCCTTCCCCCATTATTTAACCCTGGTGTTGCTGTGGTATTATTGATGCTTTCCTGTTAAACATAGCCTATAGCATGCAATAGCAGTTTTCCCCTATACCCTGAACCCATATGTGTCTGTTAGGTCTAATATCATTTATCAAATTGTTTAAGTTCTGCATTTTCTTGCTGATCCTCTGTCTGCTTGTTCTGTCTATAGAGGAGAGTGGTGTATTGACGTCCAATACTATTACTGTTAAAATATCTACCGTTCCCTTCAATTTTACCAGTTTGTTTCATATACTTTGAAACTCCTTGACTGGGAGCATAAACATTATGACTGTTATTCCTTCTTGGTGAATTGTCCCTTTTATTAATATATAGTGTCCTTCTTTGTCTCTTATGATACCTTTACATTTAAAGCCTATTTTGTCTGATATTAGTATAGCTACTCCTGGTTTCTTCTGGTTACAGGTTGCATGGAAAATATTTTTCCATCCTTTCACTTTCAGTCTGTTTGTATCCTTGTGTCTTAAAATGAATCTCTTGTAAGCAGCATATAGCTGGATTATATTTCTTAATCCATTCTGCCAATCTTTATCTTTTAATTGGTAAGTTTATTCCATTAACGCTCAACATTATTACTGTAAAGGCATTTCTTAAATCCACCATCTTATCCTTTGGATTCTGTCAGATCTCTATGTTCTTTTCCCTCTTTCTCTTTCTATCCTTTAAGTTACCCTGACTGGTACTCTTTTAATTCTGTGCCCTCCTCCAGACCTTCCTTTAGTATTTCTTACAGGGTCAGTCTCTTGTTGACACATTCATTCAGCATTTGTCTGTGAAAATTTTAATCTCTCCCTCAGTTTTATTTATTTATTTATTTATTATTATTATTTTGCATGGGCAGGCACCAGAAATCGAACCCAGGTCTCCAGCATGACAGGCGAGAATTCTGCCTACTGAGCCACCGTCGCACCACCCTCTCCCTCAGTTTTAGACAATTCGGCTGGGTACAGAATTCTTGGCAGGAAGTCTTTCTCTTTCAGGATCTTCAACATATCGTATCACTGCCTTCTCACTTCTATGGCACCAGTTGAGTAGCCTGAACTCAGTCTTAAGTGGTTTCCCTTGTAGTAGCAGATTGTTTTTCTTTCGTCACTTTCAGGATTTTCTGCTTCTCTTAAATATCTGACAGACCAGTATGTGTACTGGGGTGGGCCTATTTGGATTTATTCTATTTGGAGTGTTGGGCTTCTTTCATTTGCATATTTATGCCCTTTGTAAGGGCTGGGAAGTGTCCCCCATTATATCCTCAATTCATCTTCCTAGACCTTTACTCTTCTCTTCGTCTCCTGGGGCACCAAGCATTAATACATTTGTGTGCTTTGTTTTGTCCATCATTTTCCTGAGACCCAATTCAAATTTTTCCTTTGTTTTTTTTGCCATTTGCTCTTTCATGTGCTCAAAATCAGTTGTCCTGGGCGGGCCGCGGTGGCTCAGCGGGCAAGAGTGCTTGCCTGCCATGCCGGAGGACCCCGGCTCGATTCCCGGCCCCAGCCCATGTAAAAAACAAACAAACAAACAAAATATAATAAAAACAAGAAAATGTTTAAAGATGTTTCCCTTTCTTCTTCCATCCTTCCTTCCTTCTCTGTCTTTCCTTCCCTTTTAAAAAAAAAAAAAAAAAAAAAAAAAAAAAAAAAATCAGTTGTCCTGTCCTCTAGTTCACTTATTCTTTCTTCTGCTTCTTCAAATCTCTGTTGTCTGTCTCTAGTATATTTTTTATCTGGTCTGCAGCATCTTTAATCTCTTTTCTATCTGCTATTTTTCTATCTATTGTTTCAAATTCCTCTTTATGCTTGTCTAGTGTCTTCTTCATCTCCTTTGCCATTAGCCATCCCATTGATTTTATTTAGTAGAGTTATATGAACATCACTGATTAGTTGTTCCAAAGTCTGTGTGTCCTCCGGTGTTTTAATTTGGTTGTTAAGCTGGGCTCTATCTGTCCGCATCTTGTTATGCTTATTGATATTCTGTTGCCTTTGAGGTATGTAAATATCTTGAGGGTTACTTTGGAAGTTAATTTTATTCATTGTCTAAAGCTTTGCATTTGTGGGATGGGTGTGGAGCAGGATATGGGGTGTGGGACACGGCACTACAGTGCGGTGACAGGTAGTGGTTCAGGTGTAGGCATGGATCAGACACTCTGGTGCCTGGGAGCATGGAGTGTGGGGCATGGGGGTGTAAAGGTATGGGGGCAGGGTGCAGCTCAGGCAGGCCTTGGAGCACAAGAACAGGGTGTAGGGTGGGGGACACTGTGGGAGGCAGAGGGGGGACCATGTGGATGCATGGGGGCTGGTGCACAGGTAGGATGTGGGTAGGCACAGTGGAGCCTGTAGGTCGTGGGTGTCAGGGTGTGGGGTAGGTAGCACAGTGGTTGGGGCACAGAGAGGGTAGGGCCCAGGTGTTTCCTTACACAGGTGGAGCAGTCCGGGAGCCCAGGATGTGGATGTGCAAATGTGTAGGGTCAGGCGCAGGTCGTGGGGGTTGCAGATTGTGGGTCAGGGGTGGGTGATGTCAGGTAGGTGGAGCCCTGTCACAGGTGTGCAGGTGTAGGGGTGTTGGGGCAGGGGTGCACGTGTGTGCAGAGAGGAGCTGTGTAGCACAGATGTACACATGAGCACCTGCAAGGTGTGGGAGCAGGGCTCTTGTGCCGGGGGGGAGATGTGGGGGGGGTGTGATGGGTGTGGGGGGGTGTAGGGTGTTGGGGAGGAGTGGGCTAAGGGTGTGCATGTGTGGGTCGGGGGTTGGGGTGCAGATGTCAAGAGGTCGGTCCTCAGAAAAGATGTGGCTGTATGGGTGCGCGGGTCTAGGGGGTGGTACGCTGGAGAGAGAGAGAGAGAGAGAGAGGGAGAGAGAGGGAGGGAGAGGGAGGGAGAGGGAGGGAGAGAGAGAGAAAGAGAGAGTGAGAGAGAGGGAGAGAGAGGGAGAGAGAGGGAGAGAGAGGGAGAGAGAGGGAGAGAGAGGGAGAGAGAGGGAGAGAGAGGGAGAGAGCGAGCGAGCTGTCTGGGCGGGGGGTGGGTATAGCCCAGGTATGAAGGCGAGGGCCCACAGTCCAGATGCACAGGTAACTGCCTCCAGTGGGCAGGGGCGAGTCACGGGGCTGGGCGCGGGTGCATTGTCTCCGGAGCGGCAGGGTGAGACTGCGCTTGCGCAGGAGAGGTGGGTTGGGCTAGGACAAGCCTGCACACTCAGGGCAGGGGTGTGTGGCGGCGATGTGGGGGTGGGGTTCGGGGCGATTGGTTGGAGGATGAATGGGTTCAGGTGGGTAGGGTGTGGGGGGTAATCACAGGTCATGGGGCAGGGGCAGTGCGTGTGAAAATAGCATGCTCTAGGAGCATGGCTTGGCTTACTTCCTTGTCTCTGTTTCCCTGTCCCTATACTCCTGAGGGCTCCGGGTCTCCACTTTGAAAGGGGTGTGGCGTTAGGCTGTTTGTACTAACTGGATAGTCTTCAGTTCTCTGTGCCTCAATCCTTCAGCTTTTACAACCAGGGCTTCCCTATGTGGTGGAGAAGACCCTCCCAGTCGCCTTCCGTATCCCTTCTCTAGCTGTGCCTTGGAGCAGGGGTGAACTCAACCTATCCTATTCTGCCATCTTCCTGGAATCTCAGTCTTCTTTCTCTGCATACAATTTTTAAAATAGGATTATATCTTTACATTTCATTGACAGATTAAATGACTTTTCCATTATTGTAAATTATTTTATTTAACTAAGTATGCTGTTTAATCTTACGACACATTATCTCTAGCATATAAACTATGCTTTATAATCCAAGTCTTACTCTAGAAACTTTAGAAAATGTTAAAATATAAATGTCATACTGGGTACAAATGTGGATATTATAGATCAAGATCTATGACTACCTAAAATCAATGCATGGAGGAATGGGAGAGGAACAGAACACTAAAGGATTTCCAAATATCTTTTTTTTCTTTTTTATGATTTTTTTTTTATTCACATGGGCAGGCACCGGGAACTGAACCCGGGTCCTCGGGCATGGCAAGCAAGCACTCTTACCTGCTGAGCCACTGTGGCCCGCCCTCCAAATATCTTTGACCCTATCTCTTTTTCTCTTTCTGTGCTCCATCCCTAATCTAATAATTTTCAAGGACTCCCTCCGCTAAATGTCTTGAATCCTTTCACCTTTCACTTAACCTACCCTCATTCTCATCACTATCATCTCTACCCTTTGTTACTTTAATGATCTCTTACATAGTAGTCTCCCCACAGCTCTTCTATAGTCAAACCATTCTCCACAGAAGAGCTAGACGACTCTAAACTACAGATTTGATCATGCCTTCCCTGGGTTAAAAAATCCTTGTTCTTGGGGATAAAGCCCAAGCACTTAATGAGGCCACCCCAAGTTCCTGTTATATCTTTAAGCCCTCACCTGAACCCCATGCTCCAAAGATAATGAAACTATTTACCCTACAGCTAGATAGAAGTGTCTTCTGCCACATGTGCATACTATACCAACAGCCCTCTAACCTCCTCAACCCTGCTAAATCTCGGGAACCCTAATTTATCTTTTAGGTCTGTGTCAGTCAGTGTTCTCTAGAGAAACAGAACCTATGGGAGAAATCTGTAAATATGAGATTTATAAAGGTGTCTCACACAAGAGTGGGAATAGAAGAGTCCAAAATCCATAGGGCAGGCTGTGAAGCTGGCAGCTCTGATGAAGGGTCTGGACGAACTCCACAGGAGAGGCTCACCTGCTGAAAAAGCAGTGAATAAGCCTCTCTTTTTCCCTTAAAAGTCTCTGACTGATTGAATTATTGTGGGAGACAGGCCTGTGTTGACTGCAGATATAATCAGCCACAGATGCAACCAACTGACTGATGATTTAATATAGCAGCCTTCGGATTTATCAACCAGCTATAAAATATCCTTGCAGCAATGGTCAGGCCAGTGCTTGCCTAACCAGACAACTGCACACAATCACCTGGCCAAGCTGACACCAGAACCTAACTATCAAAAGGTCTCAGCGCGATCTCAGAAGCCACCTTCCCAGATACCTTCTGAGGAGCCTCCTCTATATACACATACACCACATACATAGATAACACATCATACTTACTCCCTCAAATAACATATCACACTGTCTTGAATGATGAGTTTTGTCTGAACCTCTTACTAGAGTATAAGTCCAATGATCCATTGCTTGACTGTGCATCCCTAGCAGAATGGATGGCAAACAGTAGCATTCAAATAAATACTTACTGAAAAACTGAATTACTGCACACACTCTACGACAGGTTCTGTCTATTTTTCCTTGGGTTTCTTCTTGAAGGATGTATTAACACATAATCTCTGTCCTCTAGGACTATTAATTAAAATCACAGTGGGGAGTAATCACAAGAAACAATTATGGAGCAATAAACCAAATGTATTAATAAAGTATTAAATGGCATATGATGAAGTGACAAAAACTCTAGTTGAAAGAGGAACACTATGGGTGGTCAAGAAATTAGCCCTACCTGCTTAAGAACAGACTCTCCCAATTACAATGAGAAGGCAAAACCCCAAAAGCTATGGATATGAAAGATAAATTTTTTCCAGAAAAAAATGAGAAATTGAGTCAATATACTAAAAATAAATATAAGAAACATTAAGTATAGACAAGATTAGTCTAAGAAGAACTGTGCAACTAGTTAGACAAATATTTTTAAATGCTTTCAATCATTATACCAAAGAAAAGGACCTTCTTTGAGAGGTGCAAAAATCTGTGTTTACTTTACTGTGATCTCAACAGTTGAATGGAACAAGTTCCAGTTAGACTGGAAAAACAGAGAATGAAAATAAAATAGGTACAGACTATAAGGAAAAACTGGATTTACTCCAATCATCAGGGTGATGATTTTTTAAAACAATCTTTACAGAACCAAAACTGCTATTTTGGGAGGTTAGGTTAATTCCCTAAGGATCATAAATGGACAAATTACTTCAATGCAGAAACTAAGAATATTCTATCACATCTGAATGCAGATGACACTAAATTAGGAGGAACTATAAAAACTAGAAAAAAAAGAAAAAGTCCTAGTTAAAAAGTGGTGAAATTCAACTGGAACAAATGCAATGCCGAAACTTAGTGACATAAACACTCAAATGCCAGAGAAGACTACTAGGCACATAATTTGAGAAAAGTCCTGATTTTATAGGTAGGCTGTGATCTAGAAGAAAGGACACAAGATCTAGAGTCAAAGTCACTTAACTTCCCTGTGCTTCATTTTCTTGCTATGAAAACTGGGATTAATATTATCTTAATTACTCATCCACAGGGACGATTATCTTTACATACTTGTGTAGTGCTATAGCAAGCATGTAGAAAATTAAATGAGATGATAGGTGAGAAAAGTTTTTTAAATTGTAAACAGTAAAGCACTGCAAAAATGTAAAATATAAGTAGTAAGTTTGTGGATCACTGGCAGTTGAATAGTACATAGCAATGCTGTACCACCCAGCAGAGGTTCTGATGCTAAGAAAATACAACTTTATATATATTCTTTATATATAAATATTTATATTTCAACATCTA
This sequence comes from Tamandua tetradactyla, assembly GCF_023851605.1. Taxonomy (NCBI): domain Eukaryota; kingdom Metazoa; phylum Chordata; class Mammalia; order Pilosa; family Myrmecophagidae; genus Tamandua; species Tamandua tetradactyla. Next base: position 54,122,435 of record NC_135339.1, read on the forward strand.
TTTAATGAGACCCTATTATGTTGAAATATAAATATTTAAATATAAAGAATGTTTGTAGAAAGAATGGGATACTCTGGGCAGGATAATTTATCCTAAGATATAATAAAAAGTAAGACATGCAATGGTCAGAAAGTACTCCCTCCTCTGAATTCAATATACCACACTCAATTTTAAAAAACAATATGGGGAAACCTGAATATTTCAAAATGCAATATAAAGTTGTGCAGAGGAAACTAGGTCCTATAAAAAGTTTAATAATTTAAACTTTTAGTTAGTTCAACATTGCACAAGTGGTGTGTTTTATTTATTTACTACTTTCAAATGAGGGAAGAACAGAAATGTCTTCTATTAAAATGCATATTCTCCAGGCAGGGTCATAATTAAGCCTTCACAGTCTATTGCTTGAACTGTGTATTCCCAGCTTAGTCAGGATTACCAGTCCATAGGACGGGAGAAAGGCCAAGAAAGGATGCAAGGCCTTTAGTTATGAGTTAACACTTTTAGGTATGCGTTAACACTGTAGCAGGGTATTAATGATAAGTTTGCTGGCTGTGAGACTGGGGAGCTAGGAGGAGGAAGGAAAGCATAGCAGAAAGAGGAGATGGCAAAGCGCCAAAGATGACCTTCTCCCTCCTATTTCACAATTCAATCTTGGGCCAAAGAACAAAATCTCTTAAAGGCAAAAGGCAAATTAGCATCTTTCTCACTGTCTTCTATCATCCAATGATTAGGGTACTGAATAATTTTTAATCAAGTTTGCAGAAAACCTAAGAGAAAATTAGCCAAAATTAAAGCAAGGGGACATTAGCCATAACAAAAGATAGAAATTCTTGATTCTTGACCTTCAAGATGATAAACCCTATAATAGTCTCAGAAGCTTCGATTGTCCTTGGTAATTCAAGAAGAAAGAAACAGTATCTGTCTCGAATGCTTTCCTCATTTCTGTCTGTTCAAAGGGGTTATCTTAGCTGACTGGAGAAGTGCCTTCCAGTAATCAAACCTTTCTCTGATACCTTCTTGAGGAGAAACTGAAAAGAGCAACAGCATCAAACTACCTTAGACTAGATGACAGAAGAGAATATACGATGACTTCATATAAAATGGTTAGCAAAGCATAACATCCATGAAGGAAAGGCCTTTGCCATCACTGCTATATCCCTAGAATTGACTCTGAAATGTAATAGGGTCTCATTAAATATATGTTGAAAGAAAGAATGAACGAACAAATGAATGCGCAAATGAATAAGCAAATAAATTAAGTCTGACTTTGCAGTCAAGACAGCCCAAGTTCAAATTCTGATGCATTCTCTTACTAGCTCTGTGTCCTAGGGCAAATAATCATCCTCTGCCTCAGTTTTCTTGTCACTTAAATAGATACAATAAAACTACATGGGGCAGTCCAAGGTGGCTCAGCAGGCAGTTCTCGCCTGCCATGCCGGAGACCCAGGTTCAATTCCCGGTGCCTGCCCATGTTAAAAAAAAAAAAAAAGGTATGTGTCTCAGAGGAGTTTTATGAGGATTACATGAGCTAAAGTAACATTCAGTATATTATAAGCACTCAACAAATGTTTGCTGAATTAATTTGAAGAATTCCATTTTTATACCCTTCTCTACTACTTGGACAAAACAAGCATGAAACATTAGGATAGAATTTAAAGCCCATGATTACTGACAACAAATACCTTAATGCAATTTATTTGCATATAGGATGTACATGGAGGTAAGCCACCCAACTTCCCTGCCTAGAGCTACTCCACCCGCTCCCCTCCTCCACAAGAATTTGGATCTAAAGTTACTCTCCAAGAGGTAAATGAACCCAATATGAAAATAATGGCTTAAATTAGCCATCTCAAAATGAAATCAAGCAACAGGATATACACAGAAGTCTAAAGTTTTATGAACATTTAACACTGTGACCTGGATATAATCCTAAGAAGCCAGGCATGAAATATGACATAATTCAGCAAACTAAAATGTAACCAATTATATTCTATCTTATTTGGAAAAAGTTTATATAAATAGAAACTGGTATTAGCAAGGAGCAGAAAAAAAAACCAATAAAAAACGAAGTAAGAAATGCAAACAGCAAGATGTCGGCAGTGTATAGCCAACACTAATGTGTAGGACAGGGAGACAGTGAATTTGGCAAACTTGGAACTAATCACCAGAGATGCTACCCAGGAGGTGTTCATAAGATGCGAATTACTATCCTCTGTCTTTGGTTCTGATTCCAATGTCCACAAAGTTTCTATGTGATTCTTAATTTGTCTTCCCTTATACCTTAAAATATTGAGAAGCACATGCCCTGAAGTGCAAAAATAATATTTTCTGACTGTATCCCAATGCAAATTTTTAAATTTTCCTCTTTTCAAATAAAGCAGGAAAAATCAACAGTCAACAGTAAGACCCTAGGAAAGTCAGTTATGAGCCTTGGTTCCTTTATCTATAAAACTGCTTTAGACTTGAGACAGATAATCTCTAAAGTTCCTTCTAGCTCTTCAATTATATGGTTGTGTAATCTGGATGTACCAGCTAGATCAGGGGTTGTTTTGGTTTGCTAATGCTGCCAGAATGCAACATACGAGAAATGGGTTGGTTTTTATAAAGGGGATTTATTAAGTTACAAGTTTACAGTTGTAAGGCCATAAAAATGTCCAAATTAAGGCATCCAAAGAAAGATAATTTGACTCGAGAGGCTGATGTCTGTCACATGGGAAGACACATGACTGGCGACTGCATCCTCTCTCGGCTTCTGGTTTCAGATAGCTCTCAGCCCCTATGGATCCTTCTGGCTTCTGGGTTGCTTAGCATCTCATGAAAGGCATGTGGTGATGCATGTTGGGCTTTACATCTCCAAACGTCCATGTCCAGGCATCTGCTCTGTCGGCACGCCAAGCATCTCCTTTGCTATGACAAACATTTCCAAATGTCTAAATCTATGTCATTTCTGAGCTTTCTCCAAATGTTTCCCCATTTAAAGTCTCCAATAAACTAATTAAGATACACCCCAAATGCGCAGTCACATCTCCTTCTAGTCAAAAGTTCACACCAATTGAATGGATTACATCTCCATGGTAACAATCTAATCAAAAGTTTCACTCACAATTGAGTGTCACATTTCCATGGAAACAATTCAGTCAAAAGATCTCCACCCTAAACAATCCACAAGATTGGATTAGGAGAAAGAACATGGCTTTTCTGGGATACATAACAGTTTCAAACCAACACAGGGATCAACAAACTTTATCTGTAAAGAGTGAGATAGTAAATATTTTCCGTTTGCAGACCTATGGTCTCTGTTACAACTACTCAACTTTATGGGTATAGGGTGAAAGCTGTACCCAAAAATGTAAACAATAGATGCAGTTGTGTTCCAATATAACTTTATTTAAAAAGCAGGTGCTGATTATGTGATATCTTCTTGCAGAAAAAAGCAGGCAGACTTTAGGGAGGGACCAAGTGGAACAATTAAATCATTATTATGGCCAGTCCAGCTAGGTGGGTTTAGTGGTTTCTGGTGCTCTCCAAGCTTAGTCGTTTTGAGATTTCCAGATTTGGCTCTTGGGCTGCAGTTTGCTGACCTCTGACCTAGAGAATATCTTACATGAACAAGTAAAGACGGTAACAATTAAAAAGTTTCCTGTGTTCCAGGGTTGATAACTTCTACAATTCTGATAAGCTCCTGATGACCATGTTTCAAACCAGGATGCATTTAATCCAAAGGCTTAATTTAACTTTACAAATTATAATTTCGAGGCAATGAGTAAGGTATAGTAGCTTAACTACCAAAAAGTGGCGGTATTATTAACATTATCATTATTTCTAACTACTCAGAGAGTTGGAAATTCTTTTATTCTTTGAAAAGGTTTACCATAATCTGAACTTTCTCTGTGTCACAATGGAGAAAGTCTACCAAGAAAGAGAAAAGGAGTAACTGACAAAAAACATTCTTTCCTATTTGCCAGAGAGCAGGCTTAACCTCCCGTCTTTGACTTCAAGGCATCAAATATGTCCTAGCGACATTTAAGGAGGGGATATTTTCCATTCTACTTGGGATTCTAGTATTGCTGACCTAGGAGAAAGCTCAGGGTTTTGAGTGGTAAGCCATCAGTTTACTTACTTACAGATGGTGCTATAAGCTGGCCTGGCCTCGGGAAATCATGCTGGAATATATCCAGCCTCACTGTGGCCAGCTTCAGCAGCCTGGATCCTGGTCTGAGAAGACCCTGAAGGACAGGGTGGTGAGAGTTCACCATCCCATCTCCTTTGTAGGGCAGCAGCTGCAATAAGAGAGGACACATTTGAAAATATGGATACTGCAGCTGGTGCAAACAGATCTGGACTGATAGCCTAAGGAGAAGAAGGGATTTCTAGGGTGTTAACCAATTCTGATGTTATTCTCCCCTTCCAGCTTTTGGAGGAGTGACAGTTGTATGCAAAGTGTAGGAGAATCTATGAACAAGGTAAAAGAGTTTCAAAGTACTTTTCACAAGCCACTAAGACTGAGGTCTACTTACTACCTATATTGTTGAATTATGAAAGAAGAGGCATTAAGACCAGATCATTTGAAAACTGGCATTTTAACTTATTAGCAGATTATTTCCTTCAATCTGTTACAGACATTGAAATAGCCAAACAAGAAAACTGCAGAAAAATCCAAGGAAGAAGAATAATTAAGTGAATTTCCTTCTGCTTTTAAACAATAAGTTTTGTCAAAAATTACTGTTCCTGATTTGGACAACTCACAGAGATACTTCACTTCCTAAAAATTTTAGAAGGATGATGCTCACCACAAGTACTGGCAAGAAAGTTCATTGGAACTTGATGATTATAAACTAGTAGATGGTTATTTCCTTGACAGTATTTCCTGAACTATTGATTTGTCAATTCTTTTTACCAGTGTAAAAGTTTTAAGTGGATCTCTCATTTCTAATGGAAAGGAAAAAATTTTCTGTTATTAGAAATGGAATTTATAAATACAGGTATGAACACTTGTATGAAGTTTGCTGTCAAATATGTTAAGAAACTTTACTTTAAAAGTATCCATTAATTAGCCCTAACAAAACTGAATAAATAGAATTTAGCTCTTAAAAGCTGACATTTATTATACCCATACTTGAAAACAACATAATATTCAGGTTTCAATTTCTTTACTTTATTCATTAACTTCATTATTTTAATGTACCACGTTGCTTCAAGTACTACATAGATTTGTCCTAAATGCCCCTCTACCTTAATTATTTTACAAAGAAACCCTTGGAATCATTTTATACCCTTTCTCTTGCTGCCACAGCCAATGAATCACAAACTCTCATGATTCTTCTTTAGTCTCTTGTAATCACTCCTTCTCTATTGTCCCTCACTCTGCCCTTGCCCAATTCCTCATCACCTCATGCCTAGGCTCCCAGAATTATTTCTTAATTCATCTTCGTGAGTCTAATTTCTTCCTTCTCCTATCCATTCTTCATACTAGTTCCACAGTAATCTTCTTAGAACTCCCTATTGATCATGTAATTCCCCCATCGTGAACTTACAATGATTTTCTACTTCTTATCAAATCAAATACACATTCTTTAGCCAGGATTTCAACTGTCCCTTCTTTTCTAACATCTAACCCCCAATGTTTCTTTCTCAAGACTGCCCATTTCTTCCCTACCCTCCCAACATCTGCCACCCCCATTCTGGCTTCCATGATTAAATACTCACTCTTTATCTCGATTGCCTTTCTTTTCTTCTGAAGTCAAAACCGTGTTAATCTTCTCTAGCTACCAGAGTGCACAGAGATCTCTCCTTTAATGTCTTATAGCACAGATTATCTGCACCATTCTGGTAAAAGATGGTCCCTTTTCCTCCTCCTTCATTTGAGATGATTGGCCTTTGGTAAGAACAGCTCCTTTAAGAGAACTGCAGTGAATCAGACTGTGCTGTACTAACAGAGTGATAGCTGAGTGTTGAAGCCACTTTGGAGGGACTATGTGGTATCTGGCTTCAGGACAAAGCAGGCAGACTTCAGGGAGGGACCAAGTGGAACAATCAAATCATTATTCTGGCTAGTCTAACTAGGTGGAGTTAGTGGCTTTTTGCCCTTTCCAAGCTTAGTTATTTTGAGATTTCCAACAAAACGTACATGAGGCAGCAGGGACAGTGGATCCTTCAAGTTTCTAAACAGGAACAAAATCTATCATGGGGTATATTCCATCAAGCACTATGCTAAAGGTTTGGATGGGTGGAGGCATGATATCCGGCTAGGGTCAAAGACCCAGCTGGAGACAGGGGAGAAAGACAGGAGGAGACCATAAGAGCTAATTTTGGCCAGCTAATACCCTTAGCATTGAGCAGGCTGAGCAGGCTTCTAAACAGTGCCACTAAACAGAAGGCTGAGTTATCCATAAAGTAAGAAATTGAACTGAAGGGGACTGTAGCTTCCTGACTATTGAGATTGGTCCACATGAATAATTTATTCTGCTTGATTTGCTGAAATTCCCAAACCCCAGGAATAGTTCACACTATCCATAGACATTTGCCAATGTCTTTTCTTTGCTGGTTTGCTATGACAGAGATAGAAAGAACACTGAGTGAATAATCTAATCACGGATATAGGGCTGGGGAAGGGAGAAATATTGCCTTATGGTCTGGGTAGACAATAAAGAAACAAAACTCTAAAAGTTAAGATCTGATGCTGAGATGGATGGAAAAGGGAGCTACATTAGTGCCTCCTAGTATATCCAACACACAAAAGCAAAAGTTTTATATTTTCATTCAACCTGTAGTTACTGAGCATCTGCTACATGCTAGGCAGTATAGATGTAGTGGTAAACAAAACATATATACCTGCCCTCAAAAAGTTCAAATTAGTGACCATTAATATAATTATGACTAATATTAATTAAACCCTGTTATATGTGCCAGGCACTATCCTAAGCATATTTGTTTATAAACTAATGTACCCTCAGTTCTGAGCATAATGACTATGCTCCGAATGTGCCATTCAATTCAACTGAGTTCTCAGCGCTGGTTTTAATCTTTCTGTCTGTGCCTGGACAAAACCTCTCCTATGCCCAATAGTTATGATCCTAACCCTTCAAAAGATTCTCTAATCCAGAGGCAGATTCTCTAATCCAGAGGCAATTCAATGTAGTCTTTTCTTCTGGTGGAAACACCCCTGGAGGGAATTTCCCTTTGCCTACAACATGGGTGCTGCTACCTGCCCACCCCCCAAGCCTTAGGGATGTGAATATGCCTCAGGCTTGGCCAGAGTCCTCTTGGATTTCATAAGCTAAAAGATAAGAAAAAAGAAACTCTTTGCCTTTGAGGTTCCTATGCCGGGATGATATAATCCTGTAGCTGTCGGTAGCCATTTTTCTCTAGCCCTTACCTCCTGCCCCCAACCTTCATGGATAAAACCTAATTGCAGTAGAAGAGAACAACAGCACATAGAGTGAGGCAGCTCCGAGAAATGGAGAGACAGTCCTGATGATATCATTTGAGAATGCAGAGCCCTGGAAGGATGCACAACTCCTGGACTTTTCCAATTAGAAAAAAAGTTGGATTGTATAGGGTTTATTTTATTTGCAACCAAAGGAATAATCACTAACAACACAGAGTGAGTTAGTCTTGAGTTTAAACCTCAGTTCTATCATTAACCAGCTATTTGATATTTGGCCAACTACTTAACTTTTATGAATGGGAATAAAAGTTTATTTTATAAACTTCCTTCCTCTTGGGAATATCATTGTTGGGGATTGACTAATGTCCTCCACAAAAAGCATGTTCAGGTCCCAACCACAGGTCCTGTGGGTGTGAACCCACTTGTAATAGGACCTTTGAAGATGCTTTTAGTTAAGATGTGTCCAAAATGACGGAGGGTGGACCTTAATCCAATTTGACTGAAGCAAAGGAAATTGGATACAGAAGAAGCAGTCACAGGGAACAACAAGAAGTTGGAAATCAAAAGAACCTGGAAGAGTCAGAAGACACTCCCATGTGCATTGCCTTGTGACAGAGAAGCCAAGCATCAAGGATCACTGGCAGCCAGACCTAGAATGTCACAGTCTTCTGGGAGAAAGTGCCACAAAACCCTTGATTTTGGACTTTTAGCTTCAAAACCATGAGTCAATAAAGTCCCATTATTTAAGCCAACCCATTGCATAGTATTTTTTTTAGCAGCTAGGAAATGAAAACAATCATTTTACAGGGTTCCAGTGAAAATGAATAGAGAAAATGGCCAGCACGTGCCTGAACTTATTAATAAAAGGCTGCAACAATGACAGTTCCCTCCTGCTTCCCATTTTCTTAAAGGAGAAAAAACTAAAGCTACTGGTAACAAACGCCTTTGCTTTCCACTCCTGCACTTAACAACGCATCTAGAACCATGTCTATCAAGATTGCTTCTTTCTATTCTTAGTTTTCCCTGTACATGTTCAGTGTTATACTTCAGGACCATATCTTCTCTCATGAGGAGAGCACAATTCCCTGTCACCCATACTCTCCAATCTATTCTCCAATCTAAATAATTGTTCTAGAATATAAATCATGTTACTACTCTGCCTAAAGTGTCATACTTACCTATTATCTATGAAATAAAGTTCAAGCTCTTAATATGGTTTTAAGGAATGCTATGGTCTAGCCCTCACCTACATGTCTATTCACATCTCCAATGTCCCAACTCGAGGAATCAATTTACAGATCTCTGAACTCGCCCTGCTTTTCCCCCACCTTCTTGCCTTGCACATATAGTTCCCTCCTACTGAAAAATCCTTCCTCTATCTGTGCTAAGAAACTTCTACTTGTCCTTAAGGACCAGGCTCAAGTGTCTTCTCATCTGTAAAACACTGCCCCAACAAAACCTTTGCCTGTCCCTCAACAATTTGACCACCACAACCCCCACCCCCGCATCCTCTCCCCTACAACCAGATACCATCACACACCTCTATTAAAGAACTTAAGAGAATGAAAATGCATTGCATCTATTTGTTTCCGCGCCTGTCTCTGCCATTATGCTGAGAACTTATAAATTTATAAGAGAGCCTTATACATGGTGGACATGCAGAAAATACTGCACTGATAAACAAATGGAACTTACTGGGACTTCTGGTCTTGGCCTAATTTTGTCTGATGACCACTTCCATCATATTACCATTCTCTTGGGGATGGCAAAGTTTAGTGTCAGCTGAAATTACTAGTAGAAATAGAGATGACTTCCCAAAGGGCCACTTACTTAATTGCTATGAAATCATCATATTTATTAAACTATTTCAGACGTTAGGATGAACTTTGAAGAAACAATGTATTGTTTCTTCATGGTAACATTTATCCAACCATTATTTTAAAATAATTTTTAACAATTTTCTCAGTATTTTTATTTTACAAACCAACAATGCCAATTTCCAAAAAGGATCTCTGAGTAGCAACTCCCCATTCACAGTAATGTAACTGCTAACAGAATAAGCCAGAAGATAGTTATTTTTAAATGAGTTTATAATGTACTTAAATCTATACCCTCTTTTGATTCAATATAAAGGAATCTGAAATAAATTAATACCTCTAACATAGAAGTAATTTGAACTACATATAATAAAAAAATTAGATTACTTAATATATAAATACATACAAAAATACATATATCCACAAATATATATACTATAAAGACTGTACAGACTAAGAACTAGAGAGATGTATATCTTCAAACATCACAAATACACTTCTGATTTATCTCTTCTACATTTTATAAGACACAAATATCATTAAGACTAGCAATTATTTATGTCATTAAATGCATGTGCATTATATTTAAAGCACTATACCAGACACTATTAACATTTATAAGCCTTGACCCTTGAAACTACTTAAGCTGTACATAAAAGCACCCTCTATACCATTTACAGAAACATCTATAATATTCAGAATCAAATATTGGCAAATATCATTTAGGAAGTAAAATGTGGGTAATTTGTATTACTCTCCTTTGAGAATGATATTTTTTTCTTTATGGAGTATAATGCTCATGCTATAAAATTTCTCTTACAGTTTCCAAAGATAGGACTGAAGTATAACTTATTCACATCTTTACAAAGACAGAAGTCAAGCTTAGTCAAAACTCAACTCTCCTACAAGATGGTTTAAACTTCCTTTCAGCTAAAATATCTTAAGGTTAAAAGAAAGAAAAGTTTCAAGGAAGGGTAATAAAACAGATTTCCTGTTTTTATGGAGAAAGCTGCCTTCCATCTTCTTATCCACACAAGGTGTGAATACAACAAACAGAATTAGCATGCATGAGCTACCGAAGTTAGACTCGATGATTCTTCAAGGGATACTCAGTTATTTTCCATTTGGATTTATTCAGATCCAATTCTCTATCTCATCCCCGTCAGCACAGCAGCCTCTGGGTCCACAATAGAATATATTAAGAGAGAAAAAAAAAGCAAGAAAGCAAACTTTGGGTCTAAAAATTCACTTCCTCTAATTGCCCAGTGGAAGACATCTCTGGCTGAGAGACTGCAAATTACACTTACCAAATCATTTCCAAATGGTTTGCAAGTGTGATCATTCCTTAAATCTGTGGAATGGATATATAGTGGGAACAGAATGGCCTCTCTCAACACCTCATCCGGTACACTTTCCTGTATCAGAGATGGAAAGCACAATGACACCTCTAAAATCCTATCACAAGGGTGGCTTAGCTTCAATTCCTTTCACTCAAAAGGCAACCACATGGAAGCTCAAGTTTCAGTCAACTCATTCTGCATATCAAAGTCAGGTTCCCAAACACAACTTCTACTCCTCATCCCCGCCTAATTAATAATGTAAGGATTTCTAGGAAGCGCCCAGCTCCTCAGCACTTTATGTACTCCTCTATTCCTTACAGTGTCCCTGGATATAGGTAAAACCATTGCCTCATTTGACAAATGAGGAACATTTGCGTGACAATGAGATGAGCGCAGTTTGCATGCCAGCCAGGATCACGCAGCTCATAACACATGGAGGCAGGAGGAGAACCCAGGACTTGTGGCTCCAGAGCCATCCCCATGACCGCAGACCACCAAGACCAATGGGTGCTGTCAGGAGCATTGTGCCTCACAGGCCTGGCACCACTTGAGCTTTATAATCTCTATTCTTTCCAAAACAGAATCTACTCCAACAATGATTCCAGGCTTCTCGCTGCCCCTCAAGCACAATGCTGAACCCCAACCTCTAGCCTCTGCCTACACTGCTCCACACTAACTGCAGCGTCCCCCTCCTCTTCACCATCAGTAAGGCCAGTTCCAGTCCTGTATCTTCTACAAGCTGTTCATTCTTCCAGTCTTTCTACCGCACAAGAGTCTTTTCTGAGAACAGCTGGGGACACCTGCATCTCGTCAATAACCAGTTCGTAGGTATGTGTGTATCACATTTATGTGGTTGATTAGGTCAGATGGCAAGCAACCTGTGGGCAGGGACAGAAAGAGTCCAGCACAGGTCTGTGACCTAGCAGGTACTCGATAAATGCAGGCTGGATTTATAATAACCTCTATATAATACAGCAAGTGAAAATAATACAGCATACCATCATGGAGTAACATTCCAGGAAATCAGCTCAAGACTTTTCAGATAATATTAAAGGTGCCACCTAACTTTCAGAGTATTCTTCAATCTAACGACCAATTGCACCAGCTAATCACATCCACTGTTTCCGCATCTAGATCTAGCTGGTTAGCCGCTGCGTACGTGGGTACTTAAATAGCCAGGGTCAGACATTGGAACATTGTCCAAATTAAGTACTGGAAATATAAATGAGGGATCCAAATGTGCTGGAATCAAAATAATGCTTAGTAAAGAATCTGATGAGATGGGAAATTAATATAAAATGCATTTCATCCCCATCTTTTTTTCCCCATGGGTCATTTATTCAACAAATGTTTCCCAGTACCTACGGCATGAAAAACATTCTTTTGCACACTGTGAAAGATGCTGTCATAGTCCTCCTGGATTTTCTGTGAAGCAGCTCGCCTAAGTTTTCAATTTAGCAAGAATGAGATACTCTGCCACATTTGAATGAAAGTACAGGGAAACTAGTTCTTTTATATACTATTACCACCAGAATGCATACTCATTTTTGAGGGATTCACAAGATACATAGAGATCTGGGACAGAATTGGAAACGTTTCTGATTCTCAGTGACTTTTTTAAAAGTGTAGCTCATAGGAGAGAGAAAGGAAGACCGAACATTAGAAAGTAGGTGTGTTCTAACTGGTACCAGGTATCTAGCACTAGAGGCATTGGAACAGCCTTCCTGCTTTCCACAGAGCCTTGGCACCCAGCCACCGTCAAGCCCCCAAAAGCTGTGAGAATGGTGTGCACACACCTCAGACTCTGCCTGCTCCGTGCTTCTATGGCAACCACTGAGCCACTGTGGCACAGTCACCTCTTGCCAGGTTATAACAATTACAGCTCGATATTAGAAATCTTCAGGTGGCATCCTCGAACAAAAGACATGAAGGGTATCTGTCTGTTTATGTATCTTACTAGGATATTTCCAGGTTAGCTTTTAGAGGTAATTTCTCACAGAGGGCTGTATTAAACAGCCTCTGTAATACATTCATTACCGAGAGAGAAAGAATAAAATCCCTAGTAACTCCACACAGCTCGATGAGGCTTTAAACAGGCACATTGATCTGGAGGGGGACAAGAACTATAGCACTTTCTGGCAGTGGTGGGGTCTAGCAGCAGGTAAGTTCTTTACAATGTAGGGAAGGTGTCTATCATTCCTCAGCAGGGAGGTGAAGGTCAGCCCTCTGGGAAGAAGGCAGAGCTGAGAGACAGCACTGGGACATAGGCAGTTCTGAATTGTATATATTAGAAATTGCCCAAGCTTTACTGAAGTCTAATGTATTTATCAGCTAACTACCTAAATGCTAGGAATATCATAAGACACAAATGGTAGCTGTCAAGACACACAAAACAAAAAACACTTGTGGAAATCTCTGGGTTCCATTAAATGGATTGATGTACATTCTCTCACTCCTCAGTGCAGTTTGGCAGTAGCTGCCAAACCAGGATAATACTTTCACATCAGCAGGTGTCGTCTGATTTCCAATGCAACTCTGAGACCCCTCACTCACTAAGCAACCCCAGTAATTCCTATAAATGAAGTAAGGGGAAATATAAAAGTCAGATGACAGATGGGTAAATGAAATTATATCAGGGGATAAAATGGGTTACTGATGGAAATGCAAACATATTAAACACTATTACTAAGTAATAAAAAATACCAGGTACATTGGAGAATTTTCCAAATAGAGTACTCACAAGCAAACTGCAAATGGCCATGATGCAGCAACAATCTCTCTCGAAATGGCTATTGAAGGGAAGAAAAGATTTTGTCCTAAAGCCACTGAAATCTGCCAATGGCAGAAAGCTCCTATTTGCCCAAAGTAAGAAACTTTAACTTTTTTTTCTTTAATAAGGAATTATCAAGCTGCCTAACTTTGCTTGGTATCAATAACATTAGGTCTGATTACTGGTAGAAATGCATCCACCACTGAGGCTGTCACTACTGGTAGAAATGCATCCACCACTGAGGCTGTCACTATTTCCTCTTGATCCCAGTAAAGGGAAACTGAAGCCAGCTCTCTGAAAGGTCGGGATTTCAAGGGAAATGCAAAAAGCGTGAGTAGGGTAATACAGCATTCCGTACCATCATGATTTCTGGGAATCAAGTAGCTGGAGTGGGGCTCTTCTTTCCCCCATGCCTAGAAGAGCTATACATTCTCTCAAAAGATCAGTCTCTTTTATGTAAATCAGCAAATTTTTCATAGTAATGCAGGGAGAGCTAGACACATTTTACGTCTTTCATATCAGCCTACAGACTCCTTAAACCTTTACTGCTCACAGGCTATCAGCATCACCAAAGAGCCTGTCAGAAATGCAGATCCCAGGGCTCCATCTCAGACCTACAGAGCTTAGAATCTGCATTTAATGAGATCCTCAGGTTATCCGTGTACAATTAAAATGTGAGAAGCACTGAGAAGGTACTCAAAAATATTTCTCACTTCTGGGGCTAGGTATTTCTTTCTCAGAGGCTAGGGAATGGTACAGTTACACAAGCTACTTCTCGGACAACGTGAACATGAGAATGAGGGTAATGGATCATAACACGTGGAATTTAAAGAAAAGAGTCCATGAGTCTATACTGATAATAAACACTTAACAAATAAACAAGGGTGGGGGGGAGATCTCCTTTGAAGTAGAATGCGAACATAAATGTGTAAGGAATCACAGTGAGATAATCACCATTTTGCAATCACCGTTCTTATAATGGATTCAGGCAAGAACCTCCAAGGATCTTCAAATTATTAGGTGAAAGTTTGTTGGGTAATAGGATATTTACATAGTTTTACAGTATTTTCCCTCAGTTTATTTATGAATTACAAAGGGAAAAAGTACCTTTACAGTAAAGAAATCTATTAGACAATACCTAAACCAAAGGATAAGTTAATGTCATTAGAACAGGACAACTTGACATCATGGACCTCCTGATCCAATGCACACAGGAGGGTACAATCTTGCTTATGTAATAGTTCTTCCAAAAATGCACAATCTGTTCTAATCATGAAGAAATATAAAATAAGCCTATACTACAGGACAATTTACCAAACAAATGGCCTACCCTTTTCAAAAATATTAATGTGATGTATGGCAAAGAAAGACTGAGAATCTGGAGGTTAAGCTTGATAACTAAATGCAATGTGGATTCTTTTCCTGGACTCCTTCCTGATATTGAACTCATTGTTACTGTTGCTGTTATAAGGGACATTATTGGGATACGCCTGCATATTAGAAAATACTATTTTATCAATGTTAAATTTTGAAATAAGGAAATTGTATCTTCTCTTTCTTAGGTGATACATACTGAAATACTTAAGGGTAAAGGGTCACATCTGCAACTTAAATGTTTCACTGAAAATTGTAATACTATGTATATAAAAATAGAACACATGTGGCAAAATGTTAACCATGGTGAACCTAAGTGAAAGGTATGTGGGCGTCGCACTCTTCTGGAAAATGTTCTGTAGATTTTGACTTTTTCAAAATAAAAAGTTGGAAATAAAAAAAGGAAAAATGGATTATCAAAAAATCATGCAGGGTGGTGTAGTGGTGACTCAGTGGCAGAATTCTTGCCTGCTGTGCCGGAAACCCAGGTTTGATTCATGGAGCATGCCCATGTAAATAAATAAATAAATAATAAAAGTAATTCAATAACAAATGGCCACCAACCTCCAACCTTTTAGTAGAAGAAAGCAAAATATTAACACTAATTGTGCTCCCCTGCCAGGGTCTTAAAGTTGAATACAAGTAAATGACAGATTGACAAAAATCTCTCTTCAAAATAGTTTTAGGAAAAGTCCTTGCTTTGGAAATGAACTTCCAAATTCCTTCTACAACGTGCCAGGCTATATTCTCAGCACTGGAAATACAGCCAGATAAAATCTTTGCTTTCATGGAGGTTATATTCTTATAGAAGGAAACAAGGAGAAATACTGTAGGAGACAATAAGTACTCTGAAGAAAAATAAAGCAGGGAAAGACTATAGGGGGGAGGGCTATTTAAAACAGGATGGTCAGAGATAGACTCTCTAATAGAATGGACACCTGAATGAGAAGAGAGACTCAACTGGGCAGGTAAGTGGGGGAAGAGCATACCAGGAGGAGGACACAGCATGTGCAAAGTAAATTCACGGGGAGGCAGAACTGTGCCTAGGACAGAGTAGAGGGAGTAAGAGAGTATAAGAGATGGGGTAATCACGCAGGCTTTCAGACATCACTACTGGGAACACGGTTGGGAAGTGCAGTCAAGTTGGGTCCCCTGAGTGTGCAAAGCATTGTGCAGACTTTTCCTTGAAGCTAGCTCTAAACTAACAGGTTATTTCTTCCTCATTCTCCACCCCCCCTCAACATACACATTCTGCCTAACTTCTTTCTCCTTCCCACTCTCTCTCAACTCTCATTTATAAGTTTCAGAATTTTTCTCTTTTGTCTGAAAGGTTTTTAAAAAATGACCCCGGTCATGACTGACAAGCTAAAGGGATCAAATAAAGTAAACACTTGTGGCTTTATCTTACATTACAGTATCCCTCATTGAGAGCCTGTAGTAATTAACAGTAATGATGAGCACTATACAACGGCCTTCATGATGTGTCAGAGAAACACATTTTATCCCATTTGTAACACTGAGCACTACAGAAGTCAGTAACCTTCCTGGATGTTGCGTTTTGAAGGGAAATGATGTACAATAAAGCATTTGTGCCATTAGCATAAAAAGTCCTTGAAAATGCTCAGAATAGGGCTTCAGAAAAAGCAGTCATCTCTCTCTCCATTCTCATTTATTCAAACCCACTGTAGTCAAGTTCTGCTGCTCAGCTCCTGAAGACCATTCTGTTCACCTGTCTCTTCCTAATAATAAGCACGGAGCCTGCACAGTTGTTCCTCAATAAATATATGTGGACTATTTTATGGAGAAAAAATTTTAAAGCCAATCTCCTATTAAGCTGATGGGGACTGCTAAAATGGTGACAAACCATGTCTTTCAGCTCTACTAACTGTAAGCATGTTATAAAGGACTCAGATGCAGTCTGGTGCAGGGCATGGCTCTCAGCACAAAGCATGCACTTACTAGGTATCGGATGGAAGGATGGAAGGATGGATGGATGGATGGTTAGATGGATGACTACAGATCAGATAGCAATTTTGTGGGCTGGCTTGAGAAGTCCATCATTTATGATTATAGCAGTGTTTCTAAAGAAAAAAAAGTATTTTGAATTTGGCTCCTAACAGTGTATAAATGAATTTTGTAGTACAAACTTGTAACTTGTAATGCTGATACCCGAGACTACAGTTGGTTTGTACTCACACGTTGTTCGTGAAGGAGTAAGAATAGAGAGGTAGGTAGGGAGCAGACATTTGTTTCCTATTAACCTAGTCAGCGTATAGATTAAAATGTTCTAGTGATGTGGAAAATGAATAGAAAAGGAAATTCATTCAATAATATCTCTTCAAAGTATTTGGGAGCACCTGTGCTCAAGATTGGGTGCCATGGAGAATCAAAGAAGTGAAGATTTTTGCCAACTTGTGACTCTAGTGAGAAACAGAACTACATCTGATGCTTTTAAAATAATTATATTTACAGATGAAATCTCATCAGAGTCTAAGGACTAGGATCCTTAAGCTATATTACATATAATTTGCTTTGCCCATAAAAATTTAAAAAGTTATTTAGGGAGATATGTTACAAATGTACTAGATGATTTATGTATTTTTCAATCTAAATATGGTTTCATACGCTAAATTTTAAGAAAATTTCATTTTTAGGCATTTTATGAGAAAGAGGCTAAAACTTAAATGCCAAGGAAACTTTCAACATTGTTCCTAAACAAAGGAAGTTTATACATTTCTTGAACTTGGTGACCTGTACAGCATCAAATCAATACCAGCAATATTTATTTTTAGACAAGAAACTGACGCAGTTAAAGAGAATTGTAAAGCTAATTGATTTTATTCTATGCCTCAGCATTTTCTGGATTCTTAGATTTATTATTTTCCAAGACCTCTGAGAACCAAAGGTTTGACTAGATAGAAATGGCGCTACCATTTCATATCAATTTATCTGTTGTTTTAGAAATTTCCAAACAGACCAATTAAAAAAAAAAATGCTGCAGAGGATGGAAGGTTTGATCCAGATGACCAATAAGACTGAAATAATCCACTACGCCTCTATGATATTCCCAGCTTGGGAGTCCAGAGGTCATTTTGGAGGTTATTCTTATGCATTATATAAATATTCCTTTTTAGTTTCGATTATATTTGAATAGCTATAAGGAAATACTTGAAACTGTTGAAGTGCAATCCAGTAACCTTGATTCTTAAAGACAACTGTATAGCTTTCACAGTGTGACCAGGTGATTGTGAAAACCTTGTGACTAACATTCCTTTTATCTAGCTTATGGCAGATGAGTGAGAAAATAAAGACAAAAATTAATAATAAAGGGAGAGACAAGGGGTATAGATGCTTTAGGTGTTCTTTTTTATTTTTATTTTTTAGGAGTAATGAAAATGTTCTAAAATTGATTGTGATAATGAATGCATAACCATATGGTGATACTGAAAGCCACTGATTATAGATTTTGGATGATTATATGGTATATGAATACATCAAAAAATTGCATAAAAAAGGAAACAGGACATTTTTGAAGACTTCTAAGGGATCAAATAAAGTAAACACTGTGGCTCTATCTTACATTACAGTACCCCTCACTGAGAGCCTTTAGTAATTAACAATAATGATGGGCACTATACAACGGCCTTCATGATGTGTCAGATACTGCGTCTTTACACATTTTATCCCATTTAATATTCGTGACAATTCTGTGAACTATTTGTGCTATTAGCCCCATTTTTCAGACGAATAACCCAATGAGACAGAATTAAACTAACTTTCCCACGATCACAATGGTGGTGCGATTCAAATCCAGGCTTTTAGCTTTAGAGACCACAGTCTCAAACACCGTGTTACATAAAAAAAAAAAGACTACAAAAAGTATAAAAACAGATAAAACAATCATCATAATCATAACAATAATGATAATAGCTCATTGTGCTGGTTTGAAAGAATGTACGCCCCCTAGAAAAGCCATATTTTAATCAAATCCTATTTCATAAAGGTAGAACAATTCCTATTCAATACTGTATGTTTGAAACTGTAATCAGATCATTTCCCCAGATGATGTGATTTAGTCAAGAGTGGTTGTTAAACTAGATTAAGTGACGACATGTCTCCACCCATTTGGGTGGGTCCTGATTGGTTTATTGGAGTCCTATAAAAGAGGAAACATTTTGGAGAATGAGAGATTCGGAGAGAGCAGAGAATGCTGCAGCACCACAAAGCAGACAGTCCGCCAGCCAGCAACCTTTGGAGATGAAGAAGGAAAATGCCTCCCAGGGAGCTTCACGAAACTGGAAGCCAGGAGAGAAAGCTAGCAGATGATGCCATGTTCACCATGTGCCCTTTCAGCTGAGAGAGAAGCCCTGACTCTGTTTGCCATGTGCCTTCTGAACTTCATCGGCCTTCTTGAACCAGGGTTTCTTTCCCTGGATGGATGCCTTAGATTGGACATTTCTATAGACTTGTCTTAATTGGGACATTTTCTCGGTCTTAGAACTGTAAACTAGCAACTCATTAAATTCCCCTTTTTAAAAGCCATTCCGTTTCTGGTATATTGCATTCCGGCAGCTAGCAAACTAGAACACTCATATACAGCACTTTTATATTACAGGCACTGTTCTATACAATTATAAACATTAAAAAGCTTATTTATTTTTCAGAATAATCCTTGTAGTAAGTACAATCATTATTCCAATTTACAGAAGAAGAAATTGAGGCAATGGGAGGTTAGGCATTTGCCCAAGATCACACTGTTAATAAGACACAAGGCTAGGATACAAACCCAGGCAGTCTGGCTCTCAAGTCCAAGGCCTTGGCCATGATGCCATGCTGCTTCTTATAACAATTTAAAAAGCACAGTACAAATAAACGGCCTTAACCCTTAAGAACCTCTGAGGTTGGAAATCCCCACATTAAAGCACAGAACTGCAACTAAATGTTCATTACCATCATCAAAAATCATCAAGAACAGATTAAAAAGTTTTCATTCGACCTTGTTAAGAAGGCAAAAAAGTAAAAATCTTAAGCAAAATTTCATCCAGGATGAATTTCTATAAAACAGTGTTTTTCTGAAAAACAAATTCAATAAAGAACAAATGAGGTGTTACAGCAGCTTTAAAAAAATCCTTCTGCAGAAGTTGCTTTTGTTTGTGCAGCCTTGGGGTTTCTGAGAATTCCCTCAGGGGTTATGGGCAGTTGAGGGAGGAGGGGAGAAGAGAGGACCCTGCTCCCCACTCCACCTTCAACAGGGCAGTCTGTTTATATTTGTTACACACTGGGCTTCCCCATAAGCTTTTGTTTTGATGGTCCCAAAGCTCCCAAGAGGAGTGTCTAAGAGGGCAGCCTTAATAAGCCTTTTCACCATCACTTTCCCAACATCTCACAAGTTGTATTTTACTGCATTTCCTCTTTTGTTTCTGCAATCTTGAGTCCTGTCAATTCTCCTACTTGGCCCTCCCTTTCCACTTGCTTCTGTCAACAATAATTTAACCACAGCTAAGGATTATCAAGCTCTCTCTACATGGCAGGCTCTAGGTTAAATGTTTTACATGAATTGCTTCATTGAATGTCCTTGACACCCCTATGAAAGGTTCTACTACTGAACCTGTTTTAGAGGAAGAAACCAAGGCTTAATATGTCAACTGTCCAATGACATCTAAGTGATAGAGGTAGGATGAGAACCCAGGTAGCCAACTCCAAAGGCCCTCCAACTCTTAACCAGTAAGTAATTCTGCTCTTGTTCAAAATTTTTACCTAGACTCCGTCCAAGACTCAATCTCTTAAAACACATACAGATATACCACTTTTGTTCCAAGGCAGCCCTTTTCAGGAGCACCTAAGACTGGCAAATGCAATACTCACTTTTCAATACAGTATCATTCATACATCTTGATGTGAGTACTTATAAAATCTTCTCTTATTCTTTTGGGCATGTACGTATGCTCCCTCCTCCAATTAGACTGTTTTTCACAAGGAGAGATGACATTCCTGTTCTTTCTATACCCTCACTCTCCTCACTTGCTCACTTAGAACAGCTCTAGGCACAGAGTAGTAAAGATGTTCAATAGTCAGTGTAAAGAGCCCTAGTCTGTAGACAGGACACCTGAGCTCTACTCTAGCTTTGGCCATCACCCGTAGCAGATGCTATCATGTTCCCCTCCCTCATATTTCCTTGATACTCACTTCAACATGCCCAACAGAGTTTTCTGTGGACACCTGTAGCTTTTATTCTGGCTCCAGGAGCAGCTGGACCCACTACAGGACGAACCAGAAATGCAGGAAAGTTATTGCTTCCAGGAAACAGCCCTCATCAACAACGGATAGACAAACTGGATAGCTCTCAAGTGCACAGACTGCTTTCCTGAGTTCCCCAATGGGACTGAGCCCCTGTTGCCCTCAGCAGTAATTCTGTTAAAAATGCATCCTTTACTGGGATTCTTTCTCCTACTTGTCTCACTTTCCTACTTACCTGCTAATGCTTTGGTGATAACCTCTCAAATAAACCCCTTACTCTCAAATCCTTATCTCAGGGTCTGGGGAAACCAAATGGGTATTTCCTCTCCCTTCTTTGCTACTCCACTGCTCCATCTGTTTAAAGAAGAAGGTTGGTGAGCGTGGAGGAAGAGCAAGGTAAATGGCGCATTGAACGGAGTTCTCTGTAATGGAAGCTTAAATAACCAGCCACACGAAGGTGTCCTGAATGCATCCTTGGGGCAACCCTTGCGGAGGTGAAAGTGGATTGTTTTTGGTATGTTATATAAAAACTAAATATTTATGTTAAAAATTAAAGTTGTGGACTTACGGAGAAGATGGCGGCTTAGTAAGACACGCAGATCTTAGTTCCTCCTCCAGAACAGCTACTAGGGGAGTAGAAACGATATAGAACAGCTCCCGGAGCCACGACAGAGATAAAAAAGACAGCGTACCCCATCCTGGAACGGCTGACTGGCAGAGAGAACCCGCTCCGGTGAGATCGCCGAGGGATGCGGGCTTCCCCGGGCGGGGTGGCAAGCGGCCGGAGTCCCTCCCGTCCTCCTTCCCAGGCCAGCTGGCAGAATTGGGCAGGCGGTCCCCTCAAACCGCGGCAGCTAGCGCCCACACCACGCGCGGCGCCCCGGACCAACTGAGAGAATTGGATCGGAAATCCCCAGGCCGCGGAGAACGGTGACTGGGGGGGGTCCCTTCCAAACTTCCCCGGTTCGGCTGGGAACAGTGCACTCTCCAGGGCTGTGGTGGCTGGAGCTCTCCCACCACGCTTGGTGCCCCGGGCCAACTAGGAAATTCAGACGGGCGCTCTCCCGGGCTGCAGTGGCTGGCGACCCTCCCTGCGTTCAGACCCCCGGGCCGGCTGGCAGTCTTCCAAGCCTCTTCGGCTGGTGAACCTCCCCCACGGCAAGAGTTTTCCAAAGTTAAAGGACCCACAGCACCTTTTACTGGTGGGACCCGCAGACAAACGTGTGCCACGAGCACCACCTACTGGACAGGATAAGAAAAACAGAACCCAGAGATTTCACAGAAAAATCTTTCAACCTGTTGGGTCCAACACCCAGGTAAATCTGACTAAATGCCCAGACGCCAGCAGAAGATAACGGATCACGCTCAGAAAATTGAATATATGGCCCAGTCAAAGGAACAAACCAATAGTTCAAATGAGATACAGGAGCTGAGACAACTAATGCTGAATATACAAACAGAAATGGAAAACCTCTTCAAAAACGAAATCGATAAATTGAGGAAGGACATGAAGAAGACATGGGCTGAACATAAAGAAGAAATAGAAAAACTGAAAAAACAAATCACAGAACTTATGGAAGTGAAGGACAAAGTAGAAAAGATGGAAAAAACAATGGATACCTACAATGATAGATTCAAAGAGACAGAAGATAGAATTAGTGATTTGGAGGATGGAACATCTGAATTCCAAAAACAAACAGAAACTATCGGGAAAAGAATGGAAAAATTTGAACAGGGTATCAGGGAACTCAAGGACAAGATGAACCGCACAAATATACGTGTTGTGGATGTCCCAGAAGGAGAAGAGAAGGGAAAAGGAGGAGAAAAACAAATGGAAGAAATTATCACTGAAAATTTCCCAACTCTTATGAAAGACCTAAAATTACAGATCCAAGAAGTGCAGCGCACCCCAAAGAGATTAGACCCAAATGGGTGTTCTCCAAGACACTTACTAGTTAAAATGTCAGAGGTCAAAGAGAAAGAGAGGATCTTGAAAGCAGAAAGAGAAAAACAATCCATCACATACAAGGGAAACCCAATAAGACTATGTGTAGATTTCTCAGCAGAAACCATGGAGGCTAGAAGACAGTGGGATGATATATTTAAATTACTAAAAGAGAAAAACTGCCAACCAAGACTCCTATATCCAGCAAAATTGTCCTTCAAAATGAGGGGGAAATTAAAACATTCCCAGACAAAAAGTCACTGAGAGAATTTGTGACCAAGAGACCAGCTCTGCAAGAAATACTAAAGGGAGTACTAGAGTCAGAAACGAAAAGACAGAAGAGAGAGGTATGGAGAAGAGTGTAGAAAGAAGGAAAGTCAGATATGATATATATAATACAAAAGGCAAAAGGGTAGAGGAAAATATTATCCAAACAGTAATAACACTAAATGTCAATGGACTGAATTCCCCAATCAAAAGACATAGACTGGCAGAATGGATTAAAAAACAGGATCCTTCTATATGCTGTCTACAGGAAACACATCTTAGACCCGAAGATAAACATAGGTTGAAAGTGAAAGGTTGGGAGAAGATATTTCATGCAAATAACAACCAGAAAATAGCAGGAGTGGCTATACTAATATCCAACAAGTTAGACTTCAAATGTAAAACAGTTAAAAGAGACAAAGAAGGACACTATATACTAATAAAAGGAACAATTAAACAAGAAGACATAACAATCATAAATATTTACGCGCCGAACCGGAATGCCCCAAAATACGTGAGGAATACACTGCAAACACTGAAAAGGGAAATAGACACAAATACCATAATAGTTGGAGACTTCAATTCCCCACTCTCATCAATGGACAGAACATCTAGACAGAGGATCAATAAAGAAATAGAGAATCTGAATATTACTATAAATGAGCTAGACTTAACAGACATTTATAGGACATTACATCCCACAGCAGGATACACCTTTTTCTCAAGTGCTCATGGATCATTCTCAAAGATAGACCATATGCTGGGTCACAAAGCAAGTCTTAACAAATTTAAAAAGATTGAAATCATACACAACACTTTCTCGGATCATAAAGGAATGAAGTTGGAAATCAATAACAGGCAAAGTGCCAGAAAATTCACAAATACGTGGAGGCTCAACAACACACTCTTAAACAACGAGTGGGTCAAAGAAGAAATTGCAAGAGAAATTAGTAAATACCTCGAGGTGAATGAAAATGAAAATACAACATATCAAAACTTATGGGATGCAGCAAAGGCAGTGCTAAGAGGGAAATTTATTGCCCTAAATGCCTATATCAGAAAAGAAGAAAAGGCAAAAATGCAGGAATTAACTGTTCACTTGGAAGAACTGGAGAAAGAACAGCAAACTAATCCCAAAGCAAGCAAAAGGAAAGAAATAACAAAGATCAGAGCAGAAATAAATGAAATTGAAAACATGAAAACAATAGAGAAAATCAATAAGACCAGAAGTTGGTTCTATGAGAAAATCAATAAGATTGATGGGCCCTTATCAAGATTGACAAAAAGAAGAAGAGAGAGGATGCAAATAAATAAGATCAGAAATGGAAGAGGAGACATAACTATTGACCTCACAGAAATAAAGGAGGTAATAACAGGATATTATGAACAACTTTATGTTAATAAATACAACAATTTAGATGAAATGGACGGGTTCCTGGAAAGACATGAACAACCAACTTTGACTCAAGAAGACATAGATGACCTCAACAAACCAATCACAAGCAAAGAAATTGAATTAGTCATTCAAAAGCTTCCTAAAAAGAAAAGTCCAGGACCAGACGGCTTCACATCTGAATTCTATCAAACATTCCAGAAAGAATTAGTACCAACTCTCCTCAAACTCTTCAAAAAAATCGAAGCGGAGGGAAAACTACCTAATTCATTCTATGAAGCCAACATTACCCTCATACCAAAACCAGGCAAAGATATTACAAGAAAAGAAAACTACAGGCCGTTCTCTATAATGAATATAGATGCAAAAATCCTCAATAAAATTGTAGCAAATCGTATCCAACAACACATTAAAAGAATTATTCATCATGACCAAGTAGGATTCATCCCAGGTATGCAAGGATGGTTCAACATAAGAAAATCAATTAATGTAATACACCATATCAACAAATCAAAGCAGAAAAATCACATGATCATCTCAATTGATGCAGAGAAGGCATTTGACAAGATTCAACATCCTTTCCTGTTGAAAACACTTCAAAGGATAGGAATACAAGGGAACTTCCTTAAAATGATAGAGGGAATATATGAAAAACCCGCAGCTAATATCACCCTTAATGGGGAAAAATTGAAAACTTTCCCCCTAAGATCAGGAACAAGACAAGGATGTCCACTATCACCACTATTATTCAACATTGTGTTGGAGGTTCTAGCCAGAGCAATTAGACAAGAAAAAGAAATACAAGGCATCAAAATTGGAAAGGAAGAAGTAAAACTATCACTGTTTGCAGACGATATGATACTATACGTCGAAAACCCGGAAAAAACCACAACAAAACTACTAGAGCTAATAAATGAGTACAGCAAAGTAGCAGGTTACAAGATCAGCATTCAAAAATCAGTAGCATTTCTATACACTAGTAATGAACAAGCTGAGGCGGAAATCAAGAAACGAATCCCATTTACAATTGCAACTAAAAGAATAAACTACCTAGGAATAAATTTAACTAAAGAGACAAAAAACCTATATAAAGAAAACTACAAAAAACTGTTAAAAGAAATCACAGAAGACCTAAATAGATGGAAGGCCATACCATGTTCATGGACTGGAAGACTAAATATAGTTAAGATGTCAATCCTACCTAAATTGATTTACAGATTCAATGCAATACCAATCAAAATCCCAACAACTTATTTTTCAGAATTAGAAAAACCAATAAGCAAATTTATCTGAAAGGGCAGGGTGCCCCGAATTGCTAAAAACATCTTGCGGAAAAAAAATGAAGCTGGAGGTCTCGCGCTGCCTGACTTTAAGGCATATTATGAAGCCACAGTGGTCAAAACAGCATGGTATTGGCATAAAGATAGATATATCGACCAATGGAATCGAATAGAGTGCTCAGATATAGACCCTCTCATCTATGGACATTTGATCTTTGATAAGGCAGTCAAGCCAACTCACCTGGGACAGAACAGTCTCTTCAATAAATGGTGCCTAGAGAACTGGATATCCATATGCAAAAGAATGAAAGAAGACCCATATCTCACACCCTATACAAAAGTTAACTCAAAATGGATCAAAGATCTAAACATTAGGTCTAAGACCATAAAACAGTTAGAGGAAAATGTAGGGAGATATCTTATGAAACTTACAATTGGAGGCGGTTTTATGGACCTTAAACCTAAAGCAAGAACACTGAAGAAGGAAATAAATAAATGGGAGCTCCTCAAAATTAAACACTTTTGTGCATCAAAGAACTTCATCAAGAAAGTAGAAAGACAGCCTACACAATGGGAGACAATTTTTGGAAATGACATATCAGATAAAGGTCTAGTATCCAGAATTTATAAAGAGATTGTTCAACTCAACAACAACAAAAAGACAGCCAACCCAATTACAAAATGGGAAAAAGACTTGAACAGACACCTGTCAGAAGAGGAAATACAAATGACCAAAAGGCACATGAAGAGATGCTCAATGTCCCTGGCCATTAGAGAAATGTAAATCAAAACCACAATGAGATATCATCTCACACCCACCAGAATGGCCATTATCAACAAAACAGAAAATGACAAGTGCTGGAGAGGATGCGGAGAAAGAGGCACACTTATCCACTGTTGGTGGGAATGTCAAATGGTGCAACCACTGTGGAAGGCAGTTTGGGAGTTCCTCAAAAAGCTGAATATAGAATTGCCATACGACCCAGCAATACCATTGTTGGGTATCTACTCAAAGGACTTAAGGGCAAAGACACAAACGGACATTTGCACACCAATGTTTACAGCAGCGTTATTTAAAATTGCAAAGAGATGGAAACAGCCAAATTGTCCATCAACAGACGAGTGGCTAAACAAACTGTGGTATATACATACGATGGAATATTATGCAGCTTTAAGACAGGATAAACTTATGAAGCATGTAATAACATGGATGGACCTAGAGAACATTATGCTGAGTGAGTCTAGCCAAAAACTAAAGGACAAATACTGTATGGTCCCACAGATGTGAATTGACATTCGAGAATAAACTTGGAATATGTCATTGGTAACAGAGTCCAGCAGGAGTTAGAAACAGGGTAAGATAATGGGTAATTAGAGCTGAAGGGATACAGACTGTGCAACAGGAGTAGACACAAAAACTCAAAAATGGACAGCACAGTAATACCTAATTGTAAAGTAATCATGTTAAAACACTGAATAAAGCTGCATCTGAGCTATAGGTTTTTTTTTTTTTACTATTATTATTACTTTTATTTTTTTTCTCTATATTAACATTCTATATCTTTTTCTGTTGTGTTGCTAGTTCTTCTAAACCGATGCAAATGTACTAAGAAACCATGATCATGCATCTATGTGATGATGTTAAGAATTACTGATTGCATATGTAGAATGGAATGATTTCTAAAAAAAAAACAAAAATTAAAGTTGCGCTAAAGTTAAAACACTAAAAAAAATAATAATAATAAAATAAAGAAAGAAGAAGGTTGGAAAAGAGGATCTCTGTGGCCTCTTTCAGCTTTAACATCTTATGCTTTCAATGAAATAAGCCAAATTTCAAAATCAACAACCTGACAATAGAGGTAACTTCTCAACTAAAAAAACCACATCAACCTAGAGCCACAGCAGAATTTCACCTGCATTAATGTGAAAGAAGTTGAGGCACCACCCCAATGTCCTCAGAGAAGGCCTTGTTGCTGTAGGTGGGGAAGTGCTGCGAGGTGTCTTCAGGGACGGCCTCAGCTGCAGTGATGCACTTTGTTCCAGTCTCACACTCTTCCCAAGGTGGCCAATATCCAAGAGGGAACATTGGAAGGTAAAGGCCAGGACATTTCACCCAAGTCAAGACGACCCTGAAGGACTATTCTAACTCCAGGGCCTCCTGCGGTGTCAGCCAAGGCTGTCAGTGGGCCTTCATCACACTCAACTTCTCTCTCTGCCCACGCCTGCTTTCCACCCACCACTGGAAGGGTACTTCCTAGTAAACATCCTGCACATTAAATGCTGCCTCAGGGAACCCAACCGGTGACAATTACATTATGTCACAAAGATCCCACACTACCGAACCTTGACTGTAGGCCAATAGAAGGAGGGTATGCCCTGAGTCTGGGAAGTGATAGCCACAAGCAAAAAAGAGCTAAATTTTTAATAAAATGGGAATGTGGTATATACAAATCAGATATGTATGAGATGCAGCTTCAGTTTCTGAACAAAAACAAGAAATACATAAAAGGTCAGCACAGTCAGTGAAACCGAAAGCTGGGAACACAGATGAGGCCATTACAGAAGATGATGAAAGAGAAATATCTCAGAGAGAAGGAAAACAAGAATGGCCTTGCCAGGGAAGGGAAGCAGACTAAACATACCAAACACAACTAGTCAGAAACCATGGGGTTGAAATAAACCATCTGAAAGAGGGCCCTTAATTTCAAGAAACTACATCCAACCCATTAGAGGTCTGACAAGGGCAAATGCCACCCTGAGAATTCCAGCTGATTAAGCTCAGGTTGGATCGATGCCACTAAAGAGACCATGGATATTCCCATGGTACTGCCACAAAGCAGGGCCTTTCTCAATAACACTGAAGGCCAGAGATAAGCTCCTCAACCCACAGGCAGACCCGGATCCTGGAGAGAAAGCCAGTGGAGCTGCTCTCCCAATGGTTGTGCTTAACTGTTAATGCTCGGTCGCCTCTTCTGATGGTCTGTAATTTCCTAAGAGTAGGGACTGCTAGGGCTGGGTAAGGAAGGTGATTGAAATTTTAAATAAAATGATCAGGAAAGTCATCCCTGAGAAAGTGACATGTGAAAAAAGACCAAAAGAGGCAAAGAGGTTAATCTTATGGTTATCTGAAGGAAGAGTAGCTAGGTGGAGAGAAAAGAAAGTGCCATGAGTAGGAGCCATCCTGATGCCCGAGGGACAGCAGGAAGGCCAGTGCAGCTGATAATGAGCAGGGGGAGATGGTCAGGAGGCAAGGGGCAAGACCACTTAGGGCCTTGTGGACCACTGTCAGGACTCTGGCTTCTACATGGAGAAGATGGAAAGTCACGGCACATTTTGGGGTGGAGGAGTGACAAGATCTGACACATATTCTCCTTCTCTGGATGAATTTTTCTCCACAGTACTTTTCACCATCTGAAAATTTATTTATGCTATGTATTTATTGTTTTTCTCATCTTAATGGAAAATAATCTCTGTGAGGGCAGATTTTTTTTTTGTCTGTTATGTTCACTGCTATACATTCCTCCAGAGTCTGACATACAGTAGACACTTAATGAACAATTATTGAATGAATGACTCAAAGAATGAATCATTTGGTGAAGAACCTGGAGAACTCTTTTCTAAATGGCAAAATGAATCCAGACAAAAGGAATGATGTTTCTACTTCCTCAGAAGGTCTGTGCTTAAATCAGTGATATGAGTCCAAATAACAAATACTTATTTATTATCTATTTTAGGAACCTAGCAAAGCCCTTAAACCCAAAGATGTATCTAATGTCTAAAAACTGGATGCCAAGGTTCAGGGCAAACCACAGAGTATCAGCAGTTTGGGAGGTTTCACAGTCACAGAATCCATTCATCAAATACAGTTAGAGCAACAGTGCCTACTGGAAGCTCAATACTGGAAGTTTGTGATGAATAGGATTTCAGAGAGTTGGCCTCTCTAGGTGGTGTCGGCTGGCTATTCTCAAAGCAGTAGGGAACAAGCAAGGGGAAGGAACCAAACTTGTTTCTTTCCCTTCAGGACTGGGCGCCATTTTGAAAATCACTGGCCTAAGTGATTCTCCTGCATGTCCTCGAGGTCCAAAAAAGTTTGAGATTTACTGGTATAAGAAAATGTATTTTTATATACAAAGGTTTCTAACATACCAATAGTTTAGAATTCAAAAAGTTTTTTTTTTTTATCAATTTGAATACCTTTTCATAGTATTTATGTTTCCAGATCAATCCATAAACTCAAAACATAACTAAAATGATTTGTGTTTGTCAAGGGAAAATAAGGAGCAGGAAAAACATCATTGAAATTTAATTGGAAAAAAATGGAATATTTTGATACTGGAGGAATGAGGAAAGAGGGACTGAGGAAGGGGGAACCTGCCCAGTGCCTGACGAAGGAGGAGACAGTAAAGGAACCCAGGGTTTCTGTTCCCCTCAGGAAGCGAGGTTCCCACCCATGCCTCAACGCTTTCAGGCCTTTCACCATTCAATTCAGAAATCCCTGTGTGCTTACACTAGTCATCTACTCTCCGAGTCTCAGCTGCCTCATCTGTAGAAAGGGACCACCTTGCAGACTGCACCTGCCAGGGATTAAATCATATAATTCATATATTAGATATGAGCACAATGCTTGGAACACAGTAAGCCTTCAATGCACGTCAGCAATCATCAAAATATTGCCTGAGGCAGATTATATTTTTCAAAGATGGTGCATGTGCTCTCTCACAATGTGATATTGACTGATACGCCTCCATTGAGAGGTGGAGTCTAAGATCCCTCCTCTTGAATCTCTGCAGGTCTGTGACTACGGCAGAAGTGATTCTATGTGACTACGAAGGCTGTGTCATAGAAGGCCACACAGCTCTCTCCTGGACCTTTCTCTCTTGAGACATGCTCCGTGGGGAACCTGAGCTGTCATGTCCAGTTCTTCTGAACTCTCTACGGTGGAGAGACCCCATACATAGGTCACACAGAGAGGAGCATGTCCAAACCCAGGTGTGCCAGACCAGCCCCAGCCTTTGAGTCTCCCCTGCGGATGCTGAGTAGAACGGAGACAAACTGCCAGTAACTGACTTCCTTGTCGACTTCCTATATAGAAACCATAACATGCTGTTCTTTTGTTTAAAAAAGATTGAAATGGCATACTATAAAAAGAATCTGGAAGCTCTTCAGACTGTAAGGCTGGAGTGCAGGGACTGTGTCTTGACCACCAGTGAATTCCCTATGCCTTAGCAGTTTATCATTTAATAAATGACTTTACTGGATGGGATGAAACCAGAGAGTATGAAAAAGAGGGAATGAAGAAGATAAATTATGAAAACCATTTATTCAACAAATATTGACTTGGCTCCTATCATGTGGTGATGGAGATACTGTCATCAAGCAGCCCTCAGGTAGCTCTCACTTGGGTTGGAGTGGGGGCCGGGGGCTGAGGGCAGAAAATAAACACATAAATACACTGACAGCATTTGACCTATCTGAAAAAAAAAAACAAAAAACAGCGGTGTGAAGTAGGTGTGTGTAGTGTGTCTGTGACTATGGGTGTGGCAGAGGAGGAGGGGTGAGGGTGGGATCTTTTGTTAGGGTAATAAGGGAAGTTTCTCTGAGGGCATAAAATGTCCACTGAAACATACATGATGTGAGCCATGGAAAGATCTAGAAGAACCATGGAATATAATTGTAAATTTAATCAGTGGGATCCACAGCACTGCACATCCTCTTTCAATCATATTCACCTTCAGTATGGCAATGTTACTTAGAAACCCGCTAATCAGGTGCCATCACTTCTATCCATTCCCTTGCATTCTGGTTCACCCTCTTTGAGTAGCCTTTCCTCCATCTCTAACTTTTGTGTACCTCTACGTCTTCCATACACTACAGTGTAACCTCTGAGATTACCTTTACCAGAGTCATAACAGCAAGATCATACGGCATCTGTCCTTTTCTGTCTGCCTTATTTCACTTAGCATTATGTCAAGTTTCATCCACGTTGTCATACGCCTCAGGACATCATTTCATTTTACTGCTGCATAATAGTTCATCGGATGTACATACCATATTTTGTTTCTCCACTCGTCTGTTGATGAGTACTTGGATTGTTTCCATCTTTTGGCAACTTGTGAAGAGTACCACTATTAACATCAGTGTACAAATGTCTGTTCGTGTCACTGCCCTCAGCTCTTCTGGGTAAATACCGAGTATTGGTATTGTCAGGTCATAGGGCAACTCAATATTTAATTTTCTGAGGAATCAACAAACTGCATTTAACTAGACAATTCTAAGGCACATTCTTGGAGGGTCCCCAGTGGAAGAGAGCCCCAGCTGTCCACAGTGGTGACCAGGTTGATGAACAAACCTTGGATTGGCTTTCCCTTCTCTCCTGTTAACTTCCCAGGTTCAGATCCTATTCCTGAGGATTATACCTCAAAATAAACTACTTGCACATAAGCCCCGGTCTCAGGTTGTGCTATTTAGAGGAGCCAGGCTAAGGCAGCCCTTTATTTTGATTTAGAAAGATATAATTTATACTCAATAATTCAAGAACATTAATAACCCTACAAGGCAATTATCTTTTAGGAATCTATGTAGTGATATGAAGATAAGCAAATAAGAAAATACTCTTCTTTCCTTGCATAATTCCCCCTCAGATTGCCCCACATTTCATTTTAATAGTTAGCTGTTTATCTGCTTTTTTTTGAGGGAAGAGATCTTTAATACGAGGAGGCACTCTTCTCAAAGGTGCATGGTGACATTTACTCCCTTAAATTCACGACCACAAACCTCTAATGCTGCAAGGCAATCCTACTATGCGTTCCTACTCTGATAGTTACTTTCACATTTCTTTGCTCCTGTTTGCAGCAAATATTTTTTCAAAAGTATCATCTTACTCTTCATCTTACTTGACCTATCAGCAGCAACTGTCACAAGCGATATTCCCTCTTCCTGGCTGTTTTTTCTTCACTTTCCTTCCAGGATATCACCCTCTATGTTTTCTTCCTACCTCCTTGGATGCTCAGTCTTAGAGTGCTTGGATGGCTCCTTCTTTCTCCCTTCCCTCTTGATGCTCAGCACCAACTGCTCATTCCGAGGTCCTCTTCTCTTCTCTATCTTACTCATTCTTTTGGTGATCTGACTCAGTCCCATGGTTTTAAATACTATTTGTATGCTATCAGCATCCAGACCTTTCTCTCCTGAATGCCAACTTTTATGTCCAACTGTGTACTCTGTGTGTAAGTTTTCTATTGCTGCTGCAATCACCACGAACTTAGTGGCTTAAAACAATCCAAATTTATTATCTTAAAGTTCCATAGTTTAGAAATCCAACACAAGAGTCCTTGGGTTAAAACCAACATGTTGGTAGGGCTGCGTTCCTTTCTGGAGGCTCTAGGGAGAATGCATTCCCTTTCCTTATCCTTCTAGAGGCTATCCACATTCCTTACCTTGTGGTCCCAGGTCTCCATCCTGGAAGCCAGCAATTTTGCATCTCTCCAAGACAGTAGTCACATCTCCCCCGATCAGGAAAGGTTCTCCACTTTTAAGGGCTCATGTGACTTGGTAAGGCCCACTGGGATAATGTGGATAATCTCCTGAGTCAAGGTCCTTAATCTTAATCACCTGCAAAATCCATCCTGCCACCTAAGGCGAGCTTCACAGCTTCAGCGGTTTAGGGAACAGACATGTTTGAGGCGCATGATTCTTTCTACCACACTTTATATCTTCACTCGGATGTCTAACAGCATCCCAAACTCAGTAAATCCAAACTGATCTCCAGTTCTCCCCTCAGCCCAGACTTCCTCCACTTGCAGGTCGATGGCAACTCTATCTTTCCAACTGTTCAGTTCCAAAATCATGGAATCATTTTTGACTCTTCTATCTTCCACATTCACATCTAATTCACAAAGAAAATGGCTTTTCCTTCACAATGTATCTAGAATCTGACCACTTCTCACCATCATCACTACCCCCTCCATGGTTCAAGCCACCACCACTCTCCACCAGGATTCCTGTCATCGCGTCCCAACTGGCCTCCAGGCCCCTTCTCTTCTACCCTACAGTCTATTTGCAGAGAAGTCAGCATGATCCTTTTAAAAATTTAAGTCAAATAATATTGCTTCTCTGGTCAAAATCCTGCAATAACTACCCAACTTACCTAGAATAAAAGCCATATCCTTTTACAGCCTCCACCTTCCACCTCAGCAGCCTTTCTGATTTCACTTCCTACTACTCATTCACTTGTCTCTCTACCCCAACCACACCGACCACCTCACCGCCCCTAATACGCAAAGCATGCATCACCTCAGGACTCACTCGGCTCTCACTGTTCCCTCCCCCTGGAACACTCCTCTGATATCAGCTTGGATAACTCCTTCATCTCTTCCTGTATTCTACTGCTGCTATAACAAGTTACCACCACCTTAGCTGCTTAAAACACGACCCATTTATTATCTCATGGTTCTATAGGTTAGAAATCTGGGTGCAGTGTATGCTCAACTGGGTTCTCTGCTTTGAGCCTCACAAAGCCAAAATCAGGGTGTCAGCAGGGCTTATGTTCCTTTCTGGAGTCTCTGGGGATGAATCTGCTTTCAAGCTCATTCAGGTTGTTGGCCAAATTCAGTTTCTTGTGGTTATAGGACTGAGGCCCTCACTTCCCTAATGGTTGTTAGTTGGAGGTTGATGTTTGCTCCTTGAGGGGGCCATTATTTCTTCTTATGCTTTCCATCCGGTCCCCCTTCCAGTACTGGCAGCTCAAGTCCCTCTTACACTTAGAATCTCTCTGACATCCCCTTCCACCACATCTCTCTGATCTGAGGGTATAACTTCTCTGCTTCGAAGGGCTCACTGATTAAAGTGGGCCATGATAATCTCTGCTTTTTTTTTAAGTCTCTGCAAAGTCTTAATTACAGCTGCAAAGTCTCTGTTACCATGTAACAAACTATTCACAGGATGCAGACACTATGACATGGGCATCTCTGGGGGCTATCCTGCCTACCACACCTCCTTCCCTGACCGTTCTATTTTTACTGCAACCTGCCCAACTCTCCACGTCCCACCAGCTTTGAATCTCCTTTCCCTGCTCCCTTTTCTCACTTTTCCATAGCTCCTACCACCTATAACAAACTATATAATAAATATCTATTGCGTTTTTTTTGCATATTGTCTGTCTTGCCCTGCTAGAATATAAGGGGAAGTATCTTTGTTTTGTTCACTGATATCCCAAAAACTACCTAGCAGGCACTCAATAATATTTTTTGAATGAATAAGTGAGCTTATTTTAGAACATTCTCTAATCCCATTTGTAGAGATTGTTTTTAACTGTTTCACTTTGAAAACACTAATTAGATAAAAGATTCTTTGCTGATTATTGAAAGAAGGGTAAATATTAAAAAATTACTCCATTAACATTGTTCCATAGATGAGGTCAATAGTATAAAAACCAGTTTAGTTCTTATTAAAACAGACTCTTAGTAATGCTTGCTGAAAAAATTGTTTTTTTTTATTTCTATAGAAATAAAAACACATTGTTTTTAGGCTATCATCCAGGTGTATAAGAAAAACAAATTGAGTTGTTGCATTAATCTGGTCTCAAAGCATATAGAAAAATAAAGTGACTGTGGTTGACACAGATGCTTTCAAAATATATCTACGAATACTGTGGGGTGGAAAAATGAACCATACTGGCTTAAGGAAGTACCATGACAAGTGATGAAACTAGGTCAAGTTTAAGGCTACTGACTGCCATCAGCCACTTTAAGACTAGAAAAGATGGCAATGCTTTTAAGAATAAAGGAGGGAGAATTTTGGAACCAAAATAGAAAACAAATTTAGGAACCAAAATAGAAAACAGATTTAAACTTTACAGAGAAAGAAACTGAGGCTCAGAGTGGTTAAGCAACTTGTCTAATCTCACACAGCTAGGCAATAATGTGATGCTTTGGATATACATCATTACAGAGTAAAAATTTCTGTTATTTATTTTAGGCATTCAAAATATTCATTTAATGAGCCAGTATTCTTCTTCAAAAGGTTGGCTCCAGCAAGAGCTCTCACAAACAGGAAAACTATCACCCTTGTATACTTGGACCAATAGGTCAAACATCTCATTTCAGTTGAAGGACTCCAGACAAAGGATAGCTACCCAGGAGCATGATTACAGATGTTACAACCTCAGAGTGGTACTGCGAGGGTCCCTTAGGATGGAGCTATACTGAGGACAGTCTTATGATGCAACATTTCAAGAAATCAAAGGGCTTAAAAGGTAAATGTAATCATGTCTGACTGGATAACATATATGCTAACAGAGAAAAATAACTGTCCACCTAAGGATGTCGACAAAATCTATAAATGCACATAGTTTAACCAGATATATACTTATTGCCAAAAGAGTGGCAAAAATGTAGGAAAGCATATTTTTAGGGAAAAATAAATAAGATGTATTTTGAATGGAGTTCTCGCATAAACACAAAAGACAGCAAGAACTGATGTGAAATCATTTCTAAATTTACCAAATCAACACCTTCTGCTTTTTGAATACCTACAAGAGGAATGCAAAACAGCACAATAATTCAGATCTATATTTAAAACAAGAGGCAAGAGCTCATTTGTTTGGTATTTCTTAAGATAATCTTTCATTCACTTTTGAATACTCAGCACTCAGGAAAAAGAAATCAAGAAATTGGTTTATTAAGAAAATATACATAGAGTGACTTACTCAATGAGAGAACATCAATGTTATGCAGAAAGAGAAAATAAGTCTATTTTTGGAGTCACCAATCAACTTTCCTCACCATGGTTACAGGCTGTGTTTCATAACTTTGCAGAATCACAGATGATTCAAAGTGACCTTGGTAATAATTTAGACCAAATCTCATATTTTATACACGGGGAACTAAAACTTAGAGAGGTGAGGCAGACTGTCTGACACCACAGCCATTCAGTGACATATCGTGACCAGAACGCAAGTCTCCTCATTTCTAAGGAATAATGTGAACTCATTACCTCACAAAAAAAAAGGGATACCTTCATTTTTATCTGGGTTTTATCCATTTATAAACTATATAAAATTTCAGAAGTAAAATTTCTATCTCTTTCCATGTAATTGGGGAAAATCTTTCCTAAACTAATTTTTATACTCAGAACTTCAATACAATGGGAAAATATAGGTGTGTTCAATACTGGCTCATGTGTTTATTAACCATTTCCTACCACTCAAGAAGGTACATTTGACAGGGAAAAGATAAACCATGGTACATTGTCCAGGCCTCCAAGAAGTTTGGTATCCCAGATATTAGTAATTTTTTTAACTAAGCTGAAATACACATAACATGAAATTAACCATTTTAAAAGGAACAATTTCATGGCACAAATGTTGTGCTACCACCTTCTCTATCTAGTTCCAAAACATTCTGCTTACCCCAAAAAGAAACCCCATCCCCATTACGCACTTGCTTCCCACTCTCCTCTGCCCTCAGCTCCTGACAACCAATCTGTGTTCTGTCTTTATAGACTGACCTCTTCTAGATATTTAATATAAATGGACTCATATACAATACATGACTTTTTATGTCCGGTTTCTTTTATGTAGCATAATGTTTTAGAGGTTTACCATATTGTGTCATGTAGCAAATACTTCACTCCTTTTATAGCAGAATCAGTATTTAGTATTTATGTAAATGCTTCGAATTTTTAAACATTGCTCTATTTTCTTACCATATATATAATACATATGTATATACATGGGCATACATATATATACAAATATGTGTACATTTGACAGAATCTTATTAATTTTGGTATTTGGTAAGGGTAGATCAGATTAAAAATTAAAGTAGTACTATTTTTTCATGTTATATATTACTAACTGGGATTCATTTTTAAAATGACCCTCAACCCGGCAAATGTACTTTCTCAATGCTTTATGAAAGATCTTTTTCTGTCCGTTCAGCACATATATGTACCAGCGCTGTGTTCTGGACTGGGATTTTAAAAGACTGAATGTCTGCACTCACTGAGTTCATGGTCTAGTAGTAGAGACAGGTGTACGAACAGATACTTGCCGTGCTGTAATAAGTGCAATAATAGCAGCTGGATAATGGAACAATGGAGACAGAACGGAGGGACATGGTTGAATACCATGGAGGTGCAAGGACCATGTCTGGAATGTTTCAGAGAGGAGAAAACAATCAATCTGGGTTTCAAAGGAAAAGAAGGATTCTACCTTGCAGAGAAGATAGGGAAATGGGGTTTCAGATGGAGGAAAAGCAGTGACGAGAAGTGGAATGGCTTATTCAGGCAACCGGCAGACAGCGAGACTCTACAACAACACCTGTACTCATGCAGCAGTATGCTACCTGACCACACTTTAAATCAATAATCACCCACTGTGGTAGTTTAAGGCTGTTTATATAACCCAGAAAAAGGCCACGTTCTTTTAATTCATTCCAGTGAGTGCAGACCTACTGTGGGTGGGACCTTTTGATTAGGTTATTTCAAGTGAGATGCAATATACCCCATTCGAAGTGGGGCTTAATTCCATACTGGAGTTCTATATAAGAGGACAAAGGACAACAGGAAAACTCCAGAGAGCTCAGAGATAAATACCCAGAAAAGTTCAGAAAGAAGAAGCCACAGACAGAAAAGCCAGAAGTTGAGGCACCGAAACCTGGAAGAGAAGGACCAGCAGACACCACTATGTGCCTTCCCATGTGACAGATGAGACCCGTCTTCAGAGAAGGTATTGTCCTGCTGATGCCTTGAGATGGGACAGTTTCATGGCCTATGAACAGTAAATTCTAAGTTAACAAATCCCCCTTGTAAAAGCCAACCCCTTTTCTGGTATATTGCATTCCAGTAGCTCTAGCAAACCAAAGCACCCACCTTCTTTAAGACGCTAAGTCACTTACCTTAGGACAAGTTCTAAAAGTAAATGGATAGAAAATGTTCAAAAATTTTCTAAATACTTATCAAAGGAAAAATATAAAACCAAGAATTCTGGCCATGCAGAAACTCTGCAAGTATATACATTTATAGGTAAATATAAGCATACAGTAAGAAGAATATTTATAAAATTCTCTGAAAAAAAACCCATAAAGTACCAAAGTTGTGTTTATAACGTTGAAAAAAAGATTACTTCCATGATCTCTTTCTGAAAGGATATAGGAAACAGAAGGATCCTCCGAATAGACATACCAACTTTGCATTTGTTTACCGCTTCAAATATTAGTGACATCTGGGTTCTTTATAAAAAGACTATATATTTCTTCTTTTTCAGCCTGCTTCCCCTGTTAGGCACCCTCACTTCATTTCCAGAAACCTAGCAATCCAAGAGGATCCTTTCTCCCTAGAGTGTACCCATAAAGTAGTTGTAGTCACATCATAAAGGCTACATAAGGGGATTCTCAGATTACTACCAACTCCACACATGAAAATCTTTGACTGAGTCACTGCAAAAAATGTGCAGAGCTTGTAATAGTTGGTTTTTCTCAACCCTATTTGCTCACTAGTGTCACTTGGGATATATGTGTGTGTATGTGTATATCTACACATGCCAGGGCCCCAATTAAAGTCAAAATCACTGGAGATAGGGCCTGGATACCATACATATTTTTTAAGCTCCCAGATGATTCTAATTAGCAGTCAGGGTGGAGAAGCACTAGCCAGAACTCTGCTTTTCTGAGTGTGTTCTGCAGACCAGCAGAATGTGAGAAATGCAGATTCTCAGGTCCAGCCTGAGACAGACTGAATCAGCATCTGCCTTGCAAGGCCATCCCCAATGATTTGTGTACACACTAATGTATGAAAGGTTATAGGTGGCCTATAAGAGTCCCTGCACCAAGTAGGCAAGTTCTAAATATAATTTGTGATGAATCAATCCCTCACCTTAAAGATCATACTCTGGTCCAACTGTATGAACGTATATAAATGTAAACTGATCCCCCAGAAATCATTCAGGATAGTTCTCTAAATACAGTATGGAATGCTAGAGGTAAGTCTTATGACTTTATGGGGCAGTAGACTGGTCTGATATGAAACAGTTACAAGGAAATTACACCTGATTCATGTGAGATTCATGAATCTTTTGAATCCACATAGAGAGGACAATGGAACTGAGGAAAGGCACAAAGGAAACTTTAAATTTGTTTATAACTATTGATTTTTAAAAAAATCTGAAGTTAGCAAGATGTTTTTTAAAGAAGCCTTTCCCAGGAGCCTAAAATACTGATTTCATTCATACAACAAACATTTCTTCTTTTCAGTATACAAACTCTATTTAGACCAAAGTCCAATACAACAAGAACTCTAAGCTTGGGATATGATATAGTTCTTCTAGCCCCTCATCTCTTGTTTGTTAATCACCTTTCCAAGAATTCCCTCGTAGAAAACTGGTGAGCTGTGAAAAGTGCTAGTGATTCTAGGTACAAACTGGAAATGCTGCTGTAGGTCAATGTCTGGTGTACCACACAGCCGGGATATCAGAGGCCAAAAACAAAAAACTTGAAGGTAATGTGAGAGTACAGCTGATTTAGCCCCAAGAGGCAACAGTGAAGGTAAAGAAATAAAAAAATGTTATTAAGTTCAAATTTACTTGAATTCTAAAATTACTCCATTGGAAATTCAAGATGAGGTAATTAATTTAAATAGTTTTTGCAAAATGAAAGGAAACAAACATTGTCTCTCTCTACAGTCATTTTCATTATTCACAGGTCATTCGAATGTTCTCTCTCATGACTTTCCCTTTCTTTCCTTCTATTTTTGTTACTGGAAATAGACCATATTAGTTCAGATCTGAGAGCTAGAGAGGATCCAACTTAAATCAGAAGCAATGAGTGAGGACAGGATGGGAAGCATACAAGAACATTTAGAAGGCAGAAGCAAAGACGCTTTAAGTACTTGACCAGGGAATTTAGCCCTAGCTGCACATAAGAAGCACCTAGATATCTCTTAGAAAACAAAACAAAACAAAACAAAAGAACCCTGATTCTCTGGGACATGCCTAAAGCGAAATAAATCAGAAAGGGGGGCAGGGACATTCAAATATTTTTAAAAGCCCCCAGGTGATCCTGAGAGAGAGTTCTAGAATTACGGCTGTGAGAAAGGACTCAAACTTCAGTAGAATGTTTCTTAACTTTATATATATATATAATATATATAAATATTTCCCCCTCCATGGGCAGGCACCGGGAATTGAACCCGGGTCTCCAGCATGGCAGGCGAGAACACTGCCTGCTGAGCCATGGGGGTCCACCCTATATATAAATATATTTTAAAGCTCTGGATAAATGTAAATCAATTTCCAATCCACTTACTATCATCACATTATTTTTTCTTACTATTATTTTTATCAAAGTGAACCATGCACACTATTTTAAAACTCAAATAGTACTACTGGGTTTAAAATGAAATATAGCAGTACAATTCACCTTTCCACTCATTTCCAAATTTACTTCCCAGAGGCAACAACTACTTTTAAATACATCCGATATTTCATGCTATTTTCTTAAGCAATATGTATATATTGATATTACTTGGTTTATTTAGACATTATTTTAGTAATTAATATAACTATTGATGTTCCATTATGTACCAGCTTTTCTTCTTTCATTCTCCTAATATAGTTATATAAATGTCAGCATTTTTCCCAGTCTTCCTTTCAGTTTAGTTTGATCAGGGGTAATATTTAATCTTTAGGTTCTAGCACAGTTGAACCAGCTGGTTGTCCAGGCCCGCGGGACGATCAACCAAGGCTCCAACTCCTGTGAGAGAAGAATGAAATGGGACAAAGAGACGCGAAGAACGGCAGCAAGACAAATATTTTGATCAAGCTGCAAAAGTTTATTGAAAAGGCTAGGTATATATATACTCTAGGAGAGGGGGTAGCTAGTAGGAATAGGTGACGATCTCTGATTGGGTGAATAAGGACAAAGGGATGACTTGGGATTGGTGACTGCTGTTGCTAGGGTGGAGGGCAGATGTACGGTTAGTACTTTTGGCGCGAACTTTAGGCGCGAACTACTATTACTTCCGTGAAGAAGGCTGATTATAGTTAAGGCTGTTCTTTGTTTCAGCCCTGGCGGCCATGTTGCATGTTTCTGGCATCCCTGAGAGTGGATTTTATACATGCTACCTTAATTGTCCCCAACAGCTGGTGTCAAAGTAATTCTACAGTAGGTAAATAGCTCCTGCCCAAGTGCCTCCCAGTCCCTCCCCAGAATCCAGCAAGCAAAGGGTTAACATCGGGAGCTTCCTGCCCTGAACAGGTTGCTGTTCTGATTGGTCAGTGACTAAGTGACCAATTATTGAATGTTCTGAATATCACCCCAAGGCTTGGACAAGATTAAATTCTTGCCATTAGAATTTAAGTGTCAGGGATTGAAAACTTGAGTCTTAAAATTTTGCTCCTCTCTGTTCCTTCTCATGTCCTAGAACACAGAGATGCTGTGACCATGTTTGGACCGTGGAAATTATGGCAATACCTTTGCAAATGGCAGACAACAACACGGAAGGAATCCAGGTCCTGAATGACTGCTGGAACAGAGACCTCAAGCCACCTAAATGCTGAACTTGAGCTGTCACATGTGATAAAAGCAAACTTCTGTGTTCTTTAAGTTACAGTAAATGTGGGTCTTTATTATAGCAGCTCAGTCTTAGCTTTAATGAGTGATTTACATTATTATGACCCGGTAAATACTATCTGTGGTGTCAATTTTACCATTTCTTTACTTGTACAGCTTTTAATTTTTCTGGAGTTTCTCATTGCCTTGTTTTTCACTTAACAGGTTTTCTGAATCAATAATTCATCCCAACAGGAACTAGAAAGCCCCTCTTAAGACTATTTTATATTTGGTCAAATATATCAGATCATCCATCAGTTTGTTTTCCACCTTGAAAATGCTTCCTGAAGTTATCCTTACTCCTACCCTGATGTGAACTGGCTTCTCTCTAGGTCGAATGCGCAAGCATTTTGAAATTTCTCTTCACTGTCATCTTAAAACTTCCTTTTGTCTTTCCCCTGTGTTTGACACTCTGTTTCCAGAATACCGTTCTTTCTTGGTTTAGTCCACATTTCATAAAACATATCATCCAGTAGATTCCTATAAAATGGTACATAAAGCTTTCATGCTCCCAACACACCACAATATCTTTATTCTATCATTCATTTGATAGTTTGGTTGTGTCTGAAATTCTAGATTGAAATTAATTTCGCTCAGAGTTATGAAGGAATGAATCCATTGTCCTTCAGATTCCAGTGTTGCTGTTAAGGAATCTGGTGCAATTCCAGTTCCCATTTTGTATGGTACTTGACTCTTTTGTTTGTTTTCTTTTTGTTTCGTCTACTATTTTACAATGTGCGGGGTTTTTGTTTTTGTTTTTTACATAGATTCCATTAGCTACTTCTAATGTAACTTAATCTAGAAATTTAACCCAGAAATCTCTGTCCTCCAGTTCTGGGAAATTACTTGTATTACCTCCTTGGTTACATCCTCTCCTCCAATTTTCTCTGTAGTCTCCTTCATAATAATACTTCTTATTAGTATGATATTAAAATATATAATATATATATAAAGATGATGCTGAACTGATCTTTATTTCTTCTCTTCTATTTTCTGTCTTCTTGCTTTTTATTTCTATTCTTGGGAGATATTATCTTCATCTTCTGATCCTTCATTAAATTTTGGTTTTTGTCATCTCATTTTTAATTTCCAAGATCTAGTTCTTATTATCTGAGCATTACTTTTTCATAGTCCCTATTCCTAATTATGGGTGCCCTTCTCATCTTTTTACATATTAATTACAGGTGGGCTGACTTTGATCACTTTCATTTCCTTCTTCTTGCATATCTATTTCCTCTATGATTCTTTTAATTTCTTATTTGGTCTTATTTCTGCATTTTGCTATTGTTGTTGAAGGTTTTTTTTTTAATGTCTCATACTCATTATTTGTCATTTAGAACAAGACATTAAAAAACTGACTATAAGTTCCATATTCATTGTGGGGTAGAGTTGTTTGACTAGTAGGTGTACTGAAAGAACGGGTTTAACTCAGTTTTTTCATTGCAGTATCATATGCCAGTATCTGTAGGTCTTTTCTCTAGGGCTGCTCATTTTACCCAGAGAGGAGCCCTCTAACATCCTGCCTGTACTGGCAATCACCTGGCTATTCGAGCATTAGGGTGGGAGTCTTACTGTGGAGTACACAGAATTGTATTCAAGTCTTCCATTTCCAGATGGGCATTTCAGCCTTACTCTCTTTTGTCCAGTATCCCTAAATTCAGAACCTCTAATTTACTTTATTTTCTTCAGAGAATTAACTTCCAGTTTTCTGCAAGAGGTTCATTGTGCTAAGTGTGGTAGGGAACTGGAATTGAGGGTCTAGTTCATTTACAAACTTTCAACTAATCTCTTATTCTCGGCTCTATTCCCCACTCCCTCATTCCGAAACCTCTAATTCCAGAGACTTTCTGAGATTCTGGAGGAGAAATTGTCTGTTCCTTCCAAGCATCTGGACCCAATCCCTTTAAAATCACATTGGTTTCAACTTTCTCCACTGTAAGTCAGTTGTCACAGGTCTCCTTGCTTTCAACCATCCACAAATTTGTGGGCATTTCTCATCTGTTGTTGCCATTCTCATGTTTACTATCACTACCTGAGGGATTGAGAAAGTAAATACATAGGTTTAATCTACCAAAATTTGACCTGAAGTCCCATTAACTAAATCTTACAACTTTAGAAACTTTCCCAACAGATGAAGCTTTCTTTATAAAATTTTTTGCACTTAGAGCCAATCTGTTTTTATTACACACCTGATTAGCTAAGATAGTTTCCCAATCCTCTTAATGTTTATTATCATTTTCTTTTTAATCATGAAAAAAACCTGATTCAAACAAATCCTTTCCAGAATACCAAGAGAGACATTAATTTATTGACTCATTAATTCAGTCTTAAAAGATGGTAGGATTTAGAACACTAT
This sequence comes from Tamandua tetradactyla, assembly GCF_023851605.1. Classification (NCBI taxonomy): domain Eukaryota; kingdom Metazoa; phylum Chordata; class Mammalia; order Pilosa; family Myrmecophagidae; genus Tamandua; species Tamandua tetradactyla. The sequence goes on from NC_135339.1 coordinate 54,167,202, forward strand.
TTTATAATTAAACAAAGAAAATACAGCTTTTTTTCATGCAATAAAGCTGTTTTACTGAACTCTTTCTGTCACTTCATATCTAGCCTATGGTGCTGTGAGATGAAAGGTATTTACCTTGACAACTGTCAAGCATTTTCCAAATAGAACTTTGGCTACTTCATAAAGCCATCATTAATACTAGAGTCATGGTGGTTCTGCTTCTAAGGAAAGGCAAAGGAGCAATGATCAGAATTTAAAAAATAACCAAACATGAGGACTTTGCTCACATTCAAAGGATCACAATCTTTTTACCCTGAAGACTTTACTCTTTAAGACCAAAAACCCAGTACCCACCTAAATACTAAAGTCATAGTTACAGAAATAAGAAATTAATTACAAGAATAACTACAGAGTAAAATACCAAGATTACACTTTTAATCTAATTCCACTCCAAATGGGCATATATTTTGGACCTGCCAACACTTATAATTGCCTCCTGTTAATCCTCATGACTTCCCCTGAAAAGTATCTAACTGAAGAAAAAAAAAATGCCCATGGGGATAAAAAATCAAATTATCCTATTCCTTTAACTGGGTTGTAGTTATATGGATGTTCACTTTATAATAATCCACCGCACTGTACATTTACATTTCAAAACTTCTCGGTGTTAACATTTTATGATAAAAATTTTAAGTTAAGAAAGAGAAATAGATTAAATAACTATATTTGTAATCAATCACACTGTGTTAATTTCACCTGACCAGAATTACTACGCATCTGACATGGATAAAGGTAGAAATTATGATTTGCCTTAAAGGCCAATATCAGTGTCCCATCAAATGTCAATGGTTGTTCTTATTGTCTTATGCAAAAACACTTTATTAAAAAAATAAAACTTTCTTACATTTCAGTTTACCTTGCATCCCATATGGTAATAATAATACCTTACATTTGTATAACAGTATTTATATGCAAATTGCTTTCATATCTAAAACCCAGGTGTCGGGTCAAATATTTTCTCCCATATTACAGATGAGAAACTTAATAGTTACTTAGCAATTATTATTTTGTAAGGTTACACAAGTAGCAAAACAATCAGAACTAAATCCAAGTGCCAGAGTCTAACTAAGGGTTCCCTAAATATTTTTTGAGGAGAAAGAACTTTTCACTTTTCCATAGCTCTGATTTCAAAAAACAGGATCTCAAAGCTGGTATCTGCCATATCACCTGTGAGTTTCCTGAGCTTCTCAGTGGGAAAGGCAGGATCCACTCAGTATGGCATGGCTAACTAAGGACCTATGGTTAAATTTTTCTTCACCATTTATTCATTTCTAGTTGACACAATTCACTTGCTGCCAAAGAGGTCCATTTAACTCAGATGCAAACTGGAAAGCTATGAATAGGTGACAACCTGATGTTCAGAGGGAATGCCTCCTTCCTACTTCCAAAGTCTCCAAAGATGGGATGTTCCCTATCCACTCCTGGCCATTTGTTCTACATTCCATCCTTCACCATCTCCTGGTTGGTGGGTGATAGCCATGGATCTGTTTCTTGGTTCTCAAATAGATGGAGGATTTCTACCAAAGATCTTGAGTATAAGAAATATGTCCTTTCTCTATACTTGGACTGTGAAGACCAGGCACCTGGGTATTTCTACTTTGCAGTCTCAAACTCTCCCTCCAGAAAGGTTGTTCCAAAGTCTAGACTGAGGTGTAGGGGTGCACAGGTCCATGCTGGGCTCCACACCAAGCTAGGTTTTCCAATTTGGCCTTCATCTGTAATGGAGCTAATATTTTGCTTCTCCACCTCCTGATAATCTGTTTTTAATTGATGGGGAAGGAGGGTGCTTTTTATTGGTTTTCCTCAAAGATGCCAACACTGGCCTTTCCAAGTTTGTGGTCAGAGCATATGGACTCTATTTCATGCTGTCTTCTGTGGCTATCTATACCTACATACACTACTGTTCCTAAAACAGTGGGCAAGCTGCATGGTAAGGAAGCTTTCTAAGATTTTGCTCAGTGGATACTCTGATTACCTCTCTTGGGGTAAAATACCAAACTGAGGGCAAATATTTTAAAGACAAAATATTGAAATGCAATTTAGGAACCCTGAGTTATTTCTATGGTCAGCTCTTACCACTTTATCTGTGATCTTGAGCAAGTATCAATCTTTCTAGAAAGTCTTTAAAAGACTTTAGCTCCTTCATCATTTAATGAAGGTACCACTTCTTTATGGTAGGGGTATTTTCCATTTCTATGAACTAAAAGCTCAAAGAGGCTTTAATAAGTGTATTCCATAATTTTTAAAACAGGCATTGATATATAACCATTTGCCAATTTGGCCTCATAGTTGCTTAAAATCAATGACCTAATTTTTGCTTGTACCACTTCACCACACTCAAGCTCAGCCACACTTTGAATTCTCATCAATACTCAGAAACGATCCCTCCATAATGATAAAATACTGATAGGTCCTCAACCTCTTCACCACTCCTCCCTAGAATCCCTTCTCCCCAATTCCATTTCTCCTTTTCCTTCATTCTTGCTGAACCAGCCATTACACATTCCAATCTCACATGTCCTGCTCATTCTCCCAGCCCATCAACACTCTATAGTTTCACTTGCCTTCCCACTCAACTGAGGATCCATATGGAGTTGGCAGTTTCAGTGATATTCACACCATTTCCACTTCCAACTTTCTGAGTACTGCTGGAGAAAGTCATGAACACAGGGATGATTTGTTCTACCATAAAGTGAAGGCCTTCTAGCAATCTGACAACACCTCATTGCCTTGGGCTCCCTGTTGGCTAAGATACAAATCTTTTCCATTCCCCCCACTCTTTTCCACCTCCCAACTTTACCTCTCACTCCCAACTTACTTTTAGCAATCAACTGGCCACCTTTGTTTTGTTCAACTGAAGAGAACAAACTCATTTCAAATGCAAACACTTTTCCCCTCAGTTTCCAACTTTCCTCTCTAAACCTCAGAATTTCTCTTTGCTTTCATCTACTTGCTTCCTTCCATCACATCTGTTCTTCTATGGATAACTACTTCACCTGTGTCTTGAGCAGTGTGATAATTAGGTTCAGGTATCAAGTTGGTCAGGTGATAGTGCCGAGGTCTGTTGCTGAGGACTTGAACCATTTGCACATGAAATTCATCTATGACTGATTACATCTACGACTGGCTAAGGAGAGTGCCTTCTGCAATGAGTGGAGCTTAAAAGAAGAGGTCAGAAGAAAGAAAAACAGCCCAGCCAGCCCAGCCCACCCAGCCCAATTCAGCTCAGAGCTGGCTCAGACCAAAAAGTTTGGAAATGCAGAAAGGAACTGCCCAGGGGAAAGCTGTCTGAACCCAGAAGCCTGGAGAGAAGTCCAGCAGACTCCATGTGACAGATGAAAGCTACCTGCCTTTCCTCTGAAGAACTGAAGATTTTTAACCTTTATAAAAGCCAGTCTATTTCTGGTGTATAGCATTCCCGCAGCATTAGCAAACCAAAAAAATCAGGGTGATGAAATAATTTGTTATCCAAAAAGGGACATTTTTTAAAAGACAGAAACAGGTATCATCTGTAATTAAACTGAATAACATGTGAACTGGGAGTGTTCAATCCAGATGCGTAGCTACTGTACCTTGCTCTATCCCTCCTATTTGAGGAAGGGCATGAATTACCTTTCCACTCCCTCCACTCATCTTTAGTCCTCTCCTCTCCATTTATGGTCATTCTGCCCACAAACATTCTCTGGCCTTCTTTCTTGTGAGTTTGTTTTTAAGAAAGTTTCATTAGCATTCTCATCACCTCAAGTTTTTGTCCTACCATAGTTCACAGTTGTTTGCTCTCTCCATTTCCTTCCCGTTCAATTTCTCAGGTGCCTAGCTGACTTCAGTCCCCTCTGCCCAACTGACCCTGAGTCTCAAAGCCTATTGACAATGACCTCATTGGCAAGTTTAATGAACTAGTCTTCAATCTCAACCACTCTGCCTCCTCAAAATTATCCTTCCTCATCGTTCCATCCCATCTTGTCTTTGTTCTCCCTGTTTCTTTCTTCTCAGCAACCTCTCTCTCCTTCTGTCTCCCTGCAAACCCACATGTATTTACTTTGCTAAGACTGCTCTAGCATTTTATTCACACTCACATTCTGAGCCATTCCCACAGCTTCACCATCCCCCCTCCAAAAGGATGCCCCCAAATCTTTCTCTAACACTATTTTTAATGGCTTCCATCCATCTGGATGGCCCATAGGCACAAAAAAGTTAACTTATCCAAATCTAAATTTATAATCACCTCCACTAATTAAATTAACAGTTATCAATTACACACTACACACAGATGCTTTACTAGTGGCCCTTCCTGACCCTCCCATTTTAATTCCTGTTATCATCATCCTGAATCACTCAGTTGACATCTGACTTCCCCCTAAATTCCCACATGCAATTAGCTATCAAGGTCTGTTATAGCTTTTGCAGTGTCTCACCAAGCCCACCTGGCCCCATCCTAATTTAGGCTCTCACTGCTTCTTTTCTGGAGTCTATGCTAGTAGTTGGTCCTAACTGGGGCAACCCCTGGTTCTACTGATGCAGATTAACTTTCTTAAAGCATAGCTTTGATCATATCATTCTTCTGCTGAAAATATCTTTGATGGCTTCCTACTGCCTACTAAACAAATCCCAGGCTTCTTAGCTTGGGGTTCAAAATGCTTCACAATATGGCCCTAACCTTTCCATCAGCTTCTCTCCCACTATCCTACCTCCAGCCTAAGCAGTTCTCTCAATTCCTGGATATACTCACTTAGTCCCTCCTTCAGGCCTCAATATAGACTGGTCCCCCACATCTGCCAGTTGATGTCCTACCAATTCTTTAAGGCCTCTCTCAAAACTCGACAGTTAAGTCAGCCCCAATTTTTTATTCTAACAGTAGCATCTTCCTTCCCTGGATTCAATATAGCAGTTTTCTTGATGCCATACTAACAGTTTTACAATGTAATATAGCCTTCGTTAACTGTCTTATTCTCCCTAGATTTTTAAGCCTCTCAATGGAAGGATGTCTACATCTGATTAATCTATATAGTCCACCTCCTAGTAAGCTGAATGAGAGGCCTAAGTATTGACCTTAACTCTGTATCCATCCCATAGAATACAAAATAATGAAGATGTACTTAATATCATGAAAGTGAACAGAATAAAATTCTTGGGAAGGCCAAGAAACTAACCATTTTTCAGATCTTCTTATTAGAATCTTTAATTATTTCATTTAAACTAAAATAGCAAAAGATGTGCATCCTTTATTGGTTCCCAAGACTTTAGATTTGGACAAGACCTTAGATATAGTTTAATTTCTCTTCCCTCATCCAAATTACCAATTTTTCAGCTGAGAATACTGAAGCCTTGAGAGACTGAGCTGTCCATAGTCAACTGAATCCATAGTAATAATTACAGCAGTTGTGATTTATTGAGGGCTTAACGTACACCATGCACTCCATATACGTTATCCCAGCCTCATAACAATCCTTCAAACCAAGTGGTATTACCCATGTTTTAGAGATGAGGAAACTAGTGTCCCAAATAATTAAATAACATGTTGCAGAGAATCCTACTTCTTGGGAGTAGAGCTGAGTCTCAGCCTCAGTTCTGTCTGGATGCACGGCCAGGCTTATCTACTGGACATTTGTGGTAGAGGCAAGATCTACCAGATATCCTGACTCCCACAGTTTCTTCAGTGGATAATTACACTGAGTAAGCAAGCATGCACACCTGTAAGTTTTATCCATTTTATTTGAAAATTTGGAAGCATAAACATTAAATAGACCATTGTTGTTGTATTACTAAAAAAGGTTATATACACACACATATATATACTATATACATTATAATACACACACACACAGATGATACATTTGTCTAGTCAAGTTCAACAAGTATTTGTTGAGTCCCTAAATGTCCAAGCACATGAGAGGGTATAATGCTGACTACAACATGATTTTATTGGCTGAGAGTTCACAAGCAAGAGGCAGCCCAAGGACTAATATGTAGAAACCATTCCTTCCATGCCTATGAGAGCTCTTACTAATTCAGGGACTTCTAACAACTTGAGCCCCAGCAGTGGGAGTTAGTATACCCGGTTCTAATCCTGGGTCTGGTCTTGGGGAAGTCATCTTACTGTACCTTATTGTCTTCAGTACAGGGATTAATAAAAAGGCATGAACTGTGCCAAGCAATGTCAAGGTGCCCTTTCATTCTAAAATTTTATCATCTCTTAGCTTACTCTTGAGATTACATTTCTGAAAGTGTTCATAGCTACTAACATGGAAAGGAAACTGCTTGATGCCCAGTTTTCTTTAGCAGTGAATTCACGATTACTGAGAACTGAAAATATTGCTACAAGAGTGAAGCTGACTATTTATAATAGAATAATATCAAGTTCATCTTCTCAAGGGGTGATATTAAACACTCCATATATCAGTGACTTATAACTTCAATTCTTTACAATTAAATAATTTAAGAGCTCAAGTACATTTTTTTTTTTGCATGGGCAGGTACCAGGAATCGAACCCAGATCTCCGGCATGGCAGGCAAGAACTCTGCCTGCTGAACCACCGCGGCCCACCCATCTTAAGTACAATTTTAAATAACTCCTCTTATCTACTCACCTGTGAAGTTAAGTTATGGACACCGACTGCAACAAAACAAATCAGAGATTTAGTAAATTTTGCCAGAGATGTAAATCTTGCATTCATTTAGTTATATTACTACTTCATATTAAGAACTACCTACCTACTATGAGCTTTCCCAGATTGCAATCAAATTTGTACAGGGGGTGGGGTGGGAAGAACATAGAAATACCAATATTTCAAATATGAGTGGAAACACAGAACACTGTGGGAATTAAACTTTGCTGATTCCATTTCAAATATTCTGCATTTTTCAACTAGAACAGTCAGTATTTTTCCCCATGTGCTGATTTATACAGCAACACACTTTTTCTTGACAAGGTTCCACATACCTTATCATCCTTCATACAAAGCATCTTAGGGATATGATGCTCAAACCTTTCTTGTACTTATATAAGTTAGCAGCAAAGAGGAGAAAATGAATCAGTCGAAAGAAAATTAGAACTGCACAGCTTTGGTACCTTGCCAACAAAAGGCACTGAATTTGAACCGTCATAGTTAGTTCTACCAAAAAATCTGGAAAAAGCACTATTCATTCACTAGTCAACAAATACTGAGTGCCTCATATATGCCAGGCACTGTTTTAGGTGGATTATAGCTAGGGTTATAGCAATGAACAAAACAGACAAAAATCCCACCTGGTGGAGCCTATATTCTAAGGAGAAGAGCCAGGACACAAACAATACCTAATCAAAATAATTTCAGATAGCAAATGATATGAAGAAAATTAAATAGAACAACGGGGTGATTCCTAGGGGGACCAGGAGGAGAGCTACTCAAGGCGATCAAAAGGGCCTGAATGAATAGTTACCAATCGAGCTGAGTTCTAAATGACGAGAAACGTTTACTCTTAATCCTACAAGTGCGGGTGGGTGAAAATGAGTCCAGTTGGCCTTTAAGGGTGATGACAGTGGGGTAAATTCTGTATTTAGGAAGGGCAAACCAGATTGCTTTTGGGATTTGGCTTAACAAAACACACTAAATCTTTAAATAGGGCTTTTCTGTTTAAGGAGCCATTATTTTTATGAGCCACTTACTTGTTAATTTTTGTTGTTGTTGTTAATAACTTTAGAGGTACTTAAGTATAGGCAACTACTGGAAGGATTTCTTTAGAGCCCCGACAGCTCACTTGACAGTATCCAACTTCTGAATGAGACAGGACCCAGCCCTGCAGCGAATCAGCGCGTCTTCAACTACTCACTAATGCAGCCAGGCTCAATCTTGCAACCCTCTCAAGAACTAGAAACAAGCCTTGAAAAACCTGGGGAGCCTGACACCCCCAAAGTTATTATGAAAGGAAAGAAAAAAAAACGCCTCCCCTTTGCACTAATTCTTTCTGGTGCCCGCCTCTCGCCTCCCTTTCCCCAGGCGTCATCACTGCAGAAAGGCCGCTGACTCCCGGGTCAGAGACACAGGACGAGTACGCGCGCGTGTGGACCCCGCATGAATCATCAGCACCCAGTCCGCGGGGCGATGATTCATTCACCGCCCTGGAGATCACCACGACACGTTCGGGGCGTACTATGGCCGCCGCACGCACAGCTTTCTTAAATATTAAACAAACGTTTCAAAGTACAAATGCCTAGAGCCAGAAACGTGTAAACCTAGGCGAGCCGCGGAGAGGAAACAGCATGGTTCGGCCGCTGCCCGTGTGTTCCCGGACCCTGGAGGGAAGCAGCGGGCACGTCCGCCCTTCGGCACCCCGTCCCCGGCACGCGCGCGGGAGGCGCCCGCAGAGGGCGCGGAGGGCGCACAGGTGGGTCCCCGCCCGGCCCGGCGCTGCCTCTTGTCCCTCCCCGCCACTCGCAGGAGGCCAACGTTCACCCCTTCCCTCGCCGTGACATCTTATATAATAACCCGAGCTAATCAAAACGGAAGCGACGCGCGCTACCGGGGCCCGTCTCCCAGCCGGCGGTAGACGCTCATGCCCCGAGCCCGCGGCCCCGAACTAGGCGCCCAGGAGACTCCCGGGCGGGAGAAGGGCCCGAGCGCCGACTCGGCTTGTTCCTCCTTGGTGAATGCGCTGCTGTTGTGGGTCCCCGTCAGGAAGCCGCGAGCGTCACAAACTGCGTCAGCTTCTTCAAACACATTTCATGGTCTCCCTCCAGGCAAAGAGCCGGCAGCTCCCATGGCCGGGCCGGGGCTGGAAGGAGCCCTCAGGGGAGGAGAAAGTTCCTCGGGGCCCTCCCCTTCCCAGCACAGCGCCCAGCCCCGCCGCGCCTCCAGCCCCTCTCCCCGGGGCCGCCGCGCTCCGTGCAACGCTCGCCTAGCGGCGCAGCCCGCCAGCCCGCACCAATGTCAGATTGGGCAACTTGCGACCCTGTGGCTCCGCGCAGCCCCCTCCCGCCCCGCCTGGTCGCCGGGCGCCCCGGGCCTCCCCCCAGGGCCCGGCGGAAAACAGCGACACCAGAAACTTCCCCGGTCCGCGCGAGGTGGGTTAAGCTGCCTTGGTCCCAGCCCATCGCCCTTACCTTGCTCTCGAGAGGCCACGATCCGGGCGGGACGCGTGTTGCGCGCGCGCGCGCGCGTGGGGCGGTAGGTGAGGGAGCCGGCGGGGGCGGGGCAGTGGGGGTGCGAGCGGCTCTGGGCCGGGAGGGCTGGGCCGGCCCGGCGGGCTCGAGAAGAGTGGTTCCCGCCGCGGCGGTGGCAACGGCGGCGACGGCGGGCGCGGGGCTAGAGCGCGGAGGGGGCGGAGGAGTTGCCGTGGGTTTGTTTACGCGTTGCTGCCGGGCTCGGGGCACAGCCCGCACTCCCTGATTGGACACAAACTGGGGCACGGCCTCTCGCCGACGCCCGCCAGGCCTCCTCCAGCCGCCGCCGCGCAGCTCCTGGAGCGTCCTCCCGGGCACGGCCCGTGGCGGCGCCGGGGCCTGGAGGGGACAAGCCTCGGCGGCTGTCCAGGACAGGCGTCGAGCCAAGCTATCGCCAAGGCTCGGAATCGCCCACCTGTAGTGTCCCGACCTTGGCAAGGAGAAATTCTAAACTTCTGCTGCTGGAGGCTTCGTATCATCCAGCCGCAGGAGGGGCAATTTTAACAATTATTATTATTGTTTCTTTCATAGACGGATGAATCTTGCGCTTGAACCGGTAAAAATGCAGCTCAAATGTTAGTGGGCCATTTGACTGTAGTCAGACTAAGGGTGCCCCTGTAAGCTGCCCGTGGAACTCTCAATTCCGTTCCCTGCCTCCAATTTCTCTCCTAACCTGTCTTCTTCACAGCATTCAAGGTTGCCATCCCAGAGCCACCTTGTCACACCGATGCTCAAGATCCTCTGATGATTTCCCATGACCTTAAGCCCTATTTCCTTAGTCTCAGAGACCCCCTCCCACCATAGCTGGCCTCCACATTTCAGCCTTCTTTCCACTGCCCCGCCCCACCCCACAACCCCTGTCTACAGACACCACCTCAAATACCTGTATCCTTTCACATTTGATTCTGATCTCGCTCTTTTCTGAGCCAGAAAACCAGAAAAACCCATTGCTCCCTGCTTCACCTGTCTCACTCCTACCCCTTGTAAACTCAGCTTGTGCACCATGTCTGTGCAGTCTCCGGGAGCCCTGAACAGACTTAGCCCTTTTTTTTCTGACATAGTTTGTCTTGTGGGTCAAAATGCCTGCTTTGTACCCCTACTGGATTATGGATTTCTTAAGAACAGGATCCTGGTTTTACATGGCTCTGGGGATGGGAGAGATGAAAGCTGTAGGAATCAGATGGTCTCTGAGAATGTGCAGTTCTACCAGGACTGGAAGAATTCAAGAGAGCACCGAGTTTCCTGATACACCAGTTGGCAGATTTCATCTTGCAAAAGGCAAACACTTCCCCAAACCTAAAATGCCCTCCACTTTCCTGCATCTCTGTGTCTCTGCCCCACCACACCTAGCTATGTGCCCTCTATACTTATGACAGGCACTTAATAACCCTTGGAGAACAGAGTTGAATACTGTTCTAGTTTGCTAGCTGCTGGAATACGACATACCAGAAACAAAACGGCTTTTAAAAGGGGGAATTTATTAAGTTGCACATTTACAGGTCTAAGCCTGTGAAAATGTCCAAGTTAAAGCAAGACTATAGAAATGCCCAATCTAAGGCATCCAGGGAAAGATACCTTGGTTCAAGAAGGCCAATGACGTTCCAGGTTTCTCTCGACTGGAAAGGCACATGGCAAACATGGCAATGTCTACTAGCTTTCTCTCCAGGCTTCTTGTTTCATGAAGCTCCCCCAGGGGTGTTTTCCTTGTCTCTAAGGGTCTCTGGCTATGTGGGCTTTCATGGTTATCATAGCTCTCTTGCCAAAAAAAAATGCTTCCTCTTTTACAGGAGTCCATTAAATTAATCAAGACCCACCTGGAATGGGTGGAGTCACAACTCCACAGAAGCCATCTAATCAAAAGTTACCACCCACAATTGAGTGGATCACATCTCCATGGGAACAATAAAAAAGCTTCCAGCCAGCGTATTGAATGAGGATTAAAGGACATGGCTTTTCTGGGGTCCATCACAGATTCAAGCTGGCACATATACTAACAGAGATGTTCCCTGAGCCAAGGTCCAAGGTGATCAAAAGTGAACAGAGTAAATCATGAAGGAATAGACAGTGCAGTTATTTTACAGATAATTCCTAGGTTAAGAGCCCCCCACCCTTGGCAGCTAGCATGGATTTATAACTCTCCGTCAAACACTGAAAACATTGACCCTGACTCTTCCTGGTTCTGTGGTTGGGTAATTTCTTTCTCTTTCTAGAGAAAGCTGTCTTTGAACTCTGGGGCTGAATCCAAGTGAAAGAAAAGTTCACTTTCTCAGATAATTCAATAGTAGTAATTTAACACAAGGAATTGGTTGCAAAGGTGTTTGAAGAACTGGAAGTTCAACAAGGTAAAGTGAAGCAATACTGAGATTAGCAACTACCTTCTCCCCTAGGGCTGGAGGGACCAAGTGCAGAGGTTTCCAGAACCATAAAGGGGTTGGCCAGTGGGACTGGGGCCATTAAGGAAGTGCAACTACTGCTGGAGATGCCTCTCAGTGCAGAGAGAGGGGGCAACATTCCCTGATTCTCTCTTTCTCCCACCCTCCAGTGCAAGGCCACTCTGTGGTAGAAAGCAGCCGAAGCCAGTGGACAAGAAGACAGAGGCAGAACACCTACATTACAGATCAGATCAGAGCAGGGAAAGGAGAATGGATCCGAAGGCAAAGCAGCAAGTGGCTAGCACTCCGGTCTCGGGTGCTACACACAGTTGCCCCAGCAACACTTCCTTGGGGTGTGATTCTGCAAGTGCAGCTCAGACTCTTCCTTCTATACTCTGGGAAGTCTCTCTTCCTCTTTCCTCTTTGACCTTTGGTTTCCATGTTGCCTTCTGTCCTGCTGTCTCCCATCAAGACTCCCTTATATTTCCTTTTGCTCTCCAATCCTTTCTATTCTGGCTCTAATTCCTCCCGCCCTTGTGTCCCCATCTATGTAGTGGATCCCAACTTTTCCTGACTCCTGGAATGGCTGGATTTCTTTCTCTCTCTAGATGCACTGCCTCTAATCCCACTGGGAAAACTGTCTTTGAACTCTACTTCTCGTTTCCCCACTGAGTGTCTTCTCACCTCAGCTTGTCCTGTTTCCCCAGGCAGGAGGGCAACTTTCTTTAACGTAAAAGGGATGAAGGTTCCTATAGTAGATAAGGAGATTAAGAACTACTGTGCAGTGACCCTTCTAAACGCTGTGCTAGACCCGTTCCATATATTATCCCATTTAATTTTGCCTTATACCTACTAGCTGGACACCCCTAGATGTAATTGGTTTACAACTGTCACAGGGTAAGCTTTGTTAGTGCACATCATCAACCGTATGGTTGACAGTTTTTTCTCCTCTTTTGTCCATGCCTTCCTACCCCTTTCCTTCTTATCCTACATTTTTTCTTTTCCTTTGCTATTTCCCCCAAATCCCAACTCTTAACAGTCTAACACATTCCTACTCTAAATCTTCAAAGATTGAGAAGGGCTACTTGGAGACTGTTCTAGCCAGCATTCTAGCTGGCTTTGAGAGGATGGGTGGAATTGCAAAAGATGGAGATTGAGGCAGGGCATTCTTGGTGGAACAGTGCATACTATGCTTCAACTTAAGGTCAGGAAATGAGACCATGTCTCAGAAACTTGCCTATATACCTCAGTTCTCTAAAGCAGACTACTCAGAAACATAAGAATAAATATAATTCATATAATTAGAGTCATAATGTTTTAGAAGCAGAAAGGAATTTAGACATTGTCTGGCACAACATGTCTATTTTTAAGCCAGGGAAGTGAGATCCAAAAAACTTAGGTTTCTCAGTATCATGGTGGTTAAGCAGGTGCTAGAGTTTGACTGCCTGGATTCAAATCACAGCTTTGATAAATATTAGGTTATATAACCTTGAACTTCTCTGTCATTAAGTTTCCTCATCTACAAAATAGGAAAAAATAATAGAATCTACCTCAGTGGGCTGTTGTGAGAATTAAATATTAGTGCAATTAAAGCATGAAGCACAGTGGTTGGCATACAATCATGGGGTGAATATTATTATTATTGCCCATGACTATCAAGGTAGTAAATAAGGGAGTCAGAACTAGTCCCCAAATCTTTTAAGCCCTAATTTAGTGTTCTTTCTATTATTTGAGATTATGTCATTTGGTGCTTGTTAAATGCCATCTGTGGAAATATGGTACGCATCTAGTCTGCTGTTCCAAGAAAGTTTTCAATTATCCTTGTAACTCCAATTCCTCTACATTTCCAGGTGCCTGCTCCAGCCAGTCCTAGTTTCCATTGCCAACCTCAGCAATCCTGGCACACTATGAAGTTCTGGAGTGGTGGTGGGGTGACCTGAAAAAGAAGTAATAGACATGTATTTCATAGTTAATGATATAGTATGCAAGTCCCAATATGTAAAATTTCACTAATTTAAATTTCAAGGGACCATGTAATCATTGAATTAAAGGAGTTTGAATTATCTGTCATTCTTCAACCTAGACAATGTCAAACCTACCAGCTAAAATTTTAGTAGTCCCTTAACTGAAGTCAATTGGACCAAAAAAAAGCCTTCCTTTAATTCAGGGTGTCCACACTTTCTGCAAAATCATTATGTAAGAGAACAGTCTTCTCTGTCCCTCTACATTTCCTTTCTGAGTCTTGGTCTCACTTTTCAAAACTTTCCTGGCCCCACAATCTTCATGCAGTCCACTCTCTCTGGAATATAAGCATCTTGAGACAATAAGCCATGACTTACCTGCCTCTTTATCTCTAGAACCTAACTTAGTATGGGATATAATAGGCGTCCACATGTTGTTGAACTGACTGAATTGTTGAATTGAACAATCCATATAAAGCAAAAGGATCCCCTCCTTCTCCTTCAAAACCTTTGTCTCAGTTGGCTGTCCTTAGCTAGTTGTCAGCCTGCTAGACTTAGTTCGTAGGAAAGCATATGACAGCTGAATGTGAGATAAATGTACATTTTACAAAATGAAGTACATTCACAGGGGTTTACTTAATGGTATAAATCCAGGAAGTATTTTAAGAGGGTCAGTATTTCAGTTTGGTAAAGCTACCGGAATGCAATATACCAGAAATGGGGTGGTTTTCACAATGGTGATTTATTAACTTAAAATTAACAGTTCCTAGGCCATGAAAATGTTCCAACTCAAGGCATCAACATGGAATCTGAAGACGGGCTGCTGAGATCCGGAACACTTCTGTCACATGGGAAGGCACATGGCCAGTGTTTGCTGTTCTTTTGCTCCCTGGTTTTGTTGCTTTCAACTTCTGGTTTCAGTAGCTTCCTTTCTGGGCTTCTGTGGGTCCTCTCTTAGCTTCCCAGGGCTTTTCTCTATGAGCTTCTCTTAATTGCATCTCTTAGACTCCCTGGGGCTTCTCTAAGCTCTTTGAATGTGTTTTTATCCTCTTATAGGACCCCAGTAAGGAAATCAGTAAGACCAACCTTGAATGGGGTGAGTCCCATCTCAATTGAAATAACCTCATCAAAAGGTCCCATCTACGACAGTCTGCACCATAGGAATGGATTGAAAGAAAATGGCCTGGTGCAGGCCACGGTGGCTCAGCAGGCAGAGTTCTTGCCTGCCATGCCAGAGGCCCAGGTTAGTTGGTTTTTTTCTGCCCATGCAAAAAAGCAAAAAGAAAATAATGGCCTTTTCTGGGGTATATAGCTTCAAACTACCACAATCAGGAAAACATTTTTTTGGTAGCTGGACTTTCCCAACATCTTTACATCACACCACACAAACTGAAGCTAATCTCCTATAAATAAAGCCTAATTATTGACTTTCATTGCTATCTGTTTTACTTTAGATTTCTTAGGTCATTTTTGTAGACTGGCTGTATTCTATATATGAGTATAGAATATCCTGCCTAAGTAAATCCTTAAAATGCAGTTCTCCCTTAATCTTAAAAAAAAGTCAATAATTATCCCTTTTTCTCTTCTATTTACAAGTCAAACTAATGGCCACACACTTCCATCACTCAATGCCATTTTATTCCTGAAATTTGCCTTCTACCTCAAATTTGTTTATATGCTTCCTCTAGGAAGAGGAAAGGGATCCAAAGGACTAAGCCTAGATTATTTCCTCTTCTTTTTTTTTCCTTACATGGGCAGGCACCGGGAATCAAACCTGGGTCTCTGGCATGGCAGGCAAGAACTCTGCTTGCTGAGCCACTGTGGCCTGTCCTTTCCACATCTTATAAAAGAAGAAAATGAAGCCCAGAGAGGTTGGTAGTAGAATCTTGGGTTCCCGAAGCACTCATTCCATGCGCCATCTACCTAC
Organism: Tamandua tetradactyla; assembly: GCF_023851605.1. Taxonomy (NCBI): domain Eukaryota; kingdom Metazoa; phylum Chordata; class Mammalia; order Pilosa; family Myrmecophagidae; genus Tamandua; species Tamandua tetradactyla. Next base: position 54,182,640 of record NC_135339.1, read on the forward strand.
TACATGCCTTTGAAATATGCCGAAAAGCATAATCCCCATTGCCAACTTCCCTCTTGACTTCCTTGTTTTAACTGGTTACCACCTCCTCTGGGACTTTTAGGACTCAAATGGGTGATCTTTGGTTCCTTCTTCTCTTTAGGCTTCTTAGGCTTCAGTCTGTCTCTCTGATTTATCTTTCTTGCCTAAACTAACCCATAGTTGAGGGCCTTTTCTCTTTACAACCCACAATAGGCTGCTAGTGGTTTCACTGTCTTCAACCTCTTCCTCTTACACAGAATAAGACAGCAGAACCATCGTAACAGAACTCAAATTTTTATTGCTATAATGAAATGATGCCATTTTGTCAAAGAAAATCAAATTCAACATGCATTTGGACTGCCGATAAGATATGGGTTTGCTTTTCCAGTTCTGAAACATATACTAGTAACTAGTTGTGTGATAAGCTATTGGAAGGCCAAGTTATTTAACATCTCCTACAAATTGCAATGTCCTCAGTCTATTAACTGGTGATATCATTACTATATGTTCCTAACTCATAGGGTTATTGTGAAAATTAGATGTAATAATAAATATAAAGTGCTTAATAATGATAGTGGCAATAGCTAATATTTGTTGAGGTCTTACCATGGGTCAGGCACTACTCTAAACTCTTTAAAATGAATTATCTTATAATGATCCTACAACATAGATATCATTATAATTCTTAGATGGAGAAACTGAGGCCAAGAGGCATTAACAAACTTGTCCAAGGTGACTCAGACAAGAAGTAGCTGAGCCAGGATTAAAAACTGGGCAGTCAAACCTAGGCGAACCTCTACACCACAAACTGGCACATCGAACGCACTTAATAAATTATAGCTATTTTATTGTTGTTATTTATTATCACTATTATCATCTTAAAGAGTGGAGAAGACCTTTTCTCTGCTTTCCTTCTAGATTCCTTTCTGAAGTTGAGCCTTAGCGTCACTTCAGAAAGAGGTGGATGGTTCATGATAATTCAGCGGTACTGAGTACCACTTATTTCTGTTTTCCAAAAAGAGGCTGGAAAGATTGTTGCCCTTGGGGTTTTTGCACTTCCTGGACTCCATCTGTACTCTGCTCTCATCATGTTCTTGAGAAAATGGGAATCACACAGGCCATCTCTGACCCAGGAGCAGTTCATAATGACATGCCGCAGATTTATTCCCTGATTGTCCACTGCAGTTCCTTTAGGGCCTTTTCATAGACGGGACTGGAAAATTCTCTGTGTCTAGTTGTGTTTGATCTGCTATCTCAGACGTTTCCAGCTCAAAAGAAATTTAGGAGAGGGAATCTTCCCATTGGCTTCCCAGCAAATAAGTCTTTTGGTCTCTACTATAGCATTTAATTTCCTTTCCTTAGGGCACCTTTTGTACCATGATCATCAAGTGGTCTGAGTTAACTGTCTTCTTCCCTTTGATGCTTTTCAAAACAAAACAAAACTCCTTATTACTAGTTAAGTCCCTTTCCAGGTGGTCTCTGAACTTCTTTGGTTCACTTGATTTCTATATTGTACTTGACACACCACACCGTCCCTGCTCCCTTGCTTTCCTTAAGTGTGTGTTCCCCCCTGAGCATCTGTTTGTTTATTTTTGAACATCTGGTCTTTTTGATTCATAGCACAAATTGACCTTGGCCTTCCAATAATGAGATTTTCATAGATCGTAAAATGTTAAAGCCAGAAGGCTTTTGTAGATAAGAGGCCAACTGGTTCTTTTTATAGTGAGGAACCGAGACCCAGAGAAACCAAGTGTCATGCAAAAACTACACAGCCAGAACCAGACACACCCAAGTCTTCTGCTTCATTTGTTTCTTGTGAGTTGAATAATAATACCTGGAAATAATAATATGAAAGAATTCATGTTGTATCTTCCAAAAATGTTTAAGTTGTCCTATCAGTCATTTCCTTAATACATTTTCAGGTGGCCCCAAGGAATAGCATTCCATGATTGAAAAATTTCAGGTATGAGAAGACAAGAATTAGAGAGCTAAGGACTATGTCTTACTGATCATCTTTCTTTTCCAGTAATGCTTTGTACACTGCCTTGCACACAGCAAGCTCTCAACACTGAGAAGAATGATGATGATGATTGTAAATAATGACCAAGCCTCATTTTCCTTTGTTCTCAGTCCTTTCCTACTATTTTGTTCTCCTTTGTTCTAGTTTGCTAGCTACCAGAATGTAATATAACAGAAACAGAATGAAAGGGGGACTTTATTAAGTTGCAGGTTTACAGTTCTAAGGCTGATGAGAATGTCCCAATTAAAGCAAGGCTATAGAAATGTCCAGTCTAAGGTATCCAGGGAAAGATACCTTGGTTCCAGAAGGCCGATGATGTTCAGGATTTCTCTCTCAGCTGGAAAGGCACATGGCAAACATGGCAACATCTGCTAGCTTTCTCTCCAGGCTTCTTGTTTCATGAAGCTCCCCCAGGGGCATTTTCCTTCCTTCTTCAGAGGTCTCTGGCTGCGATGGCTCTCCTGGTTCTTGTGGCTCTCAAACTCTCTCCAAAAATGTTTCCTCTTTTGAAGGATTCCAGTAAAGTAATAAAGACCTACCTGGAATTAATGGAGTCACATCTCCTTCTAATCAAAGATTAAGACCCACAATTGGGCAAATCACATCGCATGGAAATAATCTAATCAAGTCTCCAATATATAGTGCTGAATAGGGATTAAAAGAAACGGCTGCCTCAACATGATGGATCAGGATTAAAACATGGCTTTTCTAGAGTACATAATTCTTTCAAACCAGCACAGCCATACTCCCAGGTGTTTCTGGATTTCAAATCTTCTGGAAGCCTGAAGGTTTTAGAAGGTCTAACTCCCAATAGGTCAACTAGTGTAAAGTTCTTTATGAGAATGATGGTTGGATGTTTAGTAACTGCCTTCTATAGTAATGCTGATGGTGATAACTTCAAATGGTTAACAGACTACCCCCATGGACACACATTTTTAAAACTTTCCTAAACTTGAAGATGTATGTTCCTAAAATATTGCCAGTTTTTGCAAAGGAGATGTGTTCTCTGATCAGATAGTTTGGAAAATACTGGGTGAAATGAAATCAAATAGCTTATAGTGTAGTTGTTTTGTTTTTATAGGTCTTTTCAGGACCTTTAAAACACTGATGTGAAACCCAGATCTCTAAAGGAGGGGGCAGATTAAATATGCAGAATTTCCCAAACATATCTGACCATAAAATTATTTATTCATTGAACATCTTCCTCGTGGAACTGATATAACATGGGACATATTTTGGAAATGTTAAATATTGTTTGGGTTTCAATTAGAGTATACTGTACTCCATTTTTTCTAAAACTGTCTGCTTCAAATGATAAGATGCCTTTCCCTAAGGCTTGTTTTGTTAGATATAATGACTAGGTCTGTGCCACTTCTTCTCATTATTTATCATTTCAGGATACAGATGCTGTTCCTTCTCTGCCTGAATTTCTCCAGAGGAATCACAGGTTTTTTACTCTAACCTCATATGTAAGCTGCTGAATCCCCATAATCATTTCAGCTGTCCTATCCTCTCTACACGGTTTTCAAAGTATGGAATTAAAAAAATGAATATCATCAATAATGGTGACAACTAGCATTTATTGGGTGCTTACTGTGGGCCAGACATTGTGCTAACAGCTTTACATGTCATTTCCCACTTAACATTCATCATGATCCTATGAGGTAGCAATTATTAATATTTCCATTTTACTCATGAGGAAACGAAAGAGAGCTTAAGTACCTTTACTCAAAGAGGTTCTGAGATAAGAGGGGGAGAATCTGGGATTTGAACATGATTTTGTTCCACTCTTAAGGATGATGTGGCACTGCACCTCCAGTATTAGCTCCACTGTTTAAGTATGTGCTCCCTCGAATCCTCTAAGAGCAGATGCCATGTGGTTTAGCCTTCAGTGTTCTCTTCTGTGCTAGGCCCAGCACTGGCCTGCCAATGGGCCAGTACTCCTATGAAAAGAGAAATAAGCAACTTGCCTTAGCCATTCACCTAGTAAATGATGGCCCCAAGATTTAAAACCATCTCCCATGCCATACAATTTAAATCCTCTGGATTTCTCATCAGGACTACGCTCAATGCACCAAGTTCTCCCTGCCCTTTGAGGTCACCCTCTCTAGACTTGGGAGTGTCCCAAGCAGAGAATTTTCTATCCCACATTCTCCTTGGCTTCCCCTAAACAGTAGTCCCAGACAAGTGGTACAAGGTGAAACAAATATTAACTTTTGTGGCTATATTGGGATATAGCAGGAAACCACTTTTGTTGTCATTTGCTAATTTTACTGGTACCATCTTCTCAACCCCATCACTTCATGTCCCATTTGGGAGCACATTAGATTTCACAGTCTCTCAATTCAAAATAAAAACATAACGACTACCACAAAGGGTTACCAGGCTGAGATTGTCATGAGCCCTTGGCTGGCCAGCTGCACATTTAACCTCAGGCTGTGGTGGTTGGGGAGTATCAAAACACTCTTTACTGAAGGTCTATCAGTATAAGGGTGCAATATGGGGTAAATGTGGCCATGTCCCATTGGGGGTGGGAGCAGGGCAGGTGCTGGTGCCTGCTGATCTCCTGGGGAGTCTGTGTTCCTAGCTGACAATGGCTGAACTCTCCCTAGGCTGCTGGGTCTTGAATGACTGGACACCAACTGGCAAAGATTTTATTTAGCAACAGTGTCTCATTCTGTGACCTTGACCTCTGTGGCAGTCAGGTTCTACAGCTCCCCCACCATCTCTACCAGCTAGAGTGATTTTCCTCACATGGGTTTCATCTAAACTTTATCATGTCAGATTTCGAGGGTGCTGAGAACCCTTAAAATTAGGCCCGGACCTCTCCATACCCTGGCTCTAAGGTGGAGGGAAGCCAGGTTCCTAAGGAGAAAGTGAGCTGGCTGGTTGAGTGGCAAGAGCACAACCCTGCCAAGTTCACTGCCAGCTCTGTCTTGGCTGGGCCCATGTGGGCAGACCCCCAGGTCGGTGAGAGAATTCATTCAGTTCTCTCCTAAATTGAATGAAAAGGATGGGCGTGTTGAGAGAAGGAGCCAAAATGGCTTGTATGAGGTTGAAAATGGTAAATCTAGAAATCCTGCACATGGGACAGGGCTGGTGGGCTCAGGGCTTTTGAGGCATTGGGAGCCCAATCATGCTGCAGAACCCATCCCACAAGGTGAAGAAGGGATACCAAGGGAAATAAAGTTACCCACCCTCTTTCCGGGGACAACATCCTACAGTTTGTAGCCATCAAAAGGAAGGACTGTGAAGAACGGGCAATCCCAAGTAGGATGGTGGATCCAGGGGAGAAGATTAGTGTCACATTGAAGAGAGAATTTGGTGAGGAGGCCAAGAACTCTGCACAGAAATCCAGGGCAGAAATGTAGGAGTTAGAGGAACAGTTGCAGAAACTATTCACCCCAGAACACTTTGAGGTCTGCAAAGGCTATGTGGATGATCGTGGGAATACAGATAATGCATGGATGGAGACAGCGACTGTGCACTACCATGATGAAACAGGGAAGATAATGGAACATCTCCTGGAAACTGGTGATGATGCCCAGAAAAGTGAACTATATGGGCATCAATGAGAAGCTCAAGCTTTATGCCAGTCACTCCCAATTTATTAAACTTATAGCTGAGAAATGAGATGCACACTGGAGTGAGAACATGTTGACTGACTGCCATGGGTAGTAACTTGGAGTCTCATGTAACATAGAGGCCTTTAAATGAACAAGGGTGGAAAAGAAGCTAATAACAGAACTCCCATTCAATGAAACAGGGGGGTCAGCTCTTTTGGGGATTATCTCCAAAACTATTAACTTATGAAAGCTTTGTAACAGGTAACAATATTAGAAGATATGAGGGGCCTATACCATACTTCCCTCCAACGGTTACCCCCCTAGAGTCTCCCAGTTGTGTATGTACCACTGCTTAAAAAGGAAGGAAAGAAAGAAATTACAATGATACGTTTTCCTACTTGCACAATTGGTCAGAGTTCCCTTTTCTAAACTTTTTGGCTTTCTAGCTGGAAGAAGAAGCATGTTGACATATTGCATATGTTGTGTTTAAGCATGTGGCTTAAACCAAATTAGATGACCAATGCTCTTTGAAGCATTGTGGGTAAAACAAAGATAATTTCCTTACTAAGCATAGCCTCTGGTTTTCAGCAAGCTTGCATTTGTCAATTCTTTCTACTGTTCTTCTGAATGTGTTAGAATGTGACCTAATCTAATGTATTATGTGATTTTTTTCATAATATTGACCTTTCAAATTTAGCTTTATTTGGTCCTACTGACAATGATTTTCTGGTCATTCTTGGTTTTAGGGATTTTGGTTTTATGGGGAAAATGCAGTCTCTATTTCAGTCCAAAAATATCAAGTGCGTATGAGCCAGAAAAAAAATTCAGGGACAAAATGAACCTAATATCCAGTCCTCTAGTTATTGGAACTGTTTCTGTCTGGACAGAATGGACTAAACTCAGGACATTTCTTTTCTCTCACGTCTGAGGAAGACCTTATCAATGTGGCTTCTATGATGAAGAAGTCTTTATCAGGAGTTTGTACTCCCAGCCTAATGAAAATACAATTCACACCTACCTTTTCTCAATAAAAACCCAATATGCAAATAGAGGAGGTATTTATAGACAGTTTGCAAACATGGAGCTAGCACCCTGACAACTGAGAATGAGGGGATTCCAATAGCAACAAATAGGCCAGAAATACCTTTCTTTCCTTTCTTATCAGCTAAAACAAGCCAGTTACCTTTATTTGTATATAATACAACATAAGGAAAATGAGAAACCACTACAATAAGCCTCTCATGATTGGGAAAAAAGACTATTGTAGTAGTGGATAACCTCATAAGAAGACCACTTTAATAATAATTACTACTGCAGGTAAACTTTTAGGTACTTTATATATAGTGACATTTATTTCTAAATAAATGAAAAGAAAGGTAATCTTAGGTGGTTGGGTGGGTTCACTGAGAAGCAGACTCTAGGGAGGAGATTAGCATGCAGGATGTTTTTTAAGGAGTGGGCTTGAGATGGACAGCCAGGGAGGGAAGAGGAAGAAAGCAGGATTGGGCAGAGGGACAGGTTGAGCTGGGATGCAGACCCAATGAAGGCCTCAACAACCTCCCCAGGGAGCTCTGGAGCTGGGAAGGCCCATCTAAGTGCTCTGCATTGGGGCAAGGCAGGGCAGGCCTTTATAACCCCGTGGTGATCAGTCATTGCATGTGGGCTGTCCCTGGAAAGAGGCATGACTTTTGGAAAGACCATTGCCTCAGCCAAGGCAATCTCCAAAGAGAGCTGACAGCTGAGGGCTGAGTACTCCTGGCAGCTGAGAAGGGGAATCTGGGAAAAGGAAGAGGAGGGTAGGCATCACAGGGTTACCTCATAACATACCACAAAATATCCCTGTTTTACAGATGATAAAACTGAGGTACGGAGAGGTTAAGGAACTGTAACAAAGTTCCGTAACCAATAAGAGGTGGAGACAGCATTAGGGCACAGGCAGTTGGGCTCCCCACACCCTTGACCACTAAACTCCCTCCAGAAGTTACCTTCCCAGAGTCTCCAGGGCCCCTGTGCAGTGTTGTTTAAGAAAGGAAGGGAGGGACAGAGGGAGGAGGGAGGAAGGGAGTGAGGGAGGAAGGGGAAGGAAAGAAAGAGTGGGGGGGGAGAGAGAAATTTCCGCTGTATCTTTTCCTACATGCATATTTGGTCAGACCCCTTTTCTAAACCTGAAGGGGAGTTGCATGGATTCATTTTTTTTTCTCTTCCTTGAAAAAAAAATGTTGTATTTATGCGGGTAATGACGATTATGAAAAGATTCATCCATGGCTGCCCATCATTGTTCATGCTCAGGAACAAATTTAATACATTGCTTTTCCTTGTGAATTCTATAAACGTTTGTTTCTAGAAAGGAGCCATTTGTTCTATTTATTAGTCTCATCTCAATTACTTTTCCAGGTGAGATGTGTTCCCTGTATTTGGATAATTGAAGTACCTGATTGGCCTAACATATTTTTCATGTTCCCAAACCTACTTTATTTTTGCATGATATAAACTCCTTAAAAAATATAAATATATATATAGGAATATATGATACATATACATTATATATAAATTACATAACCATTGCAAAAACCTGAAGTAATGAATATCTATTAGATGTCTCAAATTTAATATGTCTAAAACAGAATTCATGGTTTTTTACCCTAGAAAACTGTCCACTCTTTCCTGGTAAACGGCACCAATATTGATCCATGTTGCACAAGAAAACAAGACATTTTTCTAAATTCCTTGATTTCCCTCGCCACTACTCCCCATCCAATCCATCTGCAAATTTAGTGAGCTCTACCTCCAACAAATTATATCCAGAATGATCTACTTTCCACTTCACTGTTACTACTCTAATCAAGTCACTATCCCCTCCCTCTCTAGACTATTGCAATTACCTCGTAATAAGCCTACCTCCTTCTGTTCTTGTCTTCCTGTAGGTCATTTTCTGCAAAAATGAAATAACATTAAAAATATGTCAGTTGGATCATGTCTCACCCCTCCCAAAACCATCCAATGACACCCTTTTTGTATGTAAAATAAAACGCAAAATTCCTTTCCCTGGCCTCCCCACTCTGGAAGATGCCTACTGCTCCAGTCTTACCTGGTAACATTCTACCGTGGGCTAGGCTGGCCTTTCTTTTCCTGCCACACTTCACACTTACTGCTGCCCCAGGACCTTGGCGTTGCTCTTCCTTGCCTAGAAGGTCTCTTCCATAACTTCACAGAATCTGCTCCTTGTGTCATTCAAGTCTCATTCAAATATCTCCTCCTCAAAGAGTCTTTTCTTGATCACCTAAAGGAACCCATCCAGACAGTCTCTACATACCCAGTTTTATTTTCTTCATCACATTTTGCACCTGCTGAAATTACTTTGTATATTTTCTGTCTGCCTTACTAGAATTGAAGTCAGTGACAGCAGGGTTTTGTCTCTCATTGATGGCAATACTCTCAGGACCCAGCCTAGCATATCAACAAATTATTTGTGAAGAATAGCTGCTGTTAACACCTTCCTAAGTACTCTTCTCTTTAAAAAAATTTTTTATGTGATCACATCAGAGTGTCCTAATTAAAAAAAAACTTTTAATTTTGAAATAATTTTAGACTTACAAAAATAGTGCAGTGTTCCTGTGTATCCTTCACCCACCTTTCCCGAATGTTGATACATTCCTTTCCATAGTACAATTATTGAAACCTGAATGTTAGCATAAATATATTTTTCTATTAACTAATCTGCTAATCTTATTCAAAATTTTCCAACTGTTCCACTGAAGTCCTTTTAATGCTCAAGGATCCAGGGGTTCCAAGTTTCATTTAGTTGTCATGTCTCCTTTATTTCCTCTCATTTGTGAGTTCCTTGTTCTTTTTTTGTCTTTAATGACCTCTACAGTTTTGAGGGTACTGGCCAATTATTTAGCAGAAAGTCCCTCAATTTGGGCTCCTCTGATACTTTTCATAATTAGATTGACATTATGCATTTTTTGCAAGAATACCACAGAAATGATGCTGTTTGGCTAAACTGTTATATTGAAAAAAAATTCAACACAATCACTACTAGACAGTAAATGCTTGTGGAGACCCGAGGTCCAGACTCCTACTCTGTGTGGATTTGAATCAGTCACATACCCCAGAAAAGCCATGTTCTTTAATCCTCATTCAGTATTGCTGGGTGGGAGTTTTTTTATTGTTTCCTTGGAGATGTGATCCACTCAACTGTGGGTGGTAACTTTTGATTAGATGATTTTCACAGAGATATGTCTCCACTCATTCAAGGTGTGATTGCTTACTGGAACCCTTTAAGAGAGAACCATTTTGGAAAAAGCAGAATGTCAACAGAGCCCACAGAGCCAGAGACCTTTGGAGATGAAGAAAGAAAATATCCCCAGGGAAGATATTTGAACCGAGAAGCCAGAAACCCCAGCAAACACCAGCCATGTGCCTTTCCAGCTGACAGAGGTGTTCTGGAACCATCAGTCTTTCTTGAATCCAAGTATCTTTCCCTGGATGCCTTAGTTTGGACATTTTCATGGCCTTAGAACTGTAAACTTGCAACTTAATAAGTCCACTTTTTAAGGATGGGTCAAGCCTACTTAAAATTAGGCCTAAGAGTCACCCCAAGAGAACCTCTTTTGTTGCTCAGATGTGGCTTCTCTCTCCAAACAACACAGCAAGCAAACTCACCACCCTCCCCCTGTCTACGTGGGACTTGACTCCCAGGGGTGTGGACCTTCCTGGCAACATGGGACAGAAATCCTAGAATGAGCTGAGACTCAGCATCAAGCGATTGAGAAAAACTTTTCATCCAAAAGGGGGAAGAGTGAAATGAGACAAAGTGTCAATGGCTGAGAGATTCCAAACAGAGTCGAGAGGTTATTCTGGAGGTTATTCTTACTCATTAAGTAGATATTGCCTTGTTATTCAAGATGTAATGGAAAGGCTGGAGGGAACTGCCTGAAAATGTAGAGCTATGTTCCAGTAGCCATGTTTCTTAAAGATGATTGTATAAACATATAGCTTTCACAGTGTGACTGTGTGATTGTGAAAACCTTGTGTCTGATGCTCCTTTTATCTACCTTGTCAACAGACGTGTAGAACATACGGAATAAAAATAAATAATAGGGGGAACAAATGTTAAAATAAATTCAGTTTGAAATGCTAGCGATCAATGAAAGGCATGGGTAAGAGGTATGGTACGTATAAATTTTTTTCTGTTTTCTGTTTATTTCTTTTTCTGAATAGATGCAAATGTTCCAAGAAATGATCATGATAATGAATATGCAACTATGTGATGATATTGTGAATTACTGATTATATATGTAGAATGGAATGCTCAAAATAAGAATGTTTGCATTTGTTTGGTGTTTTTTTGGTATTTAAAAAAAAAATAAGTCCCCTTTTTAAAGGCCATTCCATTTCTGGTACATTGCATTCTAGCAGCTTTTACAAATGAAAATACCCTCCCTACTGAGGGTAACTTGCTGCACTATAGCCACCTACGTGATCAGGACAGAAGTTAAAGGTCAACAGACCTTCTCAGGGAGGAGAGAATGTACAGATGGTATCATAAACCACTTATCGTGTCAAGCATTAAAACTCCTCTCCTCTGATCACTGTTGATGACAAATCTCCAATCCTTTGTGTCATGAGACTCTGATGAAATTCTGTTCTCATACCCTATGGAATGTCTTTGTCCTAAACCCTTATAAGCTGATGCTTGCACTCCCACCTTTGTGGAGTGCTGCCTTGATTTTCTTGATGGCCACCAGCGAGACCCTCTCCTGTTCATAAGTCCTAATAAAACTCATGTCTGACTCTGTGCCTAGCGTCTTCTTTGGTCTTGGGGCTGCATCAACCCAAGCTCTTCAAGAGCTGGGTTTGAACAATGGTATGTTTTTAAATTTCACTGTGGAATTTCCTATCACCTTGTACTACTTTTTTAAAAAATGTTTTTCATTGTGAAATATAAATACAAAGCAAAGCAAAAAAAAAAAAAACAATCATTTTAAAAGCACACTTCAACAAGTAATTATAGAACAGATCCCAGAGTTTGTCAAGGGCTACCATTCCACCATCTCAGATTTTTCCTTCTTGCTTCTCCAAAACACTGGAGGCTGGAAGGAATATTAATATAGGGATTAAGGAGTCAGACTTGTTTGTAAAACCCTGTTTTCTCTGTTATACGTCCGCCTTCTCCTCTGATTCCTTGACTACTTTAAATCAGCATTTTTAGGCACACACACCACAGACATATTTCATAACTGAAGATATGTATATCTAGCACCCCACCCCTTCTCTCTAAGAGACTCGGTGGCCAGCCAGCTCTGGATCTCATTGCCTGTCCTCTCTATCCTCATCCTTCAAGTTCCTGCGATGACACTTGAGTACTGTTTTATCCAACTGGATCACTTATCTCTTTCTACAAAATATGCTGCAAACAATCCTAAACACAGTGGCTTAAAACAGTTCACATCCAATTCGTTTCCGAGTTTTTAGTTTGACAACTCGGGCTGGACTTGACATGGTGGTTCTTCTGGTCATGTCTGTGCTTATTCACACTTATTGGCATTTCCTGGATGTTGCCTGGTTGGGGATGACTTCATCTGGGATGTCTGAAGAGAATCTCCTCTATCCCGCGTATCTCCCATCCTCTATCTGGCTAATGCAGGCATGGTCTCACGGCAATGGCCGAGGAGCTAATGTGAAAATGGAAATATGCAAGATTTCTTAAGTCCCAAGCTCAGACCTGGCACCACGTCACTTCCCTGTATACTACTGGACAAAGCAAGTCACAAGGATAAACCAGCTGCAACTCTACCTCTTCAGTGAGAGGAAGTTGAAAGCCACCTGGCAAAGAGCTTGGATACAGAGAGGAACGAAAAACTGGAATTATTACTGCACTCAAAATCCCATATCCATTGTGCTTTTTAAAAAAAGATAAGATAACTGCCTAAATGAGATAAAATTCACCTATTTAAAGTGTACAATTCATTGGTTTTTGCATATTTATAGGGTTGTGAAAACACATCATTCACTTAAGAACATTTTTCATCACCACAAGAAGAAACCCCCTGCCTACTAGTAGTCACTCCACATTTCCTCCTGAATCCACCAGCCCTAAGCAACCAATAATCTGCTTTCTGTCTCTAGAGATTTGTCTATTCTGAACATTTCATATAAATGGAATTATATAATATGTGGTTTTTTGTCCCTGACTTCTTTCACTTGCATAATATCAAGGTTCATCCATGTTGTAATATGCATCAGTACTTCATTCCTTTTTTAAAAATATTTTTTAAAATTGTAAAATATAACATATATACAAAAAAGCAATAAATTTCCAAGTACATTCTAACAACTAGTTATAGAACAGATTTTAAAGTTTTATATGGGTTACAGTTCCATGATTTTTCATTTTTTCTTCTAGCTGCTTCAAGATACTGGAGACCAACAGAAATGTCAATATAATGATTCAGCAGTCGTACTCATTTGTTACAGCCTATCTTTCTATTACACTTCTCCTTCTCTTTAAAAAACAGGACTAGATACAAAAACTCAAAAATGGACAGCACAATAATACCTAATTGTAAAGTAATCATGTTAAAACACTGAATGAAGCTGCATCTGAGCTATAGGGGTTTTTTTTGTTTTTTTTTTTACTTTTATTACTACTTTTATTTCTTTTCTCTATATTAACATTTTATATCTTTTTCTGTTGTGTTGCTAGTTCCTCTAAACCGATGCAAATGTACTAAGAAACGATGATCATGCATCTATGTGATGATGTTAAGAATTACTGAGTGCATATGTAGAATGGTATGATTTCTAAATGTTGTGTTAATTTTTTTTTCTTTCCGTTAATAAAAAAAAACAAAAACAAAAACAAAAACATATATACATAAAAGCAATAAATTTCCAAGTACATCACAACAATTAGTTGTAGGACAGATTTCAGAATTTAGTGTGGGTTGCAATTCCACAATTTTAGGTTTTCATTTCTTGCTGCTTTAAGATACTAGAGGCTAAAAGAAATATCAGTATAATGATTCAGCACTCATACTCATTTGTTAACCCCTACCTTCTCTGTATAACTCCGCCATTACCTTTGATCTTTCTCCCACACTTTAGAGGTATTTGGGCTATACCCATTCTAACTTTTTAATGTTAGAAGCGGTGGCTGTTGATAATTTGGGATAGGGGAATGGAACTAGTTGATGTTCTGGAAGGGCTGACCCCTCTACATTTCAGGACTTATCTGGTCCAAGGACCCATCTGGAGGTTGTGGATTTTGGAGAGTCACCCTAGTATATGGAACTTTTGTAGAATTTTATATAATGCCCTAGGTATTCTTTAGGATTGGCAGGAATGGTTTGGGCTGGGGGTTGGCTAGTTATGAGACTAGCAATGTCTAACTGAAGCATGTATAAGAGTGATTTCTAGTACAGCATCTCAACTCTATTTGAACACTCTCAGCCACTGATACCTTATTTGTTATACTTCTTTTTTCCTTTTTTGTCAGGATGGCATTGTTGATCCCATTGTGCCAGGGCCAGGTTTATCTCTGGGAGTCATCTCCCATGCCACCAGGGAGACTTTCATCCCTGCAAGTCATGTCCTACGTAGAGGAAAGGGTGATGATTTCACTTGCAAAGTTGGGCCTAGAGAAAGGCCACATCTGAGCAACAAAGGAGGTCCACCAGAGGGGACTCTTAGGCATACCTATAGGTAGGCTAAGCTTTTCCACTGCATACTTAAGCTTCACAAGAGCAAGCCACAAGATCAAGGGGTTGGCCTATTGATTTGGTTGTCCCTAAAGTTTGGCACAGTATCAGGGGGTTCCCTGGTGATAAAGTTTAATAGTTCCATATTTTTTCTCCCATCCCTCAAGAGACTTTTCAATATTTTTTTGATTATCTGCTTAATATACTCTGGGATGTATCCAGGCATTATACTAAGCTATACAGGATTAAAGGCTCTCATTCTTATTCTGGGCTCCCTGTGTTTGGATTGTTTAAATGATAGATCAAGACAGAAGTGAGTTAGATAATGTTCTATAGAAAATTTAGGTTCTAGGCATAATAAAACTCTCTTTCTTTGGTCTCAAAGAGCAGGCGAAATTCTAAAATACAGGCAATGTCCTCCTTACCCCCTTACACTGAACCACACTAATCCCAATCTGAATGGCTTCAGTCCTATCCCTGAATACTGGGCTATACATATATAAAATAGCCCCTCAAAATCCAGAAATAATGATTATCACTCCGGACTAAACGTGACTGCTATAAGAGTTTACAATCTCGGCCCCAGTTTTCCTATAAGTATTTTCTAAATGACCTCATAGAATTTCATTCCTTTTTGTTGCCAAATAATATTTCATTGTATGGATATACCACATTTTAATCCATTCACTCATTGATGGTGTTCTAGTTTGCTAGCTGCCAGAATGCAATATATCAGAAATGGAATGGCTTTTAACAAGGGGAATTTAATGAGTTGCTAGTTTACAGTTCTAAGGCCGAGAAAATGTCCCAATTAAAACAAGTCTAAAGAAATGTCCAATCAAAGGCATCTAGGGAAAGATACCTTGGTTCAAGAAGGCCGATGAAGTTCAGGGTTTCTCTCTCAAGTGAGAAGGCACATGGTGAACACAGTCAGGGCTTCTCTCTCTCAGCTGGAAGGGCACATGGCGAACACGGCGTCATCTGCTAGCTTTCTCTCCTGGCTTCCTATTTCATGAAGCTCCCCGGGAGGTGTCTTCCTTCTTCATCTCCAAAGGTCGCTGGCTGGTGGACTCTCTGCTTTGTAGTGTTGCTCTCTCTGAATATCTCATTCTCTAAAATATTTCCTTTTTTATAGGACTTCAGAAACTAATCAAGACCCACTCAAATGGGTGGAGACATGTCATCCCCTAATCCAGTTTAACAACCATTCTTAACTAAATCAGATCAACCAGGGAGATGATCTCATCACAGTTTCAAATATACAGTATTGAATAGAGATTATTCTACCTTTAAGAAATGGGATTTATATTAAAACATGGCTTTTCTTAGGGGGCATACTTCCTTTCAAACCAGCACAGATGGAAACATTTGGGTTGGTTTCAATTTGGGGCTATTATGAATAATGCCGTTATGAACATACATGTTCAAGTTTTTTGTGTGGACATATGCCTTGGAAGTATTCTCTTGGGTATATGCCTAGGAATGGAATTGCTGGGTCATATGGTAACTTTGACTGTGAGGAACTGTCAAACAGTTTTTTTCCAAAGTGGCAGAACAATATGACATTCTTATCAGTAGTGTTTGAGGACACCAACTCTTTATTGCCAATATTTGTTGTTATCTGTCTTTTTTACTACAGCCTTCCTAGTGGAATGAAGTGGTATCTCTTGGTGGTTTTGATTTACCTTTCTCTGATATTGGCATCTTTTCCTGTGCTATTGGCCATTTGTGTATCTTTGTTGGAGTAATGTCTATTCAGATCTTTTGCCCATTTTTTAATTGAGTTTTTGCCTATTATTGAATTGTAAAAGTTCTTTAGATATGCTAGTATAAGTCCCTTAATAGACATATGATTGGGCAAATAGTTTCTCCCATTCTTTAGGCTGTCTGTTCGCTCTTTTGGTAGTATGCCCTTTGAAGTACAAAAGTTTTGACTTTTCATGAAATCCAATTTTTCTTTTTGTTTTTTGTTACTTTTGTCGTCATATCTAAGAAGGTTCTGCCTAACCCAAGATTACAAGGTTACAAAGATTTACTCCTATATTTTCTTCTTAAATTTTTATTGTTTTAGGTCTTACATTAGTCTTTGATATAATATGAGTGAATTTTTGTATATGGTGTGAGGTATCTTTGCAAGTGAAAGTCCAGTTATCCCAGCACCATTTGCTGAAAATACTGTTCTTTCCCCCATTTAATTGTCTTGGCACATGTTCTAGTTTGAAAGCTGCTGGAATACTATAAAAAGGGGAATTTAATAAGTTACAAGTTTACAGTTCTAAGGCTGTGAAAATGTTCCAATTAAAGCAAGTCTACAAAAATGTCCAGTCCAAGGCATTGGGGAAAGATACCTTGGTTCAAGAAGGCCAATGACATTCAGGGTTTCTCTCTCAACTGAAGAGGCACACGGCAAACATGGTGATGTCTGGTAGCTTTCTCTCCAGGCTTCTTGTTTCATGAAGCTCCCCTTGGGACGTTTTCCAAAGATCTCTGGCTGTGTGGGCTCTTGTGGTTCTTGTGGCTCTACAAAGGCACTCTCTCCAAAATGTTTCCTCTTTGAAAGGATTCCAGTAAACTAATCAAGACCCACTTGGAATGGGTGGAGTCTCATCTTCCTCAATCAAAAGTTAATACCCATAACTGGGTGAGTCACATCTTCATAGGAACAACCAAAAAGCTTCCAGCCAGCGAAATTGAATGAGGATTAAAGGACATGGCTTTTCTGGGGTCCACTACAGATTCAAACCAGCACAGCACACTTGATGAAAATCAATTGACTGTAAATTTGAGATTTATTTCTGGACTGTCAATTCTATTTCATTGATCTGTATATGTGTCCTTATGCTACTACCACACTTCTTGATTGTTGTTCTAAGTTTTGAAATTGGACTGCATCTGTTGTGCTTTTGCAATTGGTTGGCAATTGCAAAACTTATCTCAAACATCTTCTTCAAGAAGCTTTCTCTAACTCCCATAGTAAAGTTAATCCTTTATTTATCTGTATTACCTTGTATATTTTTCTATCATGGAATTCTACTGCAATTTATTTTTACGAAAATTGAAAACTGTGTTAATTCATTTTTACATTTCCAGTGCCTAGCACAGTGTCTGATCCACAGTAGGAACTCAATAATTGTCTGCCAAAAAGAATTGAATAGATATGAAGTTTTGTCTGTCAACATTGCACTTTACCTATTAATGTTACTTAGGCTTCTAGCATAAGTCTAGAAGTACTCGTTTATGTTGGTGCAATTATATGCCATTCTCCACATCTGGCTATCATTGGGCAGTTCACTTTGATGAATCATTCCCAGTTACTTTCAACATACTGCTGAACATTCTCTATTCTTTTCATCAAGGTCTTTATCAAACAGGATGGCAAATGGATGAAAGTAAAATTATGGGGAAGTACAAAGTAACAGGATTGTGGCATGGTTCACTTATCTCTTACATAAAGTTTGGTATGCATTGTCCCTGTGCATTTCTGTCTACTAATAACAAAAGTAGGTGCATTTACTCTATGCCAGACACTGTACATGTGCTGGCTCATTAATGCTATCTTATCAGGGCCAAATGAAACATTTTAAGACAGCCTCTTGTTAAGCCAAGAAAAGTGTATCTATGCTGCCTCTAACTAGTAGTTTCTTGAGACCAGAGGCTGTGCTTTTGATCTTCTTTTTCCAGGATCTATACTTAATTCCTATACATTTAATAATTCCTATGAATGAAACATAAAAGTTATAAAACACTTTGTCTTATAATGCTGAAGTTTACATACAGCATATATTATCTAGAAGAGAAAAATTTTCCTTTTTAAGAATTCTTGAAAAATGTTAATAGTATGCACTTTTTTTTTTTTTTTTGCATGGTTAGGTACCTGGAATCGAACCCGGGTCTCTGGCATGGCAGGTGAGAACTCTGCCTGCTAAGCCACTGTGGCCCACCCAGTGTGCACTTTTAAATTGAAAGACTGTCAAGACTTTCCTCCTGGCTATATGTCATATGAATGCTAAAATCATATTTCAATGTGGTAAGTTATGCTCCTGGATTTGTCACTATACTGAAACTAGGAACTTGGACAAGCCACTTCATCTATCCAAATTTCCTTGTAGCTTGTAATTCTATACATGTTAGATTGATGAATTAGCGTAATGCTTTTATACATATGTATATTGGAGAGAGTGTATAGGTTTGCACATTTATAAATATTATACATTTATAAAAAGCAACAAGATTAAGCATTTATGCATGCAATGTACCTGAACCTATTATGACTATAATTTCTCTTAAGAAAATATTTTAAGAAAATCAGCTTATTAGTTACCTTTTGCTGCTTAGCAATATTATTCCACACTTAACAGCTTAAAACATTGCACAATTTTTATCTTACAGTTTCTGTGGCTTAGGAGTCAGGGCACAGGTTAACTGCTTCCAGGTTTCAAAAACCTGCAATCAAGGTGTCAGCTGGGCTGCTGACTTATCTGAGGCTTGATCGGGGAAATGCCTATCTCTAAGCACACATGGCTGTTGGAAGTGTTCAGTAATTAAATACATAAATTTTGCATTATTAAATAATTTAATAAAGAATATAGTGGTACCAATGTCACATGAGCATAGTAGAATGATTTTTAAGAAAACCAAGCATTTGCTGCAAAGTTTTCTTTTGAATGTGAGAAGCATTATTTAGTGATTGTGGCTGAACTATTGCATCACATATCAGATTATTCACCTCAAAAAGAGATATCCTGAGTCAAATGAAACCTTGAAGTAATAAATATCCCAAACCAAACTACTAATATATTTTGAGGTTAAACAAGAGAACAAGTTTATCTACAAAGTGGTGAGTTTTGTTTTACTTTTTTTGATAGGCAAAAATTTATCATATATGTGACTTAGTTGAGCATAATCAAAGTTTGAAATTATAAAATCATGCCCATAATAAAATCTAAAATCAGTATTACACAGTTATACAAATTAATGTTCTTGTATTTGTTATTAGTTAAAAGCAGAACATTCACTTTCCAATTATCTGGGTCCAAGTTATTCATTTATTGTAGACTGCACAAAACACCCAAATGAGATACAGTTGGAGAGCACAGCCTTTGGAGATCAAGGACTGGAATTGAATCTGAGCTCTATAGCTCCTGAATGACAATGTTCAGTATAGTCCAGTGTTTTGAACCTCAGTTTACTTACAAGTAAACAGGCAAAGAAATGTCTACTTCTCAAAGTTATTTTAAGTGTTACATGAAGCAACTGATTGAAAGGCACACTGTAGATACTCAGTATGTTTTTTCGTCACGTCTCTTCTGAATTCATCCAAAAGTACTCTAAATATATCCCATTATATTAGACCTAGGGTTAACTTGGCCAAAGAAAAGAATTAGAAAGATATCGTACAGGCAGAATCATCAAGATTTGTCTAATACAGAGGAACAAAAAGACAGAAGCCGTATATGAGATTAAGATTTCAGGTAGATGTTATATGGGAATGCTGAAGGAATTTGCGTTTGTTTATGGGTAGGTAAATCATAGAAAATAACAGGACACTTTTTTTGAAATGTTATTATCTATTTTTCAAATAATTTATGCTTGCCACTATCCCCTTTCACTGCATTTTGAATATAATGAATATTAATTTGAAATCGAATATCTATGCTGCTGTTTAAGGTGTTGTTTTTTAAAAAATTTACTTTCAAGTACTGAATGTAATGCAAATTAATTACTAATTTTTAAATACAGAGCAGTTGTTTGATTAGACACATAATCTTTATTTCATTTCTAGAGCAACAGGGTCTTTTGATTTTTTCAGGTTACTTTTGGGGGAAAGACATCTAGTTGCTTGCAATTCAGTTAGGAAAAGTTTTTTTTTTTTTTTTTTTTTTTTGCATGGGCGGACACCAGGAATTGAACCCGGGTCTCTGGTGTGGCAGACGAGAACTCTGCCTGTTGAGCCACTGTGGCCCGCCCAAGAAAAGTATTTTATGGCTCCTCACTTTGGGATGCTATTAAATTGTTTTGGCATGGTAGAAGGAGAATCTTATATTTGTCTCACAAAATCTTGGTGTTTAAATGTTATCATACATTCCACAATGCCACTGTTCAATTTTTATTATGGAGAAGCGCTATTTCATACTCTATCCCTTAACTTCAGCCTACCTTATGAAACACCCACCAAAACAACCTCAGTGAAAATTCCATTCCTTTCTTTGTTAATCCTGAAAACAACCACTTATTCCTTGGTTAACCAGAGCCACACAAATTCTCCCTTCCATTCTGGGTTTTATTGATAGGTAAAGTGATCAACTGTCCCAGTTTGCTCAGGACTATCCTGATTTTATCATGGAAAGTTCCATGTCCCAGAAAACCCCTAGGTTCTAGGCAAACCAGGATGGCTGGTTACCCTATCAGCTTTGTCAGTCAAAAAATATTAACTGAGTACTCACTACGTGCCAGGTAGAGAGTTAAAGAGTGTGAGTGAAAAACAGACATTGTCTCTGCTTTCCTGAAATTTAAAATGTGCAACTAATCTATCCACACCATATGGAAATACAACTAAGATGGCATATTCCAGTAAGCAGATTGGGATTTGACTGTGGTGATTTTTAAAACTGATTACTCCTGTTATGTAGGAAAATTCTATCAATCTCTCTTTATAGGTTTTGTATCCTGCCAATTAGTTTAAATCACTTAAAGTTGTAATAGATTTTAAATGCATTTAGATTTTCCATATTACCAATCATATTGTCTGTGAATAGCAATTTTCTTTCTTTCTAATTCTTTTATACATTATTCTTTTTTGTGTATTATTGACTAAGATGTCTAAAGTGTTATTGAATAGATTGAATGGAAACATAACAGTGGCCATTTGGATCTTGTTTCTCACTGTAAAGAGAAAGTTCTTGGTTTCATCATCAAGTATGATATTTGGTGTGAGTTTTCTGGTAGATAACCATATTAGGTTAAGGAAATTTCTTTCTGTTCCTGGCTAGCTAAAAGTTTTTACTAGAAATTGGTACTGAATTTTATTGAATAATTTTCTGCACCTACTGAAACAATTAGAAAAACTTTCCCCTTAACCGTTAATAGGGTGACGTATGTGATAAATCCCACATATTCTTGGGATACCCAAGATGTTCAGAATGCCTTGTGTGTGTGTGTGTGCATTTTTGGATTTAGCTTGCTAATATTTTATTTAGAGATTTTGCCTTTTTTAGCTTTATTTTTTACTGTCAAATATAACATATATACAAAAAAACCCAATAAATTTCCAATTACATTTTAACAAGTAGTCATAGAACAGACTTTAAAGTTTGGTATGGATTACAGTTCCATGATTTTTCATTTTTTCTTCTAGCTGCTCCAAGACACTGGAGACCAGCAGAAATATCAATATAATGATTCAGCAGTCATGCTCATTTGTTAAATCCTATCTTTCTATTACACTTCTCCTTCTCTTTAAAAAACATATATACATAAAAGGAATAAATTTCCAAGTACATCACAACAATTAGTTGTAGAACAGATTTCAGAGTTTGGTGTGGGTTACAATTCCACAATTTTAGGTTTTTATTTCTAGCTGCTCTAAGGTACTGGAGGCTAAAAGAAGTATCAGTATAATGATTCAGCACTCATACTCATTTGTTAAACTCTGTCTTCTCTGTATAACTCCGCCATTACTTTTCATCTTTCTCCCTCTCTGTATGAGTATTTGGGCTATGCCCATTTTAACTTTCATGTTGAAAGGGGTTGTAATAATACGGGATACAGGGATGGAACTAGTTGATGTTCTGGAAAGGCTAGCTTCTCTGCATTTCAGGACTTATCTGATCCAGGGACCCATCTGGAGTTTGTAGATTTTGAAATGTTACCCTAGTGCATGGAACTTTTGTAGAATCTTATACTTTAGGATTGGCAGGAATGGTTTTGGTTGGGGATTGGCAAATTATGAGAGTAGCAATGTCTAACTGAAGCATGCATAAGAGTGACCTCCAGTGTAGCTTCTCAACTCTATTTGAACTCTCTCAGCCACTGATATCTTATATATTACACTTCTTCTTTCCCTTTTGGTCAGGATGGCATTGTTGATCCCATGATGCCAGGGCTAGGCTCATCCCTGGGAGTCATCTCCCATACCACCAGGGTGACTTTCATCCCTGGATATCATGTCCCACATAGTGGGGAGGGCAATGGTTTCACTTGCAGAGTTGGACTTGGAGTGAGAGAGGCCACATTGGAGCAAAAAAAGAAGTCCTCTGGAGGTGACTGTTAGGCATTTCCATAGGTAGGATGTCATGGTCAAGTTCATGTGTCAACTTGGCCAGGTGGTGGTGCCCAGTCATCTGGTCAAGCAAGCACTGGCCTGTCTATTGCTATGAGGACATTTCATGGACTTAAATAATGATTACATTGGCTGCATCCATAGCTGATTGTGTTTGTAATCATCTAAGGAGAGTGTCTTCTGCAATGAGTGATGCTTAATCTAATCATCAGAAGGCTTTTAAGGAGGATTCAGAAGAGACACTCACTCTTTCTGCTTCAGTTGGCAAGCCTCTTCTGTGGAGAGTCCAGACCCTTCATCAGAGTTGCCAGGTTCACAGCCCACCCTACAGGTTTTGGACTCTTCCATTCCTGTGGTTGACCAACCATCCTCTCCTAAGATTTCACTGAGGAACTTCATTGGAGTTGCCAGCTCACAGCCTGTCCTACAGACCTTGGACTCTACATTCCCATGGTTGCATGAGACATTTTTATAAATTTTATATCTATGGATATCTTCTGCTGATTCTGTTTCTCTAGATAACCCTAGCTTAATCCAGATTTTGGTACCAGAGGAGTGGGGTGCTGCTGCAGTTTGTACACACCAAACATGTTGGAACAGCTTTTTAAATGGATAAGTGGAATATTCTGGAGGAATGGTGAGAAGCTTGATAGAGGAGGCCTAGAATGCTTTGAAGAGACTGTTCTTAGAAATGTGGACTCTAAAGATACCTCTGATGAGGCTCTAGTTAGAGATGAGTCACATGTTATTGCAATCTGGAAGGAAAGCAATCCTTATTTTAAAATGGCAGATATTCTGGCAAAATTGACCAGTGGTTTAGGTTGGGAGACAGATTTTAAATGCTATGAACTTGGATATTTAGCAGAAGAGATCTCCAAATTAAATGTGGAAAGTTTCTCCTCACAGCTTAGAGAGAAATATCACAGGAAAGACATAAGCTGAGAACTGAACTCTTGGGTACAAAGAAACCAGAAATTGATGTTCTGGAAAATTCTGGGCTTCCAGGAAGGGAGACCCCAGAGAGTGGTGCCACACATGAGGATTTGGCCAAATGCAGAACCAGTCAGTCATTTCAGAGAAAGCCAGGTTGGACATGGAGTTATCCAGGAAGGATTTGTGGAAACTCTTTACATGTGATGGGCATGATCCAAGGCTACTTCATAGAAAGCTAACAAGAGTGTTGTGGGATCTGTATAAAGAGAACCACTGCCAATCAGGACTGAGAGGGACAGAGAAGGGACCCATTGGAGGAAAAATAACTTCAGAGGCAAAACCATGGATGCTGGGGTAGGAAGTCAAGAAGCCTTGGGCCAGGAGAACAGACCTACCCAAGCATGTGGAGAGGGTAAGTTTTCCCCAAAGGCAGAGGATGGGCCTTCCACCTTGTTGCAGTGGAAGAGTTGTGCAGCCTCAGGCCTTGGAAAGGGTGGAGCACTATCTTTGGGGTTTGGGAAGAGCCTGGCTGCCACCACATGAAGGGGTTGAGCGTGTGTGCTGAAGATGGAAGAGAGCCCAGGCACAGCCCCAATGCTTGGAGATGGTGGAGCTGAGAAAAAGGTGGTCTCCCCAGTGTTCCCCAAAATTGCATTTGGAGAGAGGTGGACCTCTGCATAGGCCTTTGGAAAGGGTGGGACTGCCATTTTCTAAAGACTGAAAGATAAATAACTCTCAGACTTTGAAATCTAATGGAGTTTGCCCTGAAGGTTTTCAAGACTTTATGGGTCTTGTGACCCCTGTGTTCCTTCCAATTTCTTCCTATGGAAATTGGGTATATGTATCCTATGATGGTTCCTCCTTTGATTGCTGGCAGCAAATAACTTGTTTGAGTTTCACAGGTCCAGAGCCAGAAGAGAATTTTGCCTTAGGCAGACCATGCCTGTAACTGACTTTGTACTGGTTTTAACCTTGTATTCTATTTGTAATATTACTGGAATGCTTTAAGGTTCTCTGATATTGTTATGGAATGAATGTATTTTGTATATGGGAAAACATGTCTTTTTTAGGGGCCAGTACATTTTTGCATGGAATGTACTGGTTTGAAAGGATTTATGTACCCTAGAAAAGCCATGTTTTAATCCTAATCAATCTTGTGGGAGCAATTGTTTCTTCTAATCCCTATTCAGGGGCGGGCCATGGTGGCTCAGTGGTAGAGTTCTCACCTGCCATGCCAGAGACCCAGGTTTGATTGCTGGTGACTGCTCATGCAAAAAAAAAAAGAAAAAAAAGTTTAAATCCCTATTCAGTGTTATAGGTTGGTAACTTGATTAGATTATTTCTATGGAGATGTGACTCAACAATTGTCGGTACTAAACTTGATTAAATGGAGACGTGTCTCCACCCATTTTATGTGGGTCTTGATTAGTTTACTGGAATCCCACAAAAGAGGAGACATTTTGGAGAGAGTTCCTTTTTTGAGAACAAGGAGAGAGCTGCAGAGCCACGACAGAAGGACGAGAGAACCACAGAGTCCACCAGCCAGTGACCTTTGGAGATGAAGAAGGAAAATGCCTCCTGAGGAGCTAGCTTCATGAAGCAGGAGACCTGGAGAGAAATTTAGCAGATATCACCATGTTCACCATGTGCCTTTCCAGCTGAGAGAGAAACTCTGAATGCGATTGGCCTTCTGGAACCAAGGTATCTTTTCCTGGATGCCTTAGATGGGACATTTCTATAGACTTGCTTTTGGACATTTTCATGGCCTTAGAACTGTAAACTAGCAGCTTATTAAATCCCCTCTTTAAAAGCCATTCCAGTTCTGGTATATCGTGTTCTGGCAGCTAATAAACTAGCACAGAGACTAAGCTTCTTTGCTACAAACATAAGCTTCACAAGAGTAAGTCTTAAGATCAAGGGGGTGGCCTATCAATTTTGCATTTTTGTTAAAGGGCAAAATTAGCCTAAATTATTCTTTCTCATGCTATCATTTTCCAGTAAATTCTCATCTATCAGTTAGCTTTGGCCTAGATGATATGTATTGAGGCTGCACTGATACGTCTGGTGTGTGCCAGGCTGGATGGTTGGCTTAGAAATCTTCAGCTAAGAAGGTTTATTTCTGCTCCCTGTGGTCTCTAAGCCCCCAGTAGACTAGTTCAGTTTTTTTTCACATGGAGATTTCAGGGTTCCCAAGAGTAGCAAGAAAAAACAAGCCCAAATACACAAGCACTTTTCAATTCTTTACCTGTATTACATTTGCAATTTTCTTACTGGTCAAAACAAGTGACACGGCTAAGCCCAAAGACAATGTGAAAGAGGGGAGCACAAAGGTTGGGAATTGTGGTGGCTATTTTTGCAAATAATTTACACATCTTGTCTCTTTCTTGATTCTGAGATGTTTCTAGAGCTTCTAAGACCAAGGCCAAGAATTTCAAATTACTTTGTAATCATTCTATTACTGGATTCCTAGATTAAATTAAAACTTCTTCAAGAAGTCAGCTGGCATGGGAATGGTAGAAAAGTGAACAATTAATGCACTGCATAGCTTGGTAGCCAGCATCTATTCTTCCTTTACTCCTTTATGTATGCTTATTAGGAACCTATTATTTGCCAGATATTATGCTAAGAACTGGGGATAAAATCAGGAGACATAGTTCATCATTTAGGCAAACAAAAGGACAGATAACAAATAGGCTATGAGAATTCTGATGAAAAAACTGGGGTATGCATACAGAAGAGGGTGAAACACTGTATATGAGCAGCAGTATGATTGGTAAGAATTTTTAAAACCTTGTTATTTTGTCATCTATAAAAAACAAAAATGCATATTCAAAGTTGTTCAGACAAGATGTTCATTGTAAAATTGTTTGAAAGGACAAAATAATTGGAAATAAAATTATATAAGAGTATGAGAGTATTCTAGTTTGCTAACTGCCAGAATGCAATATACCAGAAATGGAACAGCTTTTAAAAAGGGGAATTTAATAAGTTGCAAGTTTACAGTTCTAAAGTTATGAAAGTGTTCAAATTAAAGCAAGGCTATAGAAATGTCCAATCTAAGGCATCCAGGGAAAGATACCTTGGTTTAAGAAGGCCGATGAAGTTCAGGGTTTCTCTCTCAACTGGAAAGGCACATGATGAACATGGTGACACCTACTAGCTTTGTCTTCAGGCTTCTTGTTTCATGAAGCTCCCCCAGGGGCATTTTCCTTCTTCCTCTCCAAAGGTCTCTGGCTGTGTGGACTCTCTTGGTTCTCATGGCTCTGTGGCAGCTTTGCTTTTTCCAAAATGTTTCATTCCAGTAAACTAATCATGACCTACTTGGAATGGGTGGAGTCAGGACTCCATGGAAGCCATCTAATCAAAAGTTACCACCCACCATTGAGTTAATCACATCTCCATGGGAACAATCAAAAAGCTCCCAGCCAGCAATATTGAATGAGGATTAAAGGACATGGCTTTTCTGGGATCCACCACAGCTTCAAATTCACACAGGGAGTGATTATATAAATTATGGTAGATCCACACTATGGAACACCATGAATCTGAAGAAAAGAGAAGGGTAGAATTATGTGAATTGATATGGTAAAACAGTAATTCTTCATTATGGGTAAACAATATATAGAGTATATTATTTTGTTAAAAAATAAATATATTAGTAGAAATATAAAACATCAAATTTGAAATGATGGCTATCTGAATTGGGAGATTAGGGGAAGGGGGTGATGAGGACTCTTTTTTTTTTACTTTATAACTTGTGTATGAGTTGAATTTTTGAAAAAGGCATTTATTACTTTAATGATTGAAAAATGGTGAGGCCCAATCTGAATTCCCACCTCAGAAATGCTGGGATAGTCAGGTATTCTGTTAAGATTCCTATTTGCTTGGGAACCCGATTCCTGGGATAAATGGTAAAGGAACTTTGAAACTGATGGTTAGATTCTGGGATACGTTGGTCATATAAGACGACAGGAAGGAGATAAAGAGTCTCTGAACCTCTGGGATCAGTATGCCTCCAGGAAGGAAGGAGATTTAGTGTGAGGAGAAAAAAAATAATATTTATGAGTGTTTCATACACTCCTGGTGGTGCC
Source organism: Tamandua tetradactyla (assembly GCF_023851605.1). Classification (NCBI taxonomy): domain Eukaryota; kingdom Metazoa; phylum Chordata; class Mammalia; order Pilosa; family Myrmecophagidae; genus Tamandua; species Tamandua tetradactyla. The sequence continues at coordinate 54,210,248 of NC_135339.1, forward strand.
TCTTAAGCTGGCTGTCCCACCTCATCCTCACTCTACAGAGCTTGTTCCACGTTCCTCTCCTGATGGGACTAAGCAAAAGAGACAGGCCCTCCTCTCCTTAGAGTTTAAAATAACTGTAGTTCACTGCTTTCTTGGACATTAAAACTGGATTAAAAACGTTTAGCCTGTCTTCCAGGATTCTTCATTGGTGACAGCAGGAGCAGCAGCGCCCGCAGTACAGGAGCCTGAAAGCAAGGTCACAGCGTTGGTGTGCAGTGGGCTGCTGGGCATGCACTCAGCGAAGCAGTTAGAATGACAACAACGATTGAAGGACCCACCTGAAGGGCTTGGACTGGGAGGTACAGGGTGTCAAAAATAATCTCTTGGGGTGGATAGGTGCAAATGCCTTTGTACTTATTACCTGAGCCTTATAAAGCCTTATAGATACCAAAACTGGGGTATCTCAGCGAAATAGGAGCACAGGGAAACAAAGAAGGGGACAGAGAACCTTAAGACACAAACGATGGCCTTCAATAATGCAGCTATGGTTACAGGAACACACACCGTCTCTTCCCCTGTGTTCCCAAAGCACTGCGTCTGTACCCATCGGAGTTGTTCATGTCAGCCTCTGACTGCCCCATTAAACTGAACAACTGGTTAGACTGAATATTACACCGAACATCGAGGCTAGAAACCATGGTGTGTTTAGTTTATTTATATTGCCTTGCATATGTGTTTCCCTCATATCATTTAGTCCAGGGTGCGTTCAACATCTTTATAGAATTGAACGATGAGCCTGAGCCCATGTGTTATAAAGGACAGAAGCTAGAAAATTAGACCAAGTGATAATAACCAGGGGCTTAACCCAAAAGAAGTATTTATACAAGTTGTAGCAATTATTTTTGAATTAGGGTCAGATATAGAAATAAGGAGTTTGGGATAATACAAATTGTTTCTTTGTTACTCTTTAAATCTGCAAGGAAAGAAAGATACTGCATTTTGTCCTGTGATCAGGAATAGCTACAGAAAGTGGCTGTGGCTAAACTATTATATAACAGTGACAAATTGATTGGATTCAGAATCTAGAAGGGGAGGAAAAATAAGAAAAAAAAATGAGGTGCTTTATTTTAAAAAGGAAGAAATAATAAACTGCTAGATTGAAATAAATACTTGTAGTTATAATAAAAAAATACAAAGGGGATCTGGAGATTTAAAAAATACCTTCATGAGAAATATATGTCACCAATTTTACAAATTAGATGTTGTACAACAAATCATATTCTATTCACTAGAGCAGGAAAATAAATCACCGGAAGAAAAAGAATTTCATGGTAGAATAGCGAAGGTAGAGTCTACCAATTGCAATGACGGGTAAGTATATAAGTTTGGGAGATGAAGTTCTCATCAAAAATTAGGCAGAAATTCAAGGATCACCTAGAACGGGGAATGTCACTTTGATATGAACTATCTCTGAGTGACAAGGACCCTATGGACCCTCATTCAGGTGAGGGTGATCTGCAGGGCCAAGGGAAAATATATATATATATTTATATATATATGGCATATACTATTTGGAGAAATTTTTCTGAAAGGAGAAATCATGCCTGAAAATTTTTCTGAGAATCCTCCAGGGGTTAAATATATCCATAGAGAAGGTAACCTATGGATATAGTAGACTTTGACTCATAATCTATATTTATCAGGCTTTGAGTAGATTGCACACAAAGACAACTCTAATGTTGAGATTTCGTGACACTGAGGGCAATGTTTAATCAAGAGCAGATTGTCGTCTTTGAGACTGAAAACAAGCTTAAATGGAAGCCTTTCAGGGTAGGACGTGCAGAAGGCAATCCTAGTCAATGTCTTTATGAATGACCTGGAAAGACAAATCCTTCAAGTTTTCAAATAACAGTAGGTCCCTCTGGGAAGTGAAATACAGGATGATCTTCAGTCCTGCCAGGTGAGCTGTCATGACCACACCAGAGGAGCCTCAGTGTAGGCAAGCTCAGATAATGCACTTGGGGATAATAACCCAGGTTTTATTTTAAAGATGTGGGGCACCAAGCCCGTAAGTAATGATTAAAGAAGAAGACTGACAAGTTGAGTTGCCCTAGACTAATAGGTCTCAAACATTTTGATTCCCAAACCAAAAACTTCAAATTTGTTAAGGACTCCAAAGAGCTTTTGTTTAAGTGAGTTATATCAATCGATACTTGGAAATTAAAATTTGGAAAAATTTTAAGGCATTTCTTAGTTCATTTAAGATAATGCATCCGTTGTATGTTAATATAACTAAGCAAATTTAATTTAAAATAACTATATTTTCTAAAACAAAGAAATTAATGAGAAGAGTGGCATTCTTTTATATTTTTGTAAATCTCTTTAATATTTGATTTAGTAGAAGAGTACTGGAGCTTCTATTTGTTCTACATTTAAACTGTTGCGATGGTGTTTTGAAGTATAGTATATGAAGTATATGAAGAAAATCTGCCTCGCACAGATATACAGTGGAAAAGGAGTAGATTTTTAATAACCTTCTCAGAAAGTTGAAGATATTCTTTGATACTGCACTGAAATGAAGCAAGTGAAAGTTTTTTAGAAGTTAGCTGCAATATGGAATCTGAAATCATATCAATTAGTTTTCATGCTCTATTATCTTAAAAGCATTGGCTCTTCCTGCCCTTTGTATGTTTTTACATGATTTTTGTAACATGAGGAATTAGTCATTTAAAAAATATTGGTTTACTGAATTCTGTATCTCTTTCAAATGTTGATATGTTCCAATTTACGATATAAAGAAACAAAAACAAAACCTGCATTTGTTAATATTTCCACAGGTTCCATTAGAAATATCTTTAGGTATTGGAAAGCTGCCATATTCACAGTAGGGAATACAGGTTTCTCAAAATTCTAATTTTTGCCTGAGAACTTAATACTGTCAGTTTTTTCTGTGAAACGATAGGATCACTTCATTTTTGTGAAAATGCCTGCCAAATACTAAAATCTGAGTAGCCATAGTTTGCCTGTCAGTCATTCTTTCCAGTGAAATTGGTGTTTCATGAAAAAAGCAATGAGCTCGGATTGCAACTCAATAGTGCTTTTCCTCAAGACAAACTTGTATTTATAATGGAGAAGTGATTTATGTGTAGATCTCATTTTGTCACACAGGAGGTTAAAAGGACATGCTCTTGAAGGTCAAGATAGTAAAATTAATAACTTTTACTGCTTCATCAAGGATATTCTTAAGTGAAATTGGCCTGTGTGTGCTTTGTTTTGTTTTTACTGCGAATACACATTGTTAAGAATACAATGACTACGAATGCTAAGGTACCAGCAGTTTTAACAACCATTGTATTTTGTATAGTCTGTGATGATACGGTCTCAGTTCCAAATGCAAATAATTTCTTGGTATTATTATGAAAATAGTTTTTACTTTGCTGATCCTTTGAAAGGCCTCAGGGATTTCAGGGATTGTGGATCACACTTTGAGAACCACATTCTTAGACAATCCCAAAATATATTGCTACACTTAAAATAGCCAAGAAAATGCTGAGTCACATCAGTCTAGTATTGGAAATTAAATACAAAATATTGCATAAAAAGTTTAAGTATTATCTGCTTCTCTAAAAACAGGCCTCTTCTGTAGCCGAAATACCTTCCTTTGCACATAAGGAAGATTATTTGGGAATAATCAGTATAATTATTTAGGGTTGAAGGAACCAGTTATAAGAGGAAAAAAACTAAATCTTACTTTGGAAAGAGAAGGGGTTTGGCTAAAGCTTAAAAAGTCACAATTTCATGTGTTTGGCATCTATTTAAAACCTGTTGATTTTTATGTTATAAAAAGAGGTATATATCCAGGTGTCTGATCTTAAGAACTCGAATGTAGGTTTGCCACTCTAATAAGGGAAATGAGAATTGGAGAGCTAAATGAAGAGAGAAGACAGCAATGGCTGAATTCTACAAGGCAATATGTGGTCAGAAGCCAAATGAGTAATACAGTTTGAGCGCTACGGGGTCAAGTGTGAGCCCATCGGCTGTCCTACCACTGGCAGCCTGCCCATCCACCTACCCCCTAGCAGGACTGAAGGAGCTTTTCCCTCACTGGTGTGGCAAGGTAGTCATGAGGCTATTAACTTGTGTTTGTTCCACTAAGTTTTCCTGGGTGATCTTGGCCTTGAGGTTATTGGCAGAAGCTGCTTGAGGTCACATTATTTTCCTTGCTTTTGTGAAAGCCTAAAATTAAAATTGAGATGAGTATGCTAAGTGGCAGGGATGGGGATGGAAGAAGCCAATGCAGATGAAAAGGAAGCGATTCCTGAAAACTGGGACGGGGCTGAATGAAGTTGATGAGGCAGAGCCCTGGGAGGTGACGGGAGCCAGAGGGCCTGGTTGTGTGGTGCAGCTAGAGAGGCTTCCTGTGTCTTTTATTGAACTAGCATTCATGGGGTTACCACTATATGCCGGGTACCTTGTAGAGAGATCCCTGGGGATGAAAGAATAATTCCTGCACTGAAGGCCTTAAATAGCTTTTAAACTCTGATATTTACTTTCTCATTACTGATGTCCTTTTTATTCCAACTAGTTAGACAGCTGTCTTTTATATTCTATATACAGTGTCTATACCATGTTTTCCTAATAGATGCCAATCCCTTATTGCTTTCTAAAAAACTTTAGATTCATGGAGAGTTAATGAGATTTTAGAGTTTAGAGGAAAAGAAATCAAGATTACTCCAAGGTGACCCTGAAAGTTTGCTTGGGAAGGTTCAGTCTAATGTTCCTTGCGTTGAACACAAAAGAGAAAATACATAAAACATGATTTATGGACAGGTACTTTCCCAGGTAGAATGCTTTGAAAAGGTCTAAGTCAAGAGCAGACCTTAAGACTGTGATCAGCAAGCATGTCAAAACCTGATGGAAAGTTCCCACCAAGCCTATGGTTGAACATTGGCTTATTTGTCAATGTGATGACAAAGTGTCTTAAGTCAGGCTGACCTGGGTTTGCTTTGAACTGTAAACAGGACCCACACTAACAGAGAGAGAAGAAAGGGTATTTGGAGAGAGGGGAGAGGGGTAAAATGAAATAGTAGAAAAAAACGATTGAGTGAGAGAGATGGTTTTCCAGCACATGGACAAAACTCAGAGGAATCCAATCTTTTACTCTGTCCTGCCAGCTCTCCACAGGTTGTGCGTCTGCTAATCACCCCAGCTGTGGAGCGGGAAATGCCTTCTCATTCAGTTGGCAGACTCCCTTCACTGACATTGTTAGTGGCTTGTTTGGCCTGTTCATGGCTGCAAACCTTGGATAACTATAGGCTTTTTTCCAAAAGATTAGAATCCATACCTTTCTGAGCATGGTGGGAACTAGGTAAGCCTACTAGCCATCTGTTTGTACTATGGGAATAAATTTTTCCCAAGGAAAGAGAGTTGAGGTACACAAACTTGGTTCAGGAACAAAGGATTGAGACCAGAGAAGAATTCTCATTTTGAATATAAATAGATACATACAAGGATGATTTTTGTGAGAACTTAATGTGGCAGGTGTAAAAGAGAGCCACGAACTGGAAGATATTTTCAATACATAGAAAGTAACAAAGGATAGTATCCTGAATATATAAAGAATTCTTAACAATAAATAAAAGACAACTCCATAGAAAAATGGATAAAATATATTAATGGGTTATTTCACAGAAGAATAAACACAAATGATCAATAAACATATGGAAAGGTTCTCATTATTATGAAGGAAATGCCAATAATGGGATACTAATTAGTGATCACCAGATTGACAAAAATTAGTTTGAAAAGACCCCCTGAGAACAAGGATATGAAACAATCCTTGAGTCCCAGAAACAATCACATCATTCTGGGAAGAGGGTAGATTGGAAAATAGTTTGCCATTACCAAGGAAAGCCAAATATTACATACACCATGTATGTGTTAGGAAGCTGCTGGAATGCGATATACCAGAAATGGAACAGCTTTTAAAAAGGGAAATTTAATAAGTTACAAGTATAAAGTTCTAAAGAAGTGAAAGTATCCAAATTAAGGCACCAACAGGAGGTTACCTTCACTCAAGAAAGGCCAATGGTCTCTCAGCCACCACAACAAGCAAGCTCAGTGCCCTCCCCCTCTCTATGTGGGGGAGGTGTGACCCTCCCTGGCAACGTGGGACAGAAATCCTAGAATGACCTGGAACTCAGCATCAAGGGATTGAGAAAACCTTCTTGACTGAAAGGGGGAAGAGCAAAATGAGACAAAATAGTCAGTGGCTGAGAGATTTTGGACAGAGTTGAGGGGTTATCCTGGAGGTTATTCTTATGCATTATATATATATCACCTTTTTAGTTTAGGGTGTATTGTAAAGGCTAGAGGGAGATGCCTGAAGCTGTGGAGCTGTGTTCCAGTAGCCATGTTTCTTGATGATGATTGTATAATGATATAGCTTTCACAGTGTGACTGTGTGATTATGAAAACCTTGTGTCTGATGCTCCTTTTATCTATGGTATGGACAGATGAGTAAAAAATATGGATTAAAAATAAATAAACAATAGGGGGAACAAAAAAATAAATTGAGTAGTAGATTGAAATACTAGTGATCAATGAAAGGGAGTGGTAAGGGGTATAGAAAAAAATAGGGCAAACAAAGTTTAAATATATTGGGCAGATGGAAATACTAGTGGTCAATGACAGGGAGGGGTGGGGGGGTATGGTATGTATGAGTTTTTTCTTTTCTCTTTTTGTTTCTTTTTCTGGAGTGATGCAGGTGTTCTGGGAAGCGATCATGGTGATGAATATACAGCTATGTGATGATATTGTGAGTCATTGATTATACACCAAGTATGAATGTTCATATGTTAAGAATGTTCATGTTTGTTTGTTGTTTTGTTTGGTCAACAACAACAACAACAAAAATATATTTATATAAAAAGAAAGGCCAGTGGGTCAGGAGCACCTCTGTCAGCTGGGAATTCACGTGGCTGGCATTTTCCGGTCCCTTGCTCCTGGGTTCCATTGCTCTCAGTCTCTGTTCTTGTGAGAGCTCCTCACTTTTCTTCTCTGGGGCTGGCTTTCATCTCTTGCCTTCCCGTGGCTGTCTCCAGGTTCTGGCTTGCTTAACATCTCGTGGGAAGGCACACAGCAATGTCTGCTGGGCTCCAAGCATCTCCAGACATCCGTGTCTCTGCTCTTTCATTTGGCTCTGAACTTTCTGTTGGCTCTGTCCTTTCTGACTCTTTCCAAAATGTTTCCTCTTTAAAATGATTCCAGTAAACTAATCAAGACCTACCTGGAATGGGTGGAGTCACATCTCCATTTAATCAAAAGTCACACTTATAATTGGGCATGTCTCATCTCTGTGGAGATAATTTAATCAAAGTTTCTGCCCAACAATACTGAATCAAGATTAAAAGAAACAGCTGTTCCCACAAGATTGGATCAGGAATAAAACATGTCTTTTCTGGGGTACATGATATTTTCAAACCGGCATATTCCATGACCCAGGGATTCTCCTCAGACACTAGGAGAACTCTTGCATATGTGCACCAGGAAAGATGTAAGTGCCTGGTTCATAGCAAGATGCTCACAATATATTTTTTTAATTGGAAAAGCTCAAACAAAATCCATGAAATGAATAAATGAATTGAGGTATATTTACACAATAGAAAATTGTATTGCAGTGAAAATGAACAAACTATGGCTTTACACATTAGCATGGATAAATCTCAACAGCAATACTGAGTGATAAAATCAAGTCACAGAATGTTTTATTTTATGTGAATTTAAAAACCAGGCAATACATAGGTTAGTGATACCAAGTTCTGTGACAAGACTATAAAGGACACAAAGAAATAATTCATATGAAATTTAGCATAGTGGTTACTTCTAGGGAAGGAAGAGGAGAGGGGAATTGATTGTGAAGAAGCATTTAGGGGACTTCCTAGGAATTGGGAATATTATATTTCTTAAGCTGGGTTAGTTTAATTTATCATTATTATTATATTTATTATATATACTCTAATGTATGATATAGCTTACAATAAAAATATAATTTGGAAGAATAATTTGATGGATAAATTAATGCTATCTTTTCTTTTTAGCTAAATGTAAATTAGGAAAATTTGTGAGCCATTTATTTTCCCTTCCTCTTATAGCCAGGGCAGTCTTGGGTCCCTTGATGAAGGTCTCTAGGGTAGATTGTCTCCAAAGATGATACAATCATTTCCATTTTGCATATCCTTGTGCAGTGTGACTTTGCCACTTCTTCCATCAAGAGGAAGAAGCTATTTCCTCTTCCCTTTATCCTGGCTTGCCTCTATACCTTGCTTTGACCAACAGAATGTGGTGGAAATGACATTCAATAAGGTTTGGCCCTAAGAATCCTTGCAGCTTCCCTTCTTACCCTCTTGGAATGCTGAGACCACCATGCCATGAAGACTTCCGGGAAGGAAGACCACACGGAAAGAGAGCCCAGTGGCCTCCGTCTATACTGTCTCACCTGAGCCAATCCCCAGTCAATCCATCAATTAGACATAGCCACATTAATTAGCCCAGGCAAGATCAGCAGAAGAACTACCCAACCAACCCTCAAATCATGAGATATAATAAATCATTGTTGTTTTAAGTTACTAAGTTTTGGGGGGGGGGGTTTAGCAACAGTAGATTATGGATACAGTTCCCCACAGTAAAATCTGTGATTGGTGGAGAAGTTCCCTATAAGGTGGCATGAAGACAATCTACCTGGAGAAGTGCCCAGTGTCAGACAGGCAATGGAGAATAAGCAGTGGACAGTGGCATCATATTATAGAATAATGAATGTTCTTTACAGAATTAGGTCCAGGTACTCCCCCTTTTTATAGTATGAGCCCAAGGGTGCCTGTATGTTCCTACTAATGGGGACTGTCACCAATAAATTATAATAGACACCTCTGACTTCAGGATGTGTAGACTTGAAGTCATATTTCATTTAATTTAGAAAAATAAGCAAATGTAATGTTTCTTATACACGACTGTCCTGAGTAATTGACATCTCTTACACCAGCATGTGGGGCTAGGATTATCCTCCTACCCCCCTCTTACTTCCTATCCCTCCTTAAAATGTGGGCTAGAACCTTAGTAGAGATGATACACTAACTTCTAAAGTAAATGGAGAGATCAGGAGCACATGGACTGCTGATGCACTGGTCACATTAGTGGGGGTGAAGGGAATTTCTTTCATTCAGGGAAACTTTTGGCAAAGGTTGCATTATGGGATTAAAGGTAAAAGCAGATAATGTATACAAATTGAAATGGGTAAAGGGACAAAGGTGTACCTGGGATGTCATAGCAATTTGGGCAGTAAACCTACCATGGGGCAGCATTCGGGAAGAGGCTATCCAGGAATATTATCTCCATGGCACTTTGAGATGCCTCATTCTCTGGTCTTCTGGTTCCCTGGAGAAGTTGGAGGGGAAAGTAAGTCTGATGAGGAATCCCAGCATCCGGCTCTAACTGTGGCGAGGCCCCATTGCGGGAGAGCTCCAGGAGTCAGTAGGATGACTGTGAACAGGTTCATGAGAACCTTGGGTTCAGGATGAAATAGAGCAACGTGTTTATGTCAGTGACTCAGCAGGAAATACATGGCACACGCCAATTCGGTCATTATGGAGAGTTCAATGAAGGTTGATTTCAGTGGTGCACCAGGGTTTAGGGAGTATGAGAAGGGATGGTGCAGAGCCCTGGGGTTCATCGTGGGACCCTCGATACCAGCAGCCTGAAGGGGAAGGGTGAGAAAGCAATGACCAGAACTAAAGAAAGAGAGGTATGGAGAGGGTGGCCTGACAGGAGCGGTGGAGCTGTGGCTTTTGAAGGACACTGCTGCCCCCTATTTCTCTGCTTGCACAATCTGCCCTCTTCGACAAATCCAAGTGAAACCAAAGGGCAAAGGGGCAGGGTAAATGCAGACTGGGTGAGTTAGTCTAAAGGGCCATAGAGCAGAGTGGGGAAGAGAGAAGAATGAATCTGGAGAGGCAAAACAAGGATATCAGTACAGAATACTTTGCAAGGCCAGCCAATGTGGCTTTGCATCTTCTTTGAAAAGTGCGACTCCACCTCCCACGTATAAACACAGAGAATAGACAAGGAAGAGATGGGAATGGGGCGATAACTCAGAAATGGGGCTACGTGTGGTCTTTCTTTTTTTGTAAAAGAGCCTTAATATGTGTATCTTTTTAAAAATGTTATTGACTGTCTAAAATAATAAAAGAAATATACGTGCACTACATTGTGGCATATACATAAAATAGAATATTATTCAGCCATAAAAAGGAATAATGTTCTGATACATGCATCAATGTGGATGAACTTTGAATATATCATGTTAAGAAAAATAAGCCAGACACAAAATGAATATTGGTGCACTCACTGATATAAAACAATCAGGAAAACAAATTCATACTGAAAAACTAGAATACAGGTTATCAGGGACCAAGGGGTAGGGGATAGGGAGCTAATGCTTAGTTAGCACAGAGTTTCTGTTTGGGGTGATGGAAGAGTTGTGGTAATGGATGGTGGGGATATTAGCACAACAGTGTGAATGTAATTAGTACCACTGAGCTATGTATTTGAATGTGGTCAAAAGGGGAAATTGGAGGGTGTATTCATGTCACTTAAGTAAAATTAAAAAAAAAACATAGGACTGCGCAGCATAAACAGTGAACCCTAAAGTAAACTGTGGACTGTAGTTAGTAGCATAATTATAACAATTTTATTTCATTTGAGGTAACTCTAAGGCAAAGAGTTAATAATAAGGAAAATTGTGTGTGGATGGGGGTTAGTGTAGATGGGAACTCTGCATTTTTTGCATGACTTTTCTGTAAGCCTACGATGCCTCTAAAGAAAAGTTTAAAAATAGTATTTACTATTTATTATTATAGAAGAAATACATGTTCACTGCAGAAATCTACAAAATACAGAAAAATATAAAGGAGGAAACAACAGCGGTAATCCCGCTTTCATTTGCGTAATAGTTTGCAATAATAACCATCTGCATTTTGGTGTACATTCTTCTAGTACTTTTTTTATGTGTATGTATGTGTGTGTACGTGTATATGTAAAGTTATATATGTTTGTTTTTGTATTATAGATCTATGGGTTGATTCAAAAATAATTAAACAAATTACAAAATTCAGTATACCATGCAACTTCTTCTTGTGGACACATGGCAAAAACTTATTATTATTTTTTTAATCAAATCCGGGTCTCCCGGTTGGAAGACAGGCATTCTAATCACTGAACTACCCGTGCACCCCCCAAAACTTATTTTTGTACAACTTTTCTTCATAAGGAAGAAAAGAAGTGAATGAACAAAGCCAGGTGTCACTTTAACCATCAGTGGTGATATGCTGGGATGAATCAAACTGGAGAACTGATGGGTATAGTAAGACATGAGGCACATATTAAACATTTGTAAGAATAAAGAAATAACTTTGAGAGTTTCTTTACAAACAGGTTTTGATTACATGGTCATCTATAACTTCGTTGCTGAATAATTCATTTTTGCAAGTGTCTGTTCTTTTTGAGCAACTCTGTATTTTCGAAATTAAGAGCTATTGGATATAGAGTTTATATCCTGCATTTTTTTTTTCACTCACCATTATATTGTGTCCATTTTCCTGTGTCATTAAATGTGTGAAAAGTCTTGCCTCCCTCGCCCCATTCCTGTAAGGAGCAGCCCTGATTACCACATGACCATGCTCACCCCCCAACCCCCTTGGTCAAAGCTAATTAGACAAGACAAATATTTTACAAGGGGAAAAATATCCGAGGTGCAACTGTACCGATCAGTTAGACTCAAGAATTTAGTCTGAGGGGCAGAGAGTATGATGAACCTCTTGTTTGTAAATTTTTGCACACATGTATGATTATTTCCTAAAGGTACATTCTTAGAAGGTCATTTACCTAGTCAAAAGGATTGGCAACATTAAAATTCCTGACACATATTGCCAAATTACTTTCCAGGAAAGTCACAGTATGCACATCTTTGTGCATTATAAAATGCCTTTCTGACATTTTCGTTTCAATTGGCATTAGGATAGAAATTTTTATTTATTTGAGAAGTCTCCACTAACATGGTTCCAATAAAAAGGAGGTAACGAAGTTACCCGCCTACAAAACACAAAAGGGGCTTAGTCAGGGCATGTGTGTGTCCCAATATTGATGTGTTTATACTTGTTAAATTTTGATGGAGCCCAAGTTGTTTGGAAGGTCAGCTTTGAATGGTTGCCAGGGGAACAAGGTTGGGGAGGGAATTTTGTGGCATCAGGAAGAAAGAAATAGAGGATGCACATGCCCTAGTGAGAAGGCGGACCAGCTTAGCTGGATGTTTTGGGAGAGTGAGGGAGACAACTGCTTAGAAGGCGGCAGCCATCAGCTTTCTGTGAGTGCATTCCTTGCTTCTTCACCAGGGTTGGAAGTGCCAAGGGGGAAGTCTGTTTCCCTCACAGCATTTAGCACAATGCAGACTCTCAGCATTTTTTTTTAACATTTTTTTTCAATCTTGCAGTTGAGAAGAAGGGATAATGAGATATTAGAGAGGGAAAAGTGTTCTTCTGGTGACAAGGTCTAAGGCCTGAGCAGGCTTGCTTAAGGCTGATGTGGCGGGGAGGCAAAAGTTTTCTGAATGCTAGAATAGGGGTCAGGTAACTAAGGCCCATGGGCTGTGAGCTAAGCATGGTTTCTACATTTTTAAATAGTTGCAAAAAATAAATGGAAGAGGAATACTTAGTGACATGTGAACATTTTATGAAATTCAAATTACAGTATCCATAAATAAACTTTTATTGGACACAACCACGCTCATGCATTTACATTACCTATGCCTGCTTTTGTGCTACAACAGTAGTTGAAATGCTGCAACAGCAGCAATATGGCTCACAAAGCCTAAAATATTTACTGTCTGGCCCTTTACTGCCAACCCCTATGTTAGAAAAATAGCTTCCATTTCGTGACCACTTACTGTGCGCCAGGTACTGTAGTAATCACTTTACATGCATTTCCTTGTTTAATTTTCACCACTGCCCATGTGAAATACTGGATAAAATGTAGATAAAATATCATTTATCCAAAGAACAAAAAATTTTAAAATTAAAAAAAAAATTCTTTTATCCACATTTTACATCTAGGAAAACTGGCTTTAAGAAGTTAAATCTTCCATCCCTGGTTAAATGGTGGAGCTGAGTTTCAAATTGAGGTAATCTGGCCAGGGAACCTGAGAGTTTTGATGTGGAGTCTGAAGAGTGGTCAATGTGAATATTTATATCTCTGAGAATGTTAGTTGGGACCCAAGTAAAAGGAAGAGAGTTGAATCAGTTAGGGAAACAGAAACCACTGAGTGGTTCAACAGAGGGAATGTAAAATAGAAACTAGTTATGAAGGTGTTGGAAGAGTTATAGGAGTGAACAGGGGATGGTACTTTGCAGATTTGAAAGTGTTGTGTACCCCAGAAAAGCTATCTCCTTTTTCTGTATTGTGGGGTGGAAAGCATTGATTAGATTGTTTTCGTGGGGACTGACCCACTCAGTTGTGGGTGTGACCTTTGATTAGATTACTCCATCTAATGATGTGGCATGCCTAATTGTGGGTGTGGCCTTTTGATTAGATGGAGATGTGACTCTGCCCATTCAAGGTGGGTTTTGATTAGTTTACTGGAGTCCTTTAAAAGGGGAGATTTTTTTGGAGAAAAGACAGTTGCTTCAGAGCCAACAGAGACACAGATGTTTGGAGATACTTGGAGTGCTGACAGAGAGAACAGACACCTATACAAGGATGTTCGGAGAAGTAGAGTCCAGCAGAAGTTACCATATGCCTTCCCATGAGATGCTAAGCAAGCCAGAACCCAGAGTAGTCTCTCAAAGAGGAGCTGAGACTAGGCCCACAGATGCTTAAAGAGGAAACCACTGGCATCAGAAGCCTGAAGTAACAGAACTGGGAACAAGGACCAGCAGACGCCAGCCATGTGCCTTCCCATGTGACAGATACTGGCCTTTGTTGAGTTATCTTTCTCTGGATGCCTTAGTTTGGAAATTTTCATGGCCTTAGAACTGTTAACTTGTAACTTAATAAATTTCCTTTTTAAAAGCCATTCCATTTCTGGTATATTGCATTGCAGCAGCATTAACAAACTACAACAGTAATGCATCTAAGCAATTAGCAAATGTGGAAAGCTGCTATTACTTCTAATGCTAGAAGGACCAAAGAGGAAAATGATGTTATCAGTATCCAGAAGTCAGAACCATAGAGAAGGCCCTGCCTGGTGTGAGCAGAGCCCGGAGCTGGGGCTGCCTGATGAATGAGGGTAAGGGCTGCATAATGGGATCTGGGACCAGCCACAGGAAGCAGAGAAAAAAACATTGTTGGGCTTTTTTTTTCTTTCATCTTTCTAATCTCCAGTTTCCCAGCAGGATGTCCCACTGTTAACCTATCTGTTAAGCCAATAAGAAAAGAATCCTGGAAATGTGGTTTGCAAGCTCAGACCTGAGAAATGAAGCAACACAGGAAATAGCAAGGAACAGAGTAAAAAGAGTAAAAAGGCAAATATTGGTCCAGATATGAAGGCAAAAACAGCTAAAGTGAGATGGAAATTTTTCAGGGGCAGAGCAGACATCAGAGTAATGGTAAGAAGTTTGTACAAATAGGTAGCATGACTTTGGCTGAAGAGAGGAGAAAGGAATGGCTCGGAAGAAGGTTGAATAATGTAAAGTTTTTCTTGCAGAGGAGAGAATCTGGGAAAGGAAATCATTTCAAAATTAGAGTGTCAAAAGAAAGCAAGTGTTAAAATCAGATCTTCGGGCTTCTTTTTAGATTTTTTAAAGGTATTCTATATATATAGGCAATTTTTTTGAGGAAGTCCTTCTGCTGATATTAAATTTCAAAAACTTGGTATTTTAGGAGAATGAACCTTTCTGAATAAAGGAGTTGTCTAAGCACTTGAGGACTCACAGTTCAACAATAATAGGATGAAAAACTTATTAACTAAAGAGTTGGCCCCACTAGAGTTTTAATACTTGTTCCCCCAAAATATGTTCACGTGCTATCCTCCAGTACCTGTGAATGTGACCTTATTTAGAAAAAGGACCTTTGCAGGTGCAATGAAATCATCCTGGATTAACTGGGCAACTCCTAAATCCAATGGCATGTGCCCTTAAAACAACAGAAGAGAGAACTCAGACTCACAAAAGAGAAGGCCATGTAAAGATGGAGGCAGAGATTACAGTGCTGCAGCCACAAGCCACATGGAACCACCAAATACTGAAAGAACAAGGAAGGGTTCTCTCCAGGAGATTTTGGAGGGAATGTGGCTCTGCTGGCATTTTGATTTTGACCTTCTAGCCTCCAGAACTGTGAGAAAATAAATTTCACTTGTTTTAAGCCACCGAAATTTGCAGTAATTAGTTACAGCCACCCTAGGAAACTAATACAGCCCCTAAATTCCTCTTACTATAGGGACTATTAGCTACTAAAATATTTTGATCAGCCTCTTGGGGTTGAAGTGCAGACCTATAGGGACCACGACACCTGGAGCTGTGTAGAGATACCTAAAGTTTTCTGCCTTCTAAAGAACACGTTCTTCTACACTGGTAAGAATGAACATTGGATTTCTGCATTCAAAAGAACATGTTGTAGGAGTGGGGAGAAGAAACAAGAGAAGAGGTGGGGGCTGGAACCCAGGTAATAGAAAAATTGCAAGGAACTTTTTGGAATAGGGAAATCTGGTGTTGAATTTTAAAGCAATTATATTGCTGCAAAATAAATCCCTCACTTTCTCAATTTTTCAATAAATTTGCTGCATTTTCAAAATGCTCAGTGTGAGTGGTTAACTTGTTAGAATTTACGGGAAAGGGCTAAGCTTCATATCTGGAACTTTGTGGTGCAGAAGAGGGATAACACAAGTGAAATAAAGAGTTAGATAATCTCTGAACTGAATTTTGGGGGTAGGGGGAGTCAGGGAAGCCTATGGTCAGAATGTTGGAGAGGGCATTGTATTTCCATGGGGAGTTAGACTCTAGAGGGCAAGAGAGAGTCTGCTGACATCTGGGGTACACAGATTTAGATGCACATCTTCCTATGTTCTCTGATCCCTGTACTGCCCTGAACCTGTAGGTGATGTAGAACAGATTAGAATATGGAAAATGCTTGGTGTAGGCGTCATTACTGAGCAGGAATTGAATACGTTAGCTAATATTATTATGGAAATATAACATAATGATTCACAATACTGTAGTGTCCAAATGACTCATCTTGTCCTAGACCTGACAGAACTGTATTTCGTTGACTATGTTTTGGTCAAATTTCCATTGCCTATTGGACACACGTGCACACACGCACACGCACGCGCACATACACACACATACACTGCACATACCATATCTTTAGGGCTATAATCTTCAGGTAACAATTTCTCCACTGTTTCCCTTTCCCAAAGTACAGACTGGTACTGTTTCCTTTCTTCTTTCAGGGTGTCTATTCCTTTTGATTTTCATTGTGGCTCTTTCCAGCTGGTGCTTCAACTATTTCCTTTCCTCCTCTCTCCGCACTTCTCTGACCCATCTTCCTTTCTAATCTCGCTGTAGAACTCAGAGGGATTTCTGTCCCTGGAAGAAGGGAGGCTTTCAACATCAGGAGGTTTGACCTGCCCATCCTCCAGTAAGCGGGGCAATAGAATGACAGCATGAAGTTTTGACATTTAGATACCTATTATGAGTCATTTAGCTTTGTGAACTCTGTTTTCTGCAATCAGAGATTCTCAAAGGTGGAAGAGATTTCATAAATCATTGAAGCCAACTTCTTGACTATTACTAGAATCTCTTCTAGTATCTCCATGTTGTATGGGTACCCAGGTTCACTTAGATACTTCTAGCAGCCAGGGACTCACTACCTTTGAGGTAATTTATTTCCTTTCTCTGTGGTGAGAAAGCTAATTGTCAGAAAGTTCTCCTGATGCTGTACTGATTTTGTTACTCCTTTACATCTATCCAGTACCCTCAGGAGTCAAAAGAAGTCAACTCCATTATCTACAGAATAGTCATTCAAATATTGCAAATAGCCATCTTTCTTTCTAAACTCTTCCTTCCACCCTTCTGTGTGGGTGTCAGCCTCCAGTTCCCAATGCAGCCTGCATGGCTTTCCTCAGATGCATTAATCGCATAGGAATGTTTTTAAAGCACCTGAAGCAGCACTGGACAGGAGACACCTGACATGGTCTACCTGACACCATATACAGTGGATTTTGACAATCAGCAGAGTGGCCTTGGAGATTAGGATGAAAAGCAAGTCAAAACCTGGAGAGAGTCCTAGAATTTAATTGTTTCTCGTATTACTAATTGCAAGAGTTGTGTGGTCCTAAAGGAATAGCATATGTAAGAAAGAGATTGTAGTATTCCATTAAGTTTCAGAACCTTTGGTTAGATAAAAAAAAGACATTTATTTATTTTAAGAACCAAAGGCATGCAAAATCCAGTCAAATGGTCAGTTTGAGTAGGAATGGCAGACATCTGTGGGAAGAATCTAAACAAGGTAATGCATAAAACTTGAGTGTAAGGAAAGGGGTTGCTTGTCTTCTAGTCTCCTTCTCTAACTTCATAAACACTTTGAAGTTATGGAGTCATTACCATAAAAACTAATTGAGTTCAAGTCATTCCACCAAACATGCTGCAGAAAATGCAGGCAGCACCCCAAATTAAATCTCTGATCATTATGCAATCTCATGCTGGAACAGTCCCCACATTACATGAGAAGGTAATCCCCAAATTGTGCAGGATAATAGAGTTGTTTCCTTAAAAGTTAACCCTGGAAAGATTTAGAATCGTGTAGACATGTTTTAAGGAAACTAAGTTTAGGATATATTAAAATTTCTATATAAAGAATTGCCATATATTTAGTATTTTGTATACCTGAAATAATTAGGAATTTTTAGGAGACATCATTATGACTCTAATTTAAAGTATATAATTAAGGACTTGATTTAGACTTGTGATTTTAAATGAAAATCTTACCAAGTATATGTATAGTACTGGAACATTTAAGGAATTAAGAATCATCATAACATAATAATATAAATGTTATTATTTTATAATAATAACCTAAGTACTTGGAAAGTTTTGTCTTTTACTGTCAGACATTAAAGAGATTTGTGAAACTATAACAGATTATATTAAATTTATAAATATATATTTATATAAGTGTTTTGAGGTTTTAGGTTTATACAGAGGACCAAGTACTACTTAAAGTCCCTTTAAAAATGATTGCTAAATTTATTAGAATTAAAAATGGAATAAATGGTTTTGTAAACTTAATTAAAAATCTTAAGAGCTAGATTCTAAAAATTTGCATCTCAAAACATTGTATATTAAAATTTAAAACCAAAATAATCCCCTTAAATAGTCTTTTCAAAATTCACGTCATGGGCACCCATAAAAACCTCATTGTGCAAGGAATCTGCTGGTCTTCTCAGCATCCTAGGCTGGGTTAGGAATTTCAGTACAGCCTGAAAAATTCTGACTTATACTGAGTTTGCAATGGATTGATCCCTATTTCTCCCACTTCTGTACTTGTGTGGTTGAGATTTTTGACATGAGCACAGAACTTTACATTTATCCGTCTCGACGGTTCATTTGGGTTCATTATTTCTTTCTCATTAAGAATGAATGTCCACTGACTGGGCTCATTTCATTTCTCAAACCAATCTAGTGTCCTCTACCAGCTCTTCTTCCTCCCGTGTTTCACTGGCTGTGGGTGAAACACCAAAGCTTGTCTCTGCTCATCTCCCTCCACATTTATCCAAATCACGTTCTCTTGTAGAGCACAGCTCAGGTCCACAGGCTTCAACCCTCACTGATGTCCCTTTTTCTGAATTCCTGCAGCAAGTACTCTCTATTAGTCATCTTGCCTCTTTAGTTGCGTGATAACCTGCACTGTGATTTAACTTTCTGGTCTAGACTTATCTCCTGAAGGGCTGAGTTTTTGGCATACCTGTTCTTCAGCAGCTAGCACAGAGCTAGTGGTGATCATTAAGCACTTGCTGAATGAAAGAATTTCCTTAGAAGCATCATTTCACATGGTTTACATTACCACCTGTGGTAGGTACCTCCTCTGCCATGCATATATGACTGATTTCTCAAACTCTTACCAGGGTATCTCTCTACTTGTATTGGAAATGGTAGTAGCAGCAGCAGCTAATATTTACTAAGTACTCACTGTATGTGCCACACACTGTCTTCAGTGCTTTCTTTGCTTTAGCTCATTTACTCTTCATAGCATCCCTATGGGGGGCCCCCATTTAGTCAAAGAATGGCTGGGTAACATGCCCAAGGTAACACACAGCTATGTGGTAGAACACACTGGGATTTGAATGCAGGTTGACTGGCTCCAGAATTTATACTTTACAGGATGCCACAATGGAAGCTGAAATGCAAATTACATGGACTCTTATCTTTGGAAAGGACTTCAGATATTTTCTAGTCCAGGGATCCTCACTCTGGAGCATCTGTAACTTCTAGGGGAATGAGAATATTTGTCAAGGGACACTTGAGCCATATATTTGAACCAAATCTTCAACTTTCATATTATTATTATTATTAAACTTGATATTTTTATTGAATTTGCTTTTCCTGAGAAGTGGCTGATGTTCACAATAGTTATGTTCTCACTTTACAAAAGAGAGACATGTTTCTCATACTTCTGAAATCTTACTCTCGTGTCTTTTTCTGCGGCATAAATCCTCTTGGGCACCAAGCAAATGAGAAGTTTCCTGAAATGGTTAATTGAGGTCACCATGAATCCCAGGACATCCAATCTTTTGTGGAGCGTTTCTATCTAAGCATGTCTTGAAAACTGCCTAAGGAGATAACCTTAAGAGTTTTATCCAGGATCTCAAACTAGTTAATGATAGAGCTGAGAGAGAAGTGGGATGCCTAATAGTGGAACATAAATTTCAAACTAGAAATTTCTAGGGAAAAGATAAGTTTTGACAGGAGTGAAGAGGATATTTCAATCAAGAGGGGTGGTAGAAGAAAAAGTTTGGAGGCAGAAATGATACACCTTATGTTAGAGACCCATAAATTTGTTAGTTTGCGTCTGATCTTGGGAAAAATAAGAAAATGGGTTAGTTCAATGATAATGAAAGGATTTAGAAGAGACATACAGCTGCAGTAAATTCCTCAACAGAAGAATCCCAAACGTTTTAGAAGAACTGGATGGGATAGAGATAATAAGAGAAGTTGTTCAAGGAGCTATTAAAATAATTGGGGGTGACATAACTGGGTCTTGATTCAGTAAAGACTACAGAACTGAAAAAGAAAGAGCAAGTCTGAGATAGGCTGCAGAGAAAACTAATCAATAGAACTTTAGAGAGTAGTGAGAGAAGATCAAAGATGGCACCTAAACTCTAAGCCTGGTGACTTCAGTATGGTGGCCCTGTGCAGACTTTGATAAGGAACTGAAAGAGAGACAAGAACATTCATTCATTCACTTTTTAAATCTATTCAGAAAGGATTTATTGGGTAAATGCTGTTTGTCAGTTGTTGTGCTGTGTGGTCAATATACAGTGAGAAATTTAAAAAATTTGTTCTCATTCACATGGAACTTGGTCCAGGATGAAGAAAGATAATGCATGACATAAATATACAAATTGCACACGAACACTATCAAGGAAACAAATAGTGTACAATGATAGAGAGTAACAAGAGGAGGGGTTTCTATTTAGACCAAGTGGTCAGGGGAGGCTTTACATTTAGGTGGTAATGTAACTTAAATGAGATTGAAGGATGAACTTAATCTCATACTTTCTGTAAAAGAGAGGAAAGTAACATTTGCTGAGCCCTTAAGAATACCAGGAAATCGATAGCATAGTATTGCATTCCCATTTTACAGACGATGAAAGCTGAGGCTCAGGAGAATAAACAACCTGACCAAAGTCAGGCGGTATTCAACACCACGAGCCTAAAGCATGTGCATGTCAGCACCTTATAAGTGCTTCTAAGGAGAATGAACCATCAAAGAGAGTAATCTTCAGAAAAAAACTTGAAGTTGATATTGGAAGGTCTATAGCAAACATTATTAAAAAAAAAAAGAAGAAGAAGAAGGCCTGTAGCTACTTCAGATGACTTTAGGTCTCTGAATTGAGACAAATCCTAGCACACTGAAGATTCAGGTTGTGATGCACAGCCACTGGCAGAAACCTCTGAGAAGGCACGGGAAGACTTTAGAGATGAACAAAGAAACCCGCTTTTAACATAGAAGTTGGGGGTGGTATCTTATAGAAATAATAGATCTCTAGAGTTGAATGATCCCCCTGTAAAATTCTGGGTTGGCATGTCAGCAGAGAGGTTAAGAGTCCAAGCTCTGGCATCAGATTGTAAAGATGCAAATCTCAGCTCCTCCACTTTCTAGCTGTAAGCTGCAACCTTGAGCATGCCACTTAAACCCACTGAGCCTCATGCTGTCCGTCTACAAACAGGAGATGACAATGACCACTTCACAGGGCTGTGGTCAGAATGTAATGGACTCGTGCATATAAAGCATTCAGTACAGTACATAGTAGACAGAAAGCATTCGATAAACTATTATATAGCTATGATTTCTCAAATATACTGTTAATCAGATTTACTGGTGAGCACTTAGAAAATGAAACAGTGACAGTCAATCAGTCCTTCATTCTACAAATATTTATTGAGTGCCTTCCAGGGGTCTTTCCTAAGAAGAAGAGAGGCAATGCAAAAGGAATCGTGCTTTATATTCCATCTGAAAAATAAAGATTTGGCTTATTCATTAACTACCCCAAGTTTCCATTACTGGTTTCATTGTACACATTTTTTTTTTCTGCCTGATCTGCCAGGGAGGTCGTAATTCTGCATTTTTGTGTGTGGCATTGCAAGCTATCTGTTACCATGGAGAGATACAGTGAAAAGAAGGCAAACCCTTGTTTCAATACAAACAGTGTCAAAGAACAAATATAGAAAAAAGTAATGAAAATAAATGGAAAAAGCAAAAGGCTTTCTGCTTGGATGTGTAGATGACAGCATGAAATCTCTTCTGTCATGAAGTAAAACAGGAAAGAGAATCAATACCCTATATTTGAATTATTGTTTCAAATTCATATTATTAGATGCATAAAGCAAGTCATAAAGAAATCATAAGCAGAAGGGAGAATATATTAATTGTACTTTTATTTTCCTAGATGGCTAGAGCTAATTTTATAGTCATCTTGTACTCTGGGAATCTGGCACCCAGGCTGTTCAAATTACAAAAATCTTATAAAGATGTGTGATTCTTTTTCATTTAGCCTTGAAAAAATAATTTAGGAAATGTTAGTTACATCATTTATTTTCGTGTTGCCATGCTCCAGACACACACTCTTCTGTTAAAAGGCACGGTCCAAGGGATGGCATTAGAGACAGTGTGACAATTAATGTTTATTAAGCACCTGTCACGTTTTATACATTTTCGTACATGTTCTTTACTTAATGCACACAACAAACCCAAAAAGTATGTAGGAAACTCTCCATTGTAGGATGAAGAAACTAAGTTTCAGAGACGCTAAGTGACTTGCCTGAAACCTCATTGCCAGTGAGATGCACACCAGAGGTTTTTATTTCTATTGTGGTAAAATACAAAAAAAATAACATTCATCATTTTATGTGTATAGTTCAGTGGCATTTAGTAAATGCACAATGTTGTACAACCATCACCACTATCAAGTTGAAAATATTTTTATCACCCCAAAAGAATACTCTGTACCTCTTAAGCAGGCGTACACATTCTCCTTCACCCAGCCCCTGGCAACCACTGATTTCTGAATTTAAATTTTCCTATGTTGGATATTTCATATAAAGGGAGTCATACAAGACATGTCCTTTTGTTTCTGACATCTCTCACTCAGCATAATGTTCTCAAGTTTCATCCATGTTTTAGCATGTGTCAGTAGTTTATTCCTTTTTACAGCTGAGTAATATACCACATTTTCTTTATCCATACATTCACTTATATACATTTGTTGCTTCTATCTTCTCGCTTTTGTGAATAGTGCTGCTATGAAGGTTGGAGATTTTTAACTCAAATCTTCTTACTCTAAGCTTGAGGTTCTGACCACCTCCTTCATAATGCTGTCTCCTATCAGACAAAGTGGTGTCGAAGCTAGAACACAGGCTGGGAAGCAAGAGACCTCGGTGCTCATTCTTAATGCTAAAACCTGTGGGAGAGTGGGGAAATGAATTTACCTTTCTGGATTCTTTTTCTTATTTATAAAGGGGGAAAAAAGGAAAGCTAGATAATCTGAGGTTACCCCCCATTCCCATTCCATAATCCTATCATCTATATTCAGAGGTGGATTTACTGTGATGATAATAAAGTTTGGGCTTCCCGGACCTTTACTTGCATGTCCCCTGTGAATGTTGACCATTGCAGGGAGCTTTAGGAGTTCCAGGTGGAGAAGAAATGTCAGGTTGCCATTTGGAAGCATTTCTAGGGAAGCATTTCTGGTAGATTGGCTAAAGAAATTGCAAAGAAAGGCCCTGAATATCGAAGATGCCAGGAATTTGAATTCTCAATATTCACTTGTGTGCCTAATTTGTATTTAAACTTCTTAAATAATATTTTTCTTAGAGAAGTTTTCACAAATTATATAAGCTTCAGATGGATCTCTCTCTCTCTCACTGTGTGATATGGTGGAACTGGAAAGGGGGCAGAGAAAGAAGGGAAACTGAAGCAGGGAGATGCCACCAGATGCCAACAAGATAGTTGACCTGCTTTATATTCATAGTTCTTACCTGGAGAGGAAAATTCTACTCCAAGGCAGTATAAGAACAAATAAAAATTTGAAATAATAATAAAGAGTTTAATTCTCCCTGCTGAACATAAGGGAAGGGATTTCCTTCTCCTTCCCATTTCACTTTTCATCTGCTTTAGAAACTTGTAAGTTTTTGTTCTGTCTCCTTTGGAATGTATGTAAATCTTTACTCTGATATAGATAAACCTCTCACAGATTCTACCACTCAAGAATGTCTGCTCACTATGAAAGTCAGCATTACTCTATACAGCAACTGTTAAAAACACTGAAAAATTGATCAGACTTTAATTAGAGATATGAACGAGGCTGATCTGGGTAGGACTAAGGTAAATCAGACTAATGGGTAAAGGATG